>NW_027273865.1:16477500-17017500 GCF_046630095.1 Trachinotus anak
TAAGGCATAATAAGACCTTGGCAATAGCAATAATATTTTATATATTAATATATAATATTTTTGTAGGTGTCAACAAACGTAAAAAACAAACAGTGTTAGTCTGTCTTTCGTGCTCCACAGCTCGACCACCCTGTCTGTGGCTCTCAGCTCAAAGCCTTTAAGTTCAGCTTAAGATGTAAATATTTAAAAACATGTTATAACTACATACTTTCATTAAAAAGTCATTTCCTAAAACAACTGGACACTGTAGTTTTTAGAAAATGTTACCAAACAGAATGAAAAAGTGCATTTGTTGGGGACAATTATTACAAACATTCAGCTGTGGGTTTATATTTAGTGTCCTGATAATTACTTATGGCTGCAGGATGATGTGTGTGGGTTCGACTCAAAATATAATTTGAGTGCAGTGGCCATGTTCATGATAATAGAGAAACATGTAACCCAGTGCAGCGGTGTGACATGTTGAGATAAATGGCACAAATTTGTTATCGGATCAATCCATCATGAGTTCTGGTCTTTTCATGGGATTCACTGACTATATAAAAAAAAAACTTTGTAGTTTGAATAACTGGATTATTCACAAGTTAATATTCACTTAGACATTAGAGTCATGTTACTGACCTTGAGTGGCCTGCTGGTCTTCTCCAGCAGCTCCAGATATTTGCTGTGAGACACAACAGTCTTTCCAAAGTCAATGGAGCCGTAGATGACGCTCTGCTCCTGCTCACGCTCCAGGATACCTGGGATGATGGACTGGGCGGTGACACGGTAGCCCCTGTAGTCCACCACTACTGTCCCCAGGGTGTAGAGACCCTCCACATCCACCGCACCATAAGCTCGTACTCCATTCAAGTCATTGGTGGGTGCAGCGTGGGCGGCGGCGTCTCCACCCAGCTCACGATAGTGGTCCCGCACATCGAAGCCGAGGCTGAAGAAGATGTTGTTCCATATGAACATCTGCATGCGTGTTTCCTCCCCGGGGTTGATGGCCATTACGTTTCCATCAATAACTGCCATAGCTCCTCGAGTGGCAGCTGCTGCAAAGTCACTGTGGACCTGCAGGAGGAGGAAAAAGGTGGTAACAGTGATTTAGAAGAAGGATAAAAGCTACACATTGCCCATCAGCAGAGTGAGTCAGTAGTTTAGGTGATTCGGCCTCATCTTTTCTCCACTGCTGATAATGCACAGACAGATTCAGCACCAGAGGACTGATCCAACACCATCTGCAAGTTGCTACAATAGGGTTGCTGCAAAGTCACCAAGACTTTTTTTAATACCACATCAAATAAAATTTAATACCCATTTCACGAGCTTGTCAACCACAGTATGAAAAACATAAATGAAAACCAGTAGTAAGCCCAACCCATGCTGAACAGCACCTTGAATATGGCCCGCTCCCTCAGCAGCCGCTCAGGCAGGTTCTTCCGGGGCAGCTCTCTGGTGGTCTGCAATTCCTCGTTCCAATCTCTGGTCTGCAGACATGTCAGCACATACAACTTATTAACGCTGAAAAACTACTAAATCATTCATCTGCCTGCTCTGCTGCTGCGTACAGCTGTGCCCACCTGTCCAGGTATGTGCTCCTCATAACCCAGACGGGAGGTGTAGGCATCCTCAGCTCGAACACAGTCCATAGCGTGGTCTACCTGCGGAGCTGTCCAGCTGTACACCTGAAAAGGTGTGGCTATCCTCTCAAAAGGGTGTCTCTGGACCCTGCAGCAAAAACACACCACAACAGGAAAGCAAGACATCACTTGCATGGTCTTTTAAAAATTTTAATTCCTCTGAAAATTTGCTATGTTAACCAAGATTACAACAGTGAATGACAGGGATCACAGATTTCAGAGCATATTGTTGTAATTACTTTGTCTTGTTTAGTTTTTTTTCTTATTGTGCTTTAAGACTTTGACCTGCTGGTTCGTGGCCAGATCTTGACTGTACAGGACAATGTGTTTCCACATTGTTAAATAAAGTTAATGAATAAATGGATGAGATGAATGAATGATTGCAGAAAAGAAGCACTTAAAAAAGAAATGTTAAAAGAAGAAGAGAAGCTTTTGCAAAGAACAAACTGAGCAAAGAACAGAGGGGGTGAATCTGCTGAGGTATAAACATGTGATTCATTAGACCACAGATGATGAACAGTGACTTTGTTGCACTGAACTACTTAAACAAAATAAAGTTGTTCAGTATGAAGAGAAGTTGACTGCTGGCAGGAGGACAGATTTAGTGAAACTAAAGGTAAAGAGATGTTTTCACCTCTTCTTTTGCAGGGCAGTGAAGTTCTTCTTGAAGGCAGGGCTGATCTGGCTCAGCAGCTCCACCAGAGAATGGCTCAGGAAGCTGGGATTGGCTGGTTTGGGGTTGAAGGTGTAGGTAGTGGATCTGGAATATGCACAGGCACGTCTTACCATCATAACTCACATTAATATAACCTGAAATCTACTTACTTGGGAGAGAACATCAAGAACTAAACCAACTCGATTAGGGAGTAGTCTTCCTCTGGGGACATAACTTGCATAACAAAACTGGAATTACTGCCTTGTGGCTGTATGCCTCCACCACTTGGACTAGTTTCAGATTTCATCCCGTTTATCCAGAGTCATCTAACATAATTGTTTGTGTGAAGTTTTGTCATAATTGCTATCTGAAGTCTTGAATAATGGCTAAAAGGTTTTGTGAGGTCACACTGATCTTGACCTTTGCCCAAAATCTAATCAGTTTGTCCTTGAACCCACGTGAATGTTTGTGTGAAATTGGTCCACGACATACATGGGACATACGTACATACGTATGTATGACCTGAAAAAACAATATGCCTCCAGCTCTGGTTGTCGCCTGTGCAGAGGCATGAAAACCATGAGGAGCTTTTGCTTGTATGCAGCAGGTGGCTGGCTACAGCTGGCTACAAAAAGAAAGCGTTTGCAAGCTGTGGTATCTCCCAAACTTTTGCATATGGCACAATTACTGTTTGCTTTTTTTCTGGTTTTTAGTTCATGACATAAAAAGTAAAAGCGCTCTAACATTTGAAGAAAGGCTCGTTTTTAATGTCTGTTTGCTGCAGGGGTTGTAAAATCAACTAAAATATGTAATTTGCCCAGCAATACACCAACTGTTTAATGGTTGTGATCAAGTTGTTGGAGGCAGAAAGACAGCCCTGCTCTGAGCACAGTAATATCTTTCCCAACTGCACTGCAATCCAATTACATCATTAATTTGATTGCTAAGCTTTTGCTGGTATCCAAAGTTAGGATCCTGAAACTGCTAATAGACCATCGTTTCTCTATCAGCACTTAACACACTGTCCACCATTTAAAGAAAGTGCAACTATATGTGTTGTATATCTGTTCTGTTTAAGTGGAAAGCACTAGCAGAGAAATTGAGAGGCATGTATCCAGCATAACTTTATCAGCTCAGCTCAGTGTAGTCTGACTGCTGTAAATCACCTTCGCTTGAGTTTATGGTGTCTTAAGTTATGGATACAGAGGAACACAACTACAAATTGCTCTGCATTATACTGACTGCCAGATGCTTTGTATATAAACTGTTCCTGAAGGTAGAGAGTCCTCTGCAGTGAAACCACAGAGCTGTAAGGAGAGATGAGGCTGAAATGTTGACTGACTGGTTGAGGTAGAAGCCGCGTGTAGAGGCAGTGACGCTGACATGGCGTTCCTCCACAGTCACAATGTACAGGTACATGAGGTCACCATGCATCTTCCTGTTCCCAGGTGGGGGGTTCCAGCCGCTCATGGTCAAGACTTTCAGGCACTGCATAGGCTGTTGAGGATGTTAAAAAGTTGATGTCATAACGTTTTAAATAACCACATTTTATTACTTAGACTTTTCACTCAGTATTTTTGCATGACCTTTCTGTTCCTTCATGTGGAGCCAAACATGGGCTGCTGCTCACCTTCCAGTCCTTGTTCTGTGGCTGGAGGGGCACCAGGGGGCGCTCTTTGCTGCCAGGCAGGATGTGCTCTGGGGGGGTGCAGTCAATCTGCTCCAGCTCATTCCCCTTTTTCTTTCTCTTACCACTATCTGCAACCACATAAGGAGGAGCAAGATGATAGTTTGTACCATCAGTACTAAACCTAGCTGAGCAGGACACTGGCTGCTCATCTACCCCTTCTGCGTTATGCTCAGCCACACAGGAGGATATTGTGAACGCACATCCAACCCTTTCAGTTAAGGACCCCTTTACATTAATCTGGTGAAACTCTAACATGTTGTTCTCATGTCTAAACGAGCACTGTGGTCCCTTTTATATAAAAGTCACAATAGCAATGTTCCTATGTCTGACCTATTAACATTTGTGTAGCACTGTAACACAGCACGAGTCTGAACTGAATGCTTTCAGATTCAGGTGCAGTATAAAAATCCATCAGGGACGCAGCCTGATAAATGACAGAAAACAGTGTCACTCTGTTCAAATGTCCTGTGAGCACTGTGTCACTTTCTGTGAATGTGCTGTAATGCCTGAATCATTAATGTAAGAGACACTAATGTCTGAGTGTCAAAAAGCCTTCACTTCCCCAGACTGATGAAACCAAAAATGTTGCGTATACCATGTCTGAAAAGGACTATAGCGTCATACCTCCGAGGTCTCCATCAGTGAAGATGCTGAGGAAGGAGAGGGAGTTGCAGTCCACTCCGTTGTAGGCGTCTGAGGGGTCCAGACTTTTCAGCAGGTCTCTGATGTGACGCACATGGATGCGAGCTTCACGCACAGTGTAGGGCTCTGGGGGTTCAATAAGCAACAGATGAGGCAAATGAACATGTGATTAACTATGAGTCAATTCAGTTTAGTCTTTGCCAGTGAAACCTCAGCAGAGAGATTGTGCCAGGCTGTCGATGGAGGGTAAATCATTAAGGTTAGAATCCATAATGTTTTTGTAATTAACACATCCTTACTACATCCATCTGCATGATGGTGAAACACTGTAAACACGACATTTGCTGTGGCTGATGTTGCATGATGTTGATCAGGTTTGTCAGGTCGCGGCTGCCAACGCTGTCTGACTGTCTTCGTTTTCACACTACTTGGTTAGTCAATGATATTTTCATTATGTGCCAACAAGGTGAAACACAACACTAGATGGTTTTGTGATCTTCGCTGTAGCTTTATTCAAGTCCTGCAGCTTTATTTAAGTCCTTAACAGACAGCTTTCTGACATTTTATGAACAGCTATAGATTTTATGATTAGTACAACAATACAGATTGATAAATTCTTCAAATAAAAAAGTGTTGAAAACACAGAGGTGCTGAGGGGTTTTTAGTGAGGACAATGATTGTGCGTCTCATACAAGCTACATGCTCCACATACCTGACTAAAACAATGGAAACATTATGATAACAGCTTGGCTTTTCTGAGCTAACCATGAAGTAAGCTCCAACACATTGCTTTAATTTCTTCATTTGCACCTAAACAACATGACAAACTGCTGAAAGGTCTCTGAATCTGACCTTCCACCACTTTCAGGAGCGAGCCCTCCTGCAGGCCCTCGATGGATTTGAGCTCAGCAAAGTTGTCCAGCACGTTTCCATCCAGCTGCAGGGAGAAGCAGGTGCGGTGGCAGGTGTCCTCGCGGTCCATCAGCACCTGATGGATTTCCTGTACCATTTCCTGGGGAGACACCTGAAGGAGGGCAGAGATTATATTCAGTACAGTATTGTTTAATGATCACACTCCAGCAGCCCTGAACCAGTACTGATTCGGTCTCATGTGATCCAGGAATGCTACACTTTAGTGTTAGATCCATGTTGTTGAAGCTTATCTGACACTAAAACAGTGCACATCATTTTTAGAATATTATGAGGATTTTCCAGAAAGAAAGGATTTTACATCTCTAGAAAGTTATCACAGTGGACATTTCTTTCTCTGTTGTGACTATCAGCAGGTAGACGGCAGAAATACACAGTTCAGGTTACAAAGGATTTTACCAAGAACTTGCACATATTTTATTATTGGCCAGCCGCCTCATTGAACTGAATGAGAGATGTCTGTTTGAACAACGCCTAACAAAGTGGTGCTTGTGAGGAGCTAAGTCCTTACCTGCAGGTCAAATGGCTCTGTTCCAGGGGCCTGGATCTTAACGGTGAAGCCTGTGTCCTGGATCACTATCACTTCCTGTTCGTTAGACTCCTCCCCTCCGTCCGCCTCACCGGTCCCATCCTGCTTCGATTCTGTCTCCTCCGTGTGCTCGTGAGCCCCATCCCCATTCACCATGGCTGTATCTGCACTGTGCCCTGCAGTGGAAGAGACACAGAGGTCATCAGTGACTTATGGGTAATCCTGAGTTGATTACAGACTATATGTTTAAGTCTGGAAATACAGTACAAAGCAGATCATTCACATCTAAAATTCTTTATTACAGTTAAGTTATGCAAAGATATAGCTCTGTTCACAACTCTACATCTCACCTGTTTTACAACCATCAACTGTACAGCTGCCATTAGTCAATAACCTGAGCAACAGGGAACAGCACCTTCAGACAGTCAGCCATACAAAGCAAGTCATCCTGACAACAAAAAAACAACAGACTTTGCTCCCACATGAACATGGAGACGCTGCCAGGCAGCCAGGTCAAAAACAAAGTACACAGACCCAGAGGCTCAATGACCTTCCAGATAACCTTATGAAATATTTATGAATGGGTGAACATAGCTGACAAAGCTGAGCTACAGTGTGCGAGTGCTGCTGCGCTGGCGTCACTGCTTTTAATTCATACAAATGAATTCAACCCTAACTATAGCATAAGAGTGATAGGATCATTTTCTGTAGTACAACTGCAAACTGAAAAAGTTGAGCCTGCAACACATTCAGATCACAAATAATTGTATCTGAAATTTGACAATAAGTAACCAGCTGATCTACAGAGAAAGCAGCTAATTTCCAACACCAACCTGCTGAAACCGACACTGTTGCAACACTGGAGGGAGTTTAGCCTGGGAGCTTTGAGCTACTGAATACAAGAGATTTCAGCATTCACAAGAGAGAATTATTGGTCACTTGCCTGGATGACTGAGACTGATGCAATAACAGCAACTCAGCTAGTCACCCATTTGGTATCTGCTTCTTTAACAGACATCCAATCCCTCACATTCTTTTCTTTTCTTAATGAATACTACGTGGTATAAAAAAATCTAATGAAATCATCTGAATGAAAGGCCCCCTATTACACACCATATTTTATTATACACACAATGCATGTACTTCAAACTTTCAACCTTTCCTAGAGTTAAGATGGGAAAAGGAATGACCTGAATAAAGATGAGGCTCTTTACCACTGTTTTCTCTCACTGGGACACAACTGCTGCCGGCCAGTCTGTCCTTGCTCACTTGTCAAGGGTAACACAGTGCCAGGGTTACTGAGGAGAAGGGCCTAGAACGAGGGTTGGGGCTTCATAACTGGACTACGACCCCCGGTGGGAAAAATGGTGGAGGAGCAGGGGTGGGGTGGGGGGGTGGAAACAACAGAGGAGAGAGGAGCGACAGGCCACGCTCTGAATAACAAACACAACGGCTTCAGAGCAGACACACAAGTTAATAATGTTACAGACCAGAAGAGACTGAGGACTTGGTGTCGAGAGTTTTAGTGTAGCTGTCTGTGTTTTCGGTGTCAGGACAGAATCGTTATCAGATGGTTCCTTCAGCTGCTCATCAGATCGGAGAGTTTAAAGTTTATCTGAGAGTTTGAAACAGCGTCTCTGAAGTTGAGCTGGACATGCAGATGTATGACTCTGTGGACTAAACAGGAGGGTATCTTTCACTTTTCTAGCAGCCAACATCATCTAGACTAGTGTCGGCCCTCCCATCCTCACCACACACACAAAACACACAAACACACACTGTCTTTGTATAGTAAATTGAATATGTTTGAGTTTTGCAAGGTTGTTTTCCGTTTTAGTTTTCTGATATTTTATAGACTAACCAATTAATCAACATATAACATATAATAATAATAATAATAATAATAATAATAATAATAATGATAATAATAATAATAATAATAATAATAATAATAATAATAATAATAACTGCATCATCCGCCCTTATAGCTATGATTCGAAAATATTATTTTTACTCACTCAAAACAAAGACTTTGTTCTCTCTTCTAGCCTCACTCAACTTCACATTCTTAAATCCTAGTTAAAATCATGCGAGCATTAGACTAACCCTCCATCAGAAATTTGCAGCAGGGTCCCAAAGGGAACAAACAAGTCATTTCTGAAACCTGAGGCAATAACAACAGTTAAAAATGATACACAAAGCCACACATCTAAGATGCCCTTTCAACTGAAATCATGACCCTGACCCCACACACTTGTGGTAGGCAGCAGCCCTGAACCAGGTCAAGGTGAACATTCAAGGAAAGCAAACAGGGACTCGAATCAGATAAAGACAGAAAAGAATCAAAAACCTTAAACACTGAAACACACCAGCAAGCAACATCCTGTGAATCAAGCTGCCTTTTCTTTAGTTCACTACCTCAGCCCACTTCTCTTGTTGACAGCAGCCAGCTATCTCTCCGCTCGGCAGCCCTGACATGGGGAGCCTGACTGCTGCCATGGCAACATTAAGCAGCCAGCCAGACAACCCTGAAAACAACAACAACAACAACAACAACAACACAAGGTCTCTGTAATCATGTTGGCTGCACCACAAAGTGGAAACCTCCTGGTGGACACGCAGTCCCCGAGTCATGCATCTGCAGTCAGGTTTCACAGCCCCACAGACCGAATATAAAGCCTGTTCAATCACCAAATCCTCTCTAGCAGCAAATGATGATAACACTCCTCAACTGTACAACGTAATGGCAACATTCAAGTCCATCTGAAGATACTTTTCATCACGCACTTATGTGGTCAGAAACATGAACAGCAGCAGCTTCTTTGGATTTGCTGCCTGTCTTTGTTTTCTATCATTGTCAATTAAATATCTTTTTTCAAATCTTGATCAAACAAAGTAAGACTACATCTTGTTCTCTGGGAACCTGTGATGGGCAATTTTTAATAATGTTTTTTGATATTTTTAAGGCCACAAAATTAATCAAAAATATTCAGCATGATCATTTGCAATGAAGTTGAATAGCTGCAGATTTACAAATGCATATGGGAAACCAAAAAAAAAAAAAAAAAAAAAAAAAAATCCAGATGTTTAACATGAACTATACATCAGGGGTCCTGACTTGGGCGTCAACCCCCAACAATGGGGTTGCAAGATGGATTTAAAGGGTCAGAAGATGATAACTGGAATAGCAAATGAAACACACAACTATTTCTACATAAAATGATTCTGCATAATATGCGGAACTACTTACTTTGATAATATAATAATTGTTTTAGTCAATATTGTAATGCAAAAATGCTAAACTGGTTCCAGCTTCTTTGCTGTTTGTTTAACTGAATATCTTTGGATTTTGGACTGTTGGTCAGACAAAAGAAGACGTTTGAAGAAGTCACCTTGTGATGATTGATACAGGCTTTTTTCACATTTTTAACAGAGAAGCAATCCATCAATTCATTGACAAGATAATGAGCAGATAAATCACTGATAAAAATAAATGTTACTTGCAGCCCAAAAAATTCAACATTTCAAAAAAAGGGAAAAACGCACTCTTCGATTTAACAGCTCACAACTCAACAATGTGCACGCTGTGATGAGGGTTCAATAATAGGTATTCCTTCACATTAAGAGGTTGGGAACCACTGATATTGGTGATGAACACAGTAACCTTGTGTAGACATTGTTTGTCTGTGGATTGGTGGAATAGTGCCAGCGTGTCAGTGACTCCTGGGATTAACCAGGTCACTATTCACCCCACACGAGCATTAAGGCCCTTAAAACCACTAACAGTGACCCTCACCTCGATCTGTCTGCGCTGCCATGTGCAACTCAAACGTCCTGTCACAACTCACTGTCCGAAAGTCGGTGTTAGCCTTGGTATTAGACATGTTCAGGCCATCATCCCTGTCATGACCTTTCATTTGTGAAAGACACTTAGATTGCAGGTCACAAGTATGGCTGCAGCTGATGACTATTTTTGTTTTTTCTTAGAGCTGAATAGTTGATTAATTGACCAATAGAAAATTAATCTGAGACTATTTAGATAATTACTCAATTGTTCAACTCCTTTTTCATGCAAAAATGCCAAATAAGTTGTTGCAGCTACTCAAATGTGAGGATTTGCTGCTTGTCTTTGTCATATGTAATAGTAAATTGACTATTTTTGCATTATGGAGAGCTAGAAGTGATTCAAGACATAAATATGGGATTTGATAATTCTGAAAAAAAAATTCACTGTCTGACATTTTATGGACCATGCAATTAATCAAAAGGAAAAATATCAGTAGACAAATTGATGGAGACTATAATCTAGGGCTGTGACCAACAATTATTTTCCTGATCATTTTCATTTTTGATTAAGGTTTTGGTCTAAAAATAAATAAAATAAAAAAAAAATAAAATCACAGAATGACTTTAAAATGTCTTGTTTTGTCTGACCATTGGCCAAAAAAAATTCAAATCATATATATCACATTTTTGGGCATTTTAGCTTGAGAAATTGTTGCTGATTAATATCTTTTCAATCAACTAACTGATTAATTGACTAATCATTGGAGGTCTAGCTACAACGAACGACTAGTCATCAAGTGACAATTCATTCATTATCATCTAATGCACATGACCATTCCTAAAGTGCAAGGTGATACCATCAGGCTGCTTGTTTTGGCCAACTTTTGACCAACCCTTTTAAACTTATCAAGTTTATTATCACTTAAAACAAAGAAATGGTAGCATATGCAAATGCAATGAGAGGCTAGAGCCAGAGAACATGTGGCATTTGTGCTTCAAAAATATCCTCAACTATTAAAGAAGTATAACAATTGATGTTAACTGTCGCCCTGCCAATTGACTGATCAATTAATGGACTATTTGTCTCAGCTCTGAAATGGTTTGGGTTTGTGCAGGGACTGACAGAAGCAACCACACAAGCCACAGAAACACAAAAATGAATCTGAAATCAGACGCTGCGAGCAGTAAGACGCTCTCGTCTGTGTTTTCCTGTGAAATGAGGCAGGCAGAGGCAATTCAAGGTCCCGCATGTGACACACAGACAGGCTGCAGTGGCTTCACTTGCTCCACAAGTTGTGTAACCGTGTCTCCGCCGACTGACAGCGCTCATCTCGGTTTAATCTGCCTCTGCCGACATCATTCACAATAACTTTCATCTGGCAGGATACTCACCTGCTCACACGGCTTGTCATATATCATGAGCGTAACCTTCCCCCTCACTGTGCATGTACTGTCATGACTTTTTCTACGACAACCAGCTTCCGCTTCCCGGTCGAGGAGGGACACTCGATCCGAGCTTCCCCGCCGGGGGAGGCGGAGGGAGCAGTGAGAGGGTTACCGCTGACTACCGGGCGCCTCCTCCACCTGGTGTCTTCTAAAGTGCACTTTTACCAATAAAACAAAACGGTAAAACACCCTTCACACAACACGGTGGACATATGCCTCGCAGATAAAAGACACCGTGTGTAAGTGTCCCCCCGTGTTCAGGCGGACAGTGAGCAGCTCCAGTGAAGGTGACCTTCAGTTCCTGGCTCTCACAGTCTGTTACCGAACATGTGCGTCGGTGCGAGATTGTGCAGCACAAGTTGTTTCTCCGTGTGAGCTCAACTAATCATGTACCACACAGTCGGCTAATGCTTCCCCTTAAATGCACACCGAGCTCCGTGTATGGGGTATGAAACAACACAGCGACAATGACAGGAGTGGCTGCTTGCTAGTTAGCCGACTAGCAAGTGAGCTAACGGGCTGCAGACTAAATGAGGGTGCTAATGTTAGCATGCCGGCTCACTTGTTTGGGTTAGCATTGTTTGCTCGCAGTGTCAGTGTCAGGTTTGACTACATGCTAACAGCCGATGTAGACATGCATTTGATTCTGTGGAGGGTGCTCATTTGCTTATGAACACAGATGAGTCAAAGCACATCCATGTATTATGCTAATTAGCAGATACTGCGAGGTGCAAGGTGGACCCCCCTCTGAACTTGGAGAGGGTGCTAAGGAGATGGTTGGGGGGGAGGGAGAGGAGGAGAGGGTAAACCCCATACACCACCACCTTGAGTCCGAGGACTTTTAAGTCACACAAAGCTTGGAGATGAATGTCACCAACTTCACTGGATGCTAAATGAAAATATACGATCGAGCACATTTAAAATGGTAAATGCACTGAGGTGTTGGCAATATCAAGATGCGACGTACGTGTAACATTTCAAGTATAATCAGCGAGTGTGCTCTGAGTGTTACGTGGCATAGCAGCACATGTGAAGCCGTCTATAGCTGCAGAGTCTCACCACAACCGCAGGGATCCTTCAGACGTGTCTTGCTGGCTTCCTGGGCTCCATCCCTGGTTTCATCCGCAAGATCAACCGGATTACAGTTAGGCACTGACGCCGGGATGTCATCTGTCTTGCTCACCATGGTCGGCAGTCAGTGTCGCGACAGAAATCCCCCTGCAGCTTTGCTTGAATATGTGAGTCTGTAAAAGAAATACAAAAACAATCTGCTTCTCCGACTGACACAGGCTAGCTGGCTACATGCGAAGGGTACAAGCTTACAAAAACAAGTCTACGGAGGAAGGACAGCGCTGTACATGGTGGCGATCACACGTGGTTTTCCTCTCCCCTCCTCTTGACCTCTATGCCTTTGCGTTGCACTTCCCCACCCACCAAGCGTGGCGCTACGGAAAGCCACATGTGACATTTGTTTTTCGTTCTTTGGATTTTTTTTTTTTTTTTTTGACATTGTCGAATTTCACCTGAACAAAAAGATCAAATGGCTGAGTGAAAAGACAAAGGACAACAAACACTGTAACACAGATATTTCTCTAGGTGGATTGACCTTTGACAGTTTGATCCAGATGTCATCAGCTTGTGTCCCTCACACTGACTTTAACCCCCCATCCTCCACACACACATACACACACACACACACATACACACACATACTTGTACTTCTATCTTTGTGAGTACAGTCATTGACATAATGCATTCCCTGACCCTGACCCTGACCTTAACCTTAACCTAATTCTAACCATAACTCTAAAACCAAGTCTTAACCCTCAAAATGTGATTTGAAGGTGTCTCAAAAAGTGAGGACCGGCCAAAATGTCCTCACTTTCCCAAAATGTCCTCACTCTGTTAGTAAAATACTTTTTTTGGTCCTTACTATGTAGCAAGTACACACACACACACACACACACACACACACACACACTCTCAGCAGTATGCTGACATGAACACAGCAGAGGTCTGTACATATCTCTTTGCTGACCAAAATATGGATGTTTGACCATGGCCGGATGGACTTGCTGGGAGGCTCCAGGGCAAAAATGAGCTGCTGGGCCACTCTACGTAACTTTTCCACTTAGCTTATATTTTTGAAAGTTGAATGAACTTAAAAAAGGTTTTTTAAAAATATTCACTCAATGTTTTTATGTTACTGTGACAAGCAGTCACTTTCACGTTCAATACATTGAAGAAAAATTGCTCATATTACTTAACAAAAACATAAAATTACAAAAATTAAGTTATGCTAAACACAAAAATGTTTACTGTCTTAACATTAAAATGCCACAATTTTCTGTGTCTTACCTATTTATTAGGGGGGGTTGCTGCAAACACACTGTCCAGTCAGATTCAGGTTTAAAAATAGGGTCTAAACACTAGTTGTAACATTAGTGTCACACAATGTGTGGGAACTTTGAGTGCCAAGTTTTACAAACAGTTCTCTGCTCTGTTTCTGTTTCCTCAACACTGATGTCATTTGTTCACAGACTTTAATCACATAGACTTTTTTTTACAAAAGCAGTTTGAAGAGACCCTATTTTGACACCTGAATCTAATTGGACATTGATAATAAGGTGGTTTCCTTACCTTCATCTCTGCCTCAGATCATATCCTGAAAGCTGCAGCTAGCTTGCAGCTTGCACCAAGGTTTCCAATAAACTTTTAAGTTGAGTGCCCCCAATACTATGTTCCTAGAGTGTATAAAAACACAAACTGAAGCAAATCTCCAGTTCTACTATTCCAGACCTTTCACTGTAAAATTCATATGAGGACCTCAAATAAATTAAAAAGTAAGTTATTTTTTATTGGTTAAGTTGGTTCATCCATCTATTTCCTGCTGCTTACCCACATCCTGTTTGATGATCAACTAGAAGGGACTTAAAGAGAGCGCAGATCTCCACCAAGGCCAATGGCAAACAATGTACACCAGACTTTAAAGTCTGGTGTATGGTAAATAATATGGCTCTGCCCCAAAATCTAAAGGGTTCCTCCATGGTTATGCTCCATCTGTTCACCAAGATCAGTGAAAATTGGTTCAGTACTTTTTGCATAATCCTGCTGTCAAATAAACTGACAGGGTAAAAACATAACCTAGCTTGACTAAACCTTACCAAAATTACCCTAATTATATTATTAGGAATTATTGTAACATACAACTGGGATGTACTGAAAAAAAGTGAAATATCAGTAAATACACGCACTTAGGCCATTATCGTTACAACTAAATGCAAAATTAACAATCCATAACCATACAAATTCATATTGTCCTAGTGATTTCTGTGCCTTTAATTCTTTTCAATATCATATTTAGAAAAGTATATTTTAAGTGCAAATTGTCTCATGTTGAAGTACAGAGGAATCCATTCCTCTCTAACTACCAAAGAGCCAATTTGTGGTTGAAACTTAATGTAATAAAAAAGAGACTTTACAGGCAGCAGACAACAGTGTTAGGAGTCTTACAGGAGATTGAAGCTCCTTCTTTTACAAAAACAATAATAATAATAGTCCTGAGAAAACTAGACTGGTCTGAATACTTTCCCAGAGGGATCTAAAGTAATTCATTTTTATAAAATCAGAGTGATAAATTTTACATATCTAACTGGCTTGGATAATATTCTATTATTCACATTGAATTACTGTAGCTATTTCACATAGAAGAGAGTAACGTATGGAAAGATCTCAATAAAATAATTTTAGTACGATATTTTCACAATGTATACTATCCCAAAACATGTATTAGTCCCAAATAACATTATATTTGTTGTATTATACATGTTTGTTGAAGGTCTCCTGTACAGTCAAAGTGACATTATAGAATTCAACCACACAGACTTCAGATTTCTCATCTATCAAAGATGAATGTGGCCTCACCAAGACAAATGATCCAATTCTATGTTTCTGTGGGAACAGAAATCAGTTAAACGTTCAATAACAAGCAGGCAGCAGACTAGACAATCCTTCGTTTTATTCCAGGTATGTGTATAGTAGATCACTAAAGCGAACACAGTATATGCGGTAAATCAGTCAATAGCTTATGCTCACCCAAGGACCAAAACCATACAAAGCCCCAGAGCAACACCTCTGCTTTTCATGTTGGGTACCACACAGCATTATTGCTACTGCCCATATAACATGTCAAACAAGATGCCTCGTGGTGCTTCAAACAGTCCACTTAAATGGATGCAAAATAAACTTATTTGACCTCAACCAGGACAAGACCTGGACAAGAAGAAATGACAGAGATGATGCTACTGCTGACATTTGTTAGCGTTATGATGTTATATGAGGATTTGGGTTATTATAGATGCGTTTAGAGAGATGGAAGACATTCTCTGCGGGTGTGAGTAAATTATCTACTTTCTTGCTATGTTTGACTGATGTTAGATGTGCTTTGAGAAGTAGAAAAAGCAAATCAGGCGTTGAGGATTTACCCCCTTTAGCTGAAATATATTCATGAAAAGACATCTTCGTTAAGGCATCACACCATTCATCTTCATGTTAATTTTAGTGGTGGGCTTCTTTGCCTCATTAGTGTTTTCCCTCAAAGCAGACAAACAAGTCATCAGTCTCTGAGCTGTATAAACTGTAGCAAAGATGCATACAGCAGCCAGTATTTTGATAATTTTTCCAAGATGTTAGATAATACAAAGTATAGGTCATCTAAAATGTGAAATGATGGTACGATGTGGTATGCACCTTTCATAGATTGATTATGAAAGGCGGATGGAGAGTTTGGTCTACCTGCCGTTTTATTTGCATGACAAGTGGAGTGATGAAGTCATTAAGTCTAACAGTCTAAGTTCAGGATTCCTCTTTGGGAAAAAAATGAAGGGAAAAAAATGTTTTAAACAAGACAGCTTCGTACTTTTGTCCCCTACTGTCTCATAAAACTTGAGGAAGAGTAGTGCATACAATTATGCTAATGGCTTACCAGCTAAGAGGTGAATGAAAACCCTCGTCACGTTTGCATTTTTGCTAAACCAAAGACAAGTTCTTCATCCAGACAGTCTCATGTGGCATAATAATACGCCCATTTGCTTCATGCTGCTTCACATATAGCATATCCTTGATTCTCCTACTTGCATATGCCTCCTATAAACTATAACATAACAGTACAGTTAATCATGAAAAGATTCAGTGACAGTCAACAGAACTTTTCAAAATCAAATCTGTTATACAGTTCAGAAAAATATTAAGCAAAACATACTGAGCTCAACAATTACAAAATACAAAGTTAAACAATCATAAAATCTATTTTAACACCTCAAGTGTACTTAAATCAGTTGATATGACCTACTTATAATATATAAATATATTGATATATTGCTTTATTGAACATTTACTACTAAAACATGATCCTAAACTTCTAACCAGTAGCTGTAGAGGGTGAGAAAAGCCTTGCAGCAACTAATCACAATTAAATTCAGTCTTACAGGAAGGCTCATTTCAAAGGTCCTGACTGCAGTTACGGATGTTCAGTTAAGTCATGGCTGAAGTATTGACCGACTCCGACAAAATATTTTTGAATCAGGAATAACTGAGGTGCCACATTACATACATTATGAAAATGTAGTTGAAATAAAAGGACACAATACTAAAGTAAAGAAATGTCTTTAGTTTCCCCACTTTGTTCAGAGTCCTGCAAGTCCATTACTCCTCCGTTATAAGGCAGTAATTACAGAGGGGTGTTGCTCGGACAACAATGAAATTATAATCTGCTCTGATACATGTAAGCAATAACATAAAAAGTTTGTCCTACATTAAAATATAGCAACTGAAAGTGTAATTTCATCTTCCTTCAACAGTTTTTTTTTTTTTTTCAAGATGCTATTTGCTCATTGTTACACTAGGGGCCACCATGCGCATGTGTTTTGATAACACAAGAGGAAGGACACACACACACACAAATGTCCTTCAACAGAGTCTGCCTTCCCATCATTTACAGTACACAGTCACTTTGATGGTGTGCATTTTGCATTCGACACAGGTACTTTGGGAATTTATATAAAACAGAAAAGGAACACATTGCAAGTAGACCCTCGATCAGATGATGCTCCAGGTGAAATCAAACACATACACCAAAACCTACAGTCATGTTCTTGTTTGTCCATTTTTCCTGAGGTGAAAAGAAACCCCAATAAAACAACAACCTCAAACACAAATGAGTTGAAGTAGTAGTTGTCTGTGTGTGTGTGTGTGTGTGTGTGTGTGTGTGTGTGTGTGTGTGTGTGTGTGTGTGTGTGTGTGTGTGTGTGTGTGTTTAGTACACAAACCACACCTGAGTAAAGCACATGGCCCAATGAGTCAGAACTGATTATCACCTGAATGTGGCCTGTTTATACCAAGCAGCCACTATGGAGGAATAGCTGCACACTTATGCCTCAGTGTATCTCTTAGTCAAACTGACAGGCTGAGTATTGTGTTGTTCAGCCCCGGAGGTCAAAGTTTGCACGTGGCCAACACTACTGCTGACTGACCTTTAGTTTTTATCTTAAAGAAACAGTAAACAACTTATATATGAATTACTCATTAGTTGCAATGTAATTGGAAGGTAATTACAAAAACATGTGAAAGTGAGAATGATGTTCTGTGTGTGTGTGTATGTGTGTGTGTGTGTGTGTGTGTGTGTGTGTGTGTGTGTGTGTGTGTGTGTGTGTATTTTGTGTGATATGTATGATGGTATGAATTTACTGTTTTTGATGTTTAAAAATGTTCTAATTTTACAATGTGCTGGGGTTTGAAATATGTAATAATAACAACAATAATAGTAATAATTAAAAGAAGAAGAATGAAGGTAAAAATGGGTCAATGGAAATTATGTGGAGCAGAGACATTACATTGACATTAGATTATATTATGGATGCTTACTAAAGAAACAAGGGTCGGGTCAATTTGTTTGTCAGTTTGTTTCTTGTCAGTTGAAACTATGGTTAGCTTATCGACGTTTTGCACATTAGACATTTTGACTTGACTTGAACAGTCGAACAGGCGTATGGAGACAGCTTAATGGAATGAAGCCATTGTTAGCCGCGTGTCTCCCGCTGGTCAAAATGTCTTGTATGTAAAAGGTCTGTTGTTTCTACAGGTACCTGCAGCTAATACTTTGCACAGTGCTTTAAAACTGTGCCCCAGCCTGTTTTCCTCTTGAAAATGGTTTCCCATAGCATTGTCTTTAGATGTCAGGAAGTATATTCTGTGGATAAGTTATAAAATGTATCATTACAATGAATTTATAAGATAATACAGTGCTGTTTAGTGGTCAAGGGTTAAAATATTAAACCAAATGTAAAACAATTGTAAGTTACTGTTTCTAATCTGTTGTGTGTTCTTTTAAAGTGAGAGAACCACATTTCCTTCCAATCAATACTTGTTTTACATGGAGGACTCACACAAGAGGCGCCCGCCACACATATAGTTTCAGCTGGCAACACAAACATTTGGCCACTTGGAGTGATTTATGGTTGGCCTTGAAAGGTCACAGTTGGTTGGGCCACACAGCTGGGCTTTGTAGTAGTCCACCTAAAAGGGCTGCTACCATAGTCAAACGCACCCTCAGCGTAAATCTAAAAGGGGGTGCTTTGAAGTAAGGCCCCACAGTATAGAGCATGTGACACCAGTGTAAACAGATTCTAATTTAATTTAAGACTGACTTAAAGTGACACTGAGTTTTGTTTTGCAGATTGTTTAAGGTTATATCAAAGTCCACTTTAAAAAAGTTTTCTATGGTAAGTACAATATAATTAAATAGCTAAAACCAGCCTCAGTACCAATTCAGTCAAGGTGCAGAACAATAGTTAATAGCATTAACAGTCTGACAGAAGATAATCATAATAATCTGTAATCATACAGTGATCACACTGTAGTTAGAAGCACAGGTCACAGTAGTTGCTAATCTGCTTTCGTCTCAGCAGCAGGGGGCACTGCAGCTGAAGACACCAGTCTGGCAGCTTCATCCTGAGGCTCCATCGGCCCCTCCCCACCTCCTTCCTCCTCATCCTCCCTCTCCAGGCCCAGTGGAGGCTGTCTTTGTGCCATATTGTGCCTGGAGCGAGCTCTGTGCCTTCGAGGATGCAGGAAGAGTGCAGGGTCTGGCATGGCTGTGGGCTCTGCAGGGCCCATCACTCTCTCTATGGGCACGCACTCCCGGGCACGCTCCACTCTTGAAGATGCCCTTGCGCTCTTACGCTTGGGTTTAACTACTGGGGAGGCAGGGGAGGCTTCTGATGGCATCTGTGGAGAAACTGAGTTCTGCTCGGCGCCATACTGGGCCCCCTGACTACTGGCTCTGGCGAGGAGTCCCTGCCTCTGCTGCATTCGCTGGTGGTGCAGTTTCTGCCTGGCAGCATGCAGCTGGAAGGAGAGGTATGCTGCTGCCTCTGTTTGTTTCTGCAGCTCCGTGTTGAGGATGGTTGAACAGTGGCTGCGGCGTTTGAGCTCATCCAGGAAATGGCGCTCTTTTTCTTTGAGATTGGCTCGGAGGGCTCCCACCAAAGCCCCTTTGTGACTCAGCTCCTTACGAAGCTCTCCTAAGGTGCTCTCCTGCTCTGCCAGGCGGTTCTCCAAATCCTCACAGTGGGCCTCCAGCAGCTCCTCCTCCTCCTGTAGCTCTAACAATGAGAAGTAATGCAAATGTTGAAACAAAAGAGTACATAAGAGTTTCATAAAATGTATGTAAACCCAACAATTCACAAAATAAGTAAAATAATCAGAATGTTCTTTCCTCAGTGCACACAAGAGAAAAAGCAGCACAAGCCATACACAGCATATACACAGTTTAATAACTGTTTTCATTACCATAGACATAGTGTACGTATCTTGCCTGTATGTGCAAAGTTGAGTGTTGCCGCCAGGTCTAATCTTCATCACATACGAACCACAGAGTCACAACTCCAAGATTGTCCAGATCAAGTTTTGGCTTGGATCCGTTCATTTAAATAGATATGAAAGTAATTACCAGGATGAAATCCTGATTATTTAAAAAAAAAAATCAATGATCTCAAAGCTTGATCAGAGTAATGTACCGAGGTCTGTACTGTAGTCTGTAGCACTGAGTTTTACTGTGAGATGTCTGATATTTCATCAGATCAATGCTCTGCTGACCTCTTGGATGTTCATATCAAGAGAAAGTAACTGAAACCTCCTTTATTTCTTAAAAGCAAGGTACAATTAAACCTGCACTGCAAGCCTTCCTATACTGTACACTACACAAGAACTAGTCCTTGCAATTCACTTCTATCATATTATCAACCAATCCTGACCAAGGCATCATTTCCAAGACATGAAGCAGTATATTGCTTATTATTCTTTTTTTGTTGTCTTTGTTTTTTGCTTCTGTAGACAACCTTTGTGCTCTTTCATTCCCGTAAAACTCCCCAGAGGAGAGGGAGGTATGGATGAAAAGCCCTGAGTAAGTGCAGCAACCTCAGGGCTGACTGAGCTGAAGCTCGCCAGAGGGGAAGGAGATTACATCCACAGAGGCCGCCACTAATGCCTCTGCCCACAGAAATAGTGTGAGGGGTCAGAGAATCTGAAAGGGCAGTGGGAGGTTTGTTAAGTCCTGGAGGTAAAACCTGGAATCCATAGTAGGTTTAAATGTAATAGAGTCTACATGACTTCTCCGTCATCCTTTTCAACCTATGATTTTCCTTTTCTAGTTTCTCTTTCCTTCCATATTTTCCTAATCCTCTCCATCTCTCCTCTGTCCCCCATGGATGGATCCTCTGAACCAATCAGTCTCAGACGTTGTCGCCCATTGCCACGCCCAGGCTGAGCTCATATGCTAACTATAGACTACCTAATGTGATCTTCATTTCCTTCAATACCCCTCTCCCTTCCTCTGTCCCCACTGCTGACCGCATCCTGCCGCCTTGTCTTTTCCCTTAATCGCTCTCCTCTCTACCTCCCATTACTTTTCTGCTTCCACCTCTTCCTCTCTCTTTTCCTGACTCTGAGTCTCTCTCCTTCTCAGCAAAGGCTGTAAGTGGACACCCCCACAGGGACCTCAAGGAAAAATGAGAGCAGGAAAGGAAAAACAAGACGGATCAATTTGTCAGGGTGGGAGAAGAACAGAGGGCTGTGTTTTATTGATGGATCGGGGGATAACCTGTCCTGGAAAAGGAGATGGGGTTTAAAGGCTGGGTTTAAAGGTTTAAAGCCCCCCCCCCTTACTCTCTACAAGCACACACACACTTTCCACAGCCCTTTGACTCCTCTTTTTTCTGGTCTGTCTCTAATTCGCTGTGACAAAATGGTGCCTATCTCTGCATCCCCACATCCACACACCGCCAATAGTCCTGCAAACGTCAGCTATGAGCCAAATATGTCGAGGCATGCTGTCTTTGCAGCTGTGTTTATATCTTATGGTGCCCTCATAAAGCCGTGACCAATTCTTTTCAAACAGGAAAACTGGCACAAATTTGTGGAAAAAAAAAGCTAATAAACACACACAGGGAAACACAGATGCACTTCGCACCCATGATTTTGGCTGTGTATGGTTTGGACGAGACTTCCTCCGGCTTGTGGGTGAATAGATGAGGAGAGAGAGAGAGAGAGAGAGAGAGAGAGAGAGAGAGAGAGAGAGAGACGGGGAGGCAGGGGTGAGAAGAGGGAGGAGGGTGGCTGACAGGGAATCTGTCCCCTGGGGGAGGGGAGGGTGGGAAGGGAGGCAGAGATGGATGCACGCTTAGAGAGATGGTCGACTGGGTGTCTAGTTTGAGTGCAGCGAAGGTAAACTAGCCCAGAGGGATGTAAACGCGTCTGTCTTTGTGTCTCCATATTAGAGAAAGACAACAATAAAGTGTAAATATAGAATTAATTCATTACAGATAATTATGAGCAGTTAAGGGATTTTTACCTATTTGGCTTCTGCCTGGAGGCGTTACCTTCAGCTCACTTGTCAACTCTGAAAAACAGAAGAGAAAAAAAGAAATATAAACATGACATGAAGTCACATTGTTAGCACATAAATATAGATGCTCACCGGTTGTGAAATCTCTTATTAAAGCTGTTTGCTGACATTTTCTGTTTGCTGTTGCTGGTTAACATGACAGATGCTTGATGCAGTTTCCAGCACATATTCAGTGAGCTCATACATAATTTATGAAACTAAATCTGAAACTTCATATCAAAGAATGTGTCCCAGAGACTTGGCCAACGACGTCCTGTTACAGTATTTATCACAGTCTGGAGAAAAACTTCCTTTACTGTAACTTCAATAAGACATATTAGCTTTATTAGCACTCCTCACTGAAATCAATATTCACTTAAATAAAAACTACTGGCTTTGCAATTTGTTTCAAAGGGCAATGCAAGCTGAACAAAAAAAAAGAAACCTAAAAACCCTTACACAACATTTCAATCCAAAGCTTCAGTTTCACACTGTACCATTCTGCTCACTGACGAATCCTGAAGGTGATATGTGATTGATATGTTATTTATTTATTTATTTTTTAAAGAAACATTTGTGGAAATAACTTTAATTTCTGCTGTGTGTTTTACTGTGTATCTTCTGAATAATGGTACGCTCTGTGTAATGTAGATGGCTTTTCTGTCCTGCATTACTGGACGAACAGACAGCTAATAGACGATGGACACTCAGCAGCTTTCCCGTCTGAATGTTGGATGATAAAACTGTTTTAATCAAAGACATGACTGTTCCGTTTCTTGTTTTTAGCAGTGTGGGAAATAGTAAAAACCTTGAATGGCGTTACTGTGAGACACCCCTCCAACATGATAAGGATTATCCAAATATTACGTGACATGATATCTGGCGCACTGGCATTTTTACACTGGGTGGATTATATCTCATGTCCTGGCAAAACAGCAACTAATGGCCGATGTTTTTGAGGAGATAATGTATCAGACTGGTAAATGGTACACAGTTATTCGTGGTGTTGGACTGTCCCTGATAAAAAAAATAATTCAGCATAGAGTCTCTGTGGTGGTTGTAGGAATCAGACTGCTGGTCATGTCTGGCCTTTCACTCATTTCCATGGTCATTCACAGAGGCCTGACTGCAGGGAAATCTTGACATTAAGCTTCCAGCACACAGTCATACACAGGAATTTGTGTGTGTGTGTTTTTGTGCGCGTGGCTTCAGTAATTTTTCAATTAATGTGGCATAGATTTGCTTAATTTCATTTTCCCAGGGACAGAAATGTTAAGCTGCTGGTCATGCAGGCCATGAAATGACTTGGAAATGAGAAAGTAGTCATTTTTAATCTGTAACACTTTATTAACACTTACCCACTGATGTTTACTAAAACTCCTTATCTCTTAAATTGTTAGTGTTCGATTAAATTTATGAGCACAGTGTAGATTTTTGGTTCCAAAACTGTGACTATTTTGCATGTAATTGGATTTATCTAATTTTATTTAGAAACTATTTGCATTTTGTAACAAAACCCTTGAAAAAAGATCTTCTTCTCGACCAGTCTGGAGGAGCACATGTTGGTTATTTCTAGCCGTTGCTCTCTCTGTCACACCCCTTCTCTTTCCCTCTGCAGTCAGCATAACACGCCCACCCATGCAGCTGGCATGAAGAGAGAAAGACAGAGGGGGTGAGGAAGGGAGGAAGAAAGAGAACAGAGAAGAAAGGAAGTAAGGAAGGAAGGAAGGAAGGGGAAGGACAGAACCCCAGACAGGCAGCTCCAGAAAGACAGACTCGTTGATTGCTACTTAAGTATTGAACTGTGGCTGCCAAATGTGTGAGACGTTAATTTTCTAGTTATTATCCTCATTCACGGCTGCCAGAAGCATTTATGTGGTTCATTAAACAGCAGGGAGCCGACTGTAAGAAATATTTCTTGAAAAAAAAACAAAAAACTGTGTAACAATGAAAACAAGGAGCTCAGCACATTTCAACATGCAGTGTGTGTAACGCTTTGTAGGTCAGGCTTATCTCCTACAGCCTCTCTGAACATTCAAGGTTTTTGTTTCATGGCTCAACCTTGAATGTTGCAAAGATATCTTGAAGAGCAAACACACACACACACACACACACACACACACACATGCACAAAAAATTGATCACTGTGACACACAGTAAAGCACATTATATTTGAGACAAAGACCCCATTTCAAAAACAGAAGACAAAAATTGATTTAGCTCGTTGTTCAAGGGGACAGAAGGGTAAGCGCCTGCATGCTGGAAAAAAAAACCAAAACAATACAAAGGCAGCGCTAATATGCACAGCACCACCGTCAGCTCA
Source organism: Trachinotus anak (assembly GCF_046630095.1). NCBI lineage: Eukaryota > Metazoa > Chordata > Actinopteri > Carangiformes > Carangidae > Trachinotus > Trachinotus anak. The sequence continues at coordinate 16,502,066 of NW_027273865.1, forward strand.
ACCTTGCAGTATCCTTCCACGCTCCACGTTAGCCAGCTGGCAGAAAACACCTATCACACCTGCATGCTCCATTAGCCTATCAGCATCTAGCCTCACAGCCATTCTCCAGACCCCTGATCACTTCATTTATACGTATCCACTAAAAACGATCCAAAAACTGACTTAAAGTTATACATGTCATACACCCTGTCAAAATATCACCTACCAAACTTTAACTACAGGATTTCAGGGAGTGTTTTGTGGAATACAATTACAACTGCAATTTGTTTACTGCTGACTTTAAATCTATTAATAAATGTATTTTTGTTGTAGCTGTTCCATTGAGTTAGGTCTCAAAAATTGAATGCAGCAAGATCTGTTTCAACCTTCAACAAAAAAACAACAACAAAAACTGGCTATTTATACAGAAAAAAAATGACAGTTCTACCTACAATTAGGATTATAACTACATTTTTGAGATCTTGCAATTTCCAGTCACCCTTGTCTTTACATACTAGAAGTCTATGAGTGTGTATTGTAGCTATTTGATCTTCCTTTGCCTTAAAGAACAGACTTTCCACTCTGGCATGAAAGCATCGTAAGGAGCTTTAATGATTCGCAGAGTACATGGTCTTGGGTGTTTTAGTGAACGTGGCCTAATAATGTCCCTGCTTATGCAATCCCACAGAAACCTCTGAGGAATGTGGAAATGAAAGACTGTGTGAAAGACGGCAGATACAAACCGCTGAGCACATTCTTGCTGCTACAGGAAGAAGATTTATTTGTGTTTATGAGGTTTCAAGAAGGAATACGTTTGCTGCCTCTGAGAAAATGCAGTGAATCTCTCTGGAGACGTCATTATTGAGTACATCATTTTTTATAATGGAAACTGTTGTCTTTCTGAAGGCTTAGCCACACTTTGTCTTGTTTTCCTGGACTCCATGCAGACAAAACACACTCTCTCTCTGTTGAGGTGTTAGTCTCTTCCTTTCAATCTGTCTCTCAACATCACACACACGCACATGCACACACACACACGCACACACACACACACACACGCACGCACACACAGCTTTCCTGTCCAGATGTGATTGTGCAGCAGAGCCACAAAGTGATGGAGGGAGTCGTTTTCAAAACAACTGGTCACATTGGCTCTGAGCCAGCTTTATCTGTCTGGCCCACACACACAAACACATATGAAACCCTCCCCCTCACACTCCCCTTTCTGTATGTGTGTAACCACAATCCCCCACAATCCCCTTCATATGGATTACTAAAGCTATGGGATCTATGGATTAACCAAACCATTATGGATATGTTTGTATGCATCTTTCTAAGGATCTATTGTGTGTGTGCCAATAAATAATGTGTGTGTGCAAGTGCATTTGTGTGTTAGTCTGCTTCATATATACATGCGCTTAACAGGACTCCCTCCCATTCAAAGACTATTTATTTTAGGACCATGTGCATATCACCTTGAAACTGTTGGCAGAGGGGCTGAAAATGCACTGCTGCAGGCATTTAGATCGAAAGAAAACCCAACACTAACAGCAGTACAATCCCTTCAGCCCATTTTATAAGATCTACAGCACCGTCTGTTTGCGTCTGATTTCTCTTGGTAACAAAGTGCTCCAAATAACAATAAAACTAGCTGATTTAGGTTGTTTATCTGTGCGACTATAGCGTTAGCACAAGGGCTAACTACCTTAGAGTAGTGTGTGAACACCCCCAAGTCTGAGTACAAGGTGTTTTTCCTGTTTTTCCCATTCTTCCTAGATCGTAAATGCAGCATAAGGTTTGGGTGTTGGCTTTAGGCATGTAGCTGCAGTAGTAAAGGATAAGAAAAACCTCCAGAGAATTAATTAAATCAAACAGTAGGTCCTTGCAAGTATAGCAATAGTTGTGTATGTGTGTGTGTGTGTGTGTGTGTGTGTGTTCACATGCACTTGCTTGCTTGATTATATGGATGACATATCCATTAGGCCCCAGAGAGGAAATGATGCAATCTACAGGAATTGCAGTGTGACATCACCATGTAGTCACTGTCTGGCATTGACTGATGGAGCAGACACACATTAGATGAACAATGAGGACTGCATGCACATGGGATCGATTTTAAAAGAAAAAAAACAACAGCAGCGCTGCAGATTGTGACTAAACAAAGTTATAAAAGCAGCATGCCCCCCCCCCCGAACCCATTTTTAATGATTTTAATGAAATCATTAAAAATGAGCTTCAAAAAGAAAGAATCATAAGAATATCTAGGTGCAGGCTAGATGGATTATTATAAGGAAGGGTCATGGAACTGTCTTCTTTCAAACCATCCATCAAGCCTGTAATTAAAAATCTTAATAAATCTTCCCTCTGAGGGTTAGGGGGCCAATGAGAGGGGTTCTTGCCGATTAATAAAGAACTAAAGAAGCTAAAATGAAAAATTAACACTAGAAGGGGCTCAGCCAAAGCAATCGCTTAAATGTGAACTCATTAGAGCTGAAATGATGAGACATTATTGCCAAGCATATTCTGACCTATGACCCTTTCAGTAATTTTTCAAGTAAAAATGCCAGACATGCTCAAGTTCTGTCTCTTCTCATGTACATCGACAAAAGCGGTTTGAAGACATTACTTTGGACTCTGAAAACATGTGATGGGCAGTAGATTACTTTTTTTTTTTTTTTAACATATCATAGACTAAACCAATAATCAATAAATGAGTCATTGATAATGAAGAGCCCTCGCCTAGAGCTCTTAACTAGTAACAAATGAGTATACTGTATATACTTACAATGTACTAGGCACTGATAAATTATTTAACTACTAATAATATATTTGCTATTAGTGACATCAGGGTCACATAAAAGTTTCTTGTCTCTCTCCTTCACACACACACACACACACACACACACATGGTACCAACAGCAGCAGTGTGTCCTTCACCTGAGCATCGTTTCTGCAGGGAGAGGATCTCCAGGTGGAGACCATGGAGCAAAGTGAGGTGCTCCTGCTTGAGGAACACCATGCTCCTCTCCACACTCTCCATCTGCCGAGACAGGCTGCTCTCATCCCCCATGGCCGAGTCTAGAGAGACACAGGGAAGGGATCAGAAGCATGACAACGACACTTTTTGTTCACTCCACCAGTTTTCAATCCGATCTGTGTTTAAGAAACTACCTTGTTAAACTCCATATGACCCTGAAAAGCTTGAACTCCGGCTGCTTAATGCCACTCTCTCATACCGTGAACGCTGCTCATGTCAGCTCCAGAGAGTGGGAAGTGCAAGTTAGGTATTGAGGTCATGTGGGAGCTATAAATAAGGTATCGATGACCAGAGAAATCAACAGAAACGGGAGGAACCACGCAGTTCCTGCCAGGATGCAGCTAAATGGAGAACTAAGCAGTTGCATTAGATAATAAGTCGATGCAAGCGTCTCTGCTTACCTTTAAATAGATGTTCAGTATTAAAAAATTTAAGAAATGAGATGTGCCAGCGTTATAAAAACGTCCACCGGTCCGGGCATGCTGGCCTCCAGCGCTGCTCCAAATCCCGTAGGCTGCGGCATTCACCCAGAGACATTTTATCTGAAGCGTTCAAGTGCTTCTCGGCCGCATGTGAGGCCGTCTGCTTACAGGAGGAAGAGGCTGGATGGCTGCGTGAAAATGCACAACCACCACGACGCATGGCACCGACGTCCCCGGGCAAAGAAGCCGCTCCTTGCTGCTGCTGCTGCTGCTGCTGCTGCTGCAGCGTCTGCGTCGGGCATCGTTAGGAGGAGGATGTTTTCACGAAAGCCCGTGAGGGAACTGCGCAGTTCATTTTTAACACGCACACTTTCCTCTCCTCGCCCACCGACGGACACATCGGGCCGCCGCGGACGGCTGAGCTGGGAGATGCTGAAAACAAGCCACCGCGACCAAAAACACGCGAGAGCATCGTACGACAGAGTCAGCGCCGCAGCTGATTGGAGGGACCGGCCCTCATCGGCTGTACGTGGAGGCTGGAGAGGATCGATAACAGACCCCGTGGGAGCACAAAGGAAAACATCACACTTTAATGGCTCACTTGGAAAAAAAAAAAATGTAATGAAAAAACAAAAAACAACACAAAACTAAATGTGATTAGAAAAGAAATCTTTCTTAAATTCAACTTGCTTCAAAGAGGACAGGTTGTTTATTGTGGGACCTCATACACCGTGATTTTTACTTCCACTTTCAGCACCATGGACAGAGACAGGCCGAGGCTGCTGCTGCGGTGGTTCTCAACCTGCGGGCCGTGGACCTCATGTGGGCCGCTCAGGAGTCCTGCTGTAATTTCATTCACAAGGAAGGTGATGCGGGAAAGTAGACAGGTGAAGTAAAGGCAAGGTTATAGTTAAAATACAGTAAAGTAAATGTAGTATATAGTAAACATAGTAAAGCTGGTAAAATAAATAAATGAAATGCATCTGCAAAGGAAATGGTGGGTTCAAGGTTCATCCATAAAATCAAGGAAATTATCCCCCCATCACTGTTTACAGAACACAAGTTAGAAATACTCATGCAATAAAGATTAAAAGGAAAAAAACATAAAACCATATTCCACAATAAAAACACACAGCCCACAAGAAAAGAGGGTAATACTTTGTTTTTAGTTCAAGAGTTATATGTTCAATAATGTGACGCACTGTATTATGAGATGCAGATACAGGTTGAACTAAGTTGACGAACAAAAGTGACAGCATAAAACTGTGTCATGTGACAGCCCTCTGCCTCTGCCATGGTCTGCTGCGTCTTTCCTGTAGCTGCTGCTTGTGTTTTGTGTCTCCCTGCAGATCCTGGTATAGGTGGAGTTAACATTAGCGCAACTGAATGTACCTCACCAGTTCATCCAGAAAGGATTTAGGATCAGCTGTCCCCAGTTTCTCTCTCTCACTCCATCACTGGATCTCCCTGTGGCACCACATGGTGTGGTTTGGTTGTACTCTTTACATTACACCACATAACCCTACCTTTTTATACATCCTCTCACTAACACCAGTGATCTACTGCAAGACCATTTCATACATTTAGTTAATTTATTCTGTTTCCATTTATGTACAGAAATGTGATGGATTTGTTCTTCCAAGTACAGCAGTTGTGACCGTCAGTGAAAGGAAAACACTTCAACACATCAATTTCTTCGATCTTTATTTTCACGTAAAACAAATATTGTTATTATATAAACATATAAATGGTAGTTTTAATTACAAAACAATCTCTGCCAAAACATGAAAAAATAAAATTGTTATATTTACACAAAGACAAAATTCTGCGAAACATGACAGTTTGATGCTCCGAGACAGCAGATGATTTTGTTTTCAGAACCTCAGTTGGTCTCGGTTGCTTCACTATTCCAGATTTTTCCCCTTAATAAAAGGGTTTATCAGTCATTGACAAGCTGCACAGTATCAACAGTCTTCACTAGTGTTACGAATTTCAAATGTTAACAATGGTCAATATTTCACCAATCACCAGATAAAGAGAAGTCTATAAATTAACAAACAAGGAAATAAAACAGGTCTTACTAGTTGGTTGTGATAATAGAATAATCTGGTAATAGAGCTAATTAAAAAAATTATGAAGACGAATGCAGTCAACCATCATATTTATCGTGTATGATGAGAGTATGAGGCTGTGTGGCAATACGAGTTCATAACTGCTACCACTTTCTCTGCAATTACACCCTGACATAATTTTCCTTGTGTCCACTATCCAACATATAAAGCCATAGTATCATCCTGTGGCCTTTGGACAGTCAGGTTTCAAAATCTAAGCCATATAGGTAGCAGAAAGAGTGGGAACTGGAGTGAAGAGAGCAGTACAGTAACATGTTTTTGGACAAAGGTCCCTCATTGCCACGACATTTCTATGAGGAAGCATCTTGACTTGGCTGCTATGTTTTTATCACAATTCCTAAAAGCACACAGCAACATAAATGAACAAATCTGGTATCATACATGTATAATTCCAATAACATTACGGCCTCATACAATACTTTCACAAATACAAGCTTGTTTGTTAGAAAAAACTTCAATTGTCATAAGTTGTCTTCACTACAACCACAAAGCTGCCCTAAAAATTTGTAGAACTGGGGGGGGGGGAATGCAAATCTACATTCACAATAAAAACTCAAAAAAGAGAGATACTCTTGATCTTTAAAAAAAGGCAACTGGGAATCAGCCACAGCAACAGTAATTCAAGATCTACTGCCTTCTTCCCAAACAGTGCTGTTTGTTTAGTGCAGTGAAGTCTGGATTTAATGTGGACAGAGAGTTAAATTTGTTGACTTTGTTTTTGTCACTTAATCATCTGCAAATACACTCATCTGGCAGTTTATTAGCTACACTGAGTTGAAACGAATGCAGTCTAATACGGCAGTTCAGCAACAAAGCCTACCTTCATGAAGCTTATAATGTCCGGGTTTTTTAAAATGGTATTAGAGAGAAGTTGATTCAAATGTGTGATCATTTCGGACGATGTTTGTGCTACTGTTGCACTGCATTGCATCATTAACGAGGTGTTTCTGTCATTTAGCCTATTCTCAATAACATAAATGATCATGAAGTTGAATCAGCACGTCTCTAAAACAATTTCAATACAAACTGAATATTATAACCTTAGTATTAGTTAGCGAGGCGTTGCTGATGAACTGCTATCTGAGTGTTTACAGCTGAGTCTAAATTTAACATTTAGGTCTGATGTATCTTTTGAACTGTAGCTAAGTATGTTTTAGGGCTTCAACCTCAACAGGATCAAGCTCATAGACACTGGGTCAAGAAATTTGTAGCTGGAGAAACCAAACAAAAAGAAATCATGACCCAAAGTGGCAAAACGCCCCACAACATGACTTACACAATCAGCCTCACTGTGATCGACTGTTTTACACAACAGGCGAATTCATTGAACACTCTGTTCATTTTTATCTTTAATCCACACCTTATTTTAAGTACAAATAAATTACACATATACACAAATTAATCCCTCAGACAATGAATGTACACAAAAAAGCAACAACACAAAATATGAATGGCATCAAATATTTTCATGCCATGTCAGGACTGTGATGTTATGATGCGAGTTGGAAGAATAGGCAGCTGTGTAGCAGCTGTGTATATAACAATTTGCTGTATTCACAGATCTCAGACCTGCTTGTTCCAACACTGACCCCGGGAATTACTCTGCATCTATCCGTGCTGATTGGCAACTTCAAATTAAAGGCAGAATGGCACAGATCTACAAAGATGTTACAAGATAAAGACACCCCTGGTGGTCTTGGCTGTGTTGAGGTCACTGAGGTGATGTTAAGGAGTGTGCTGTCCTCCATAGGCTAAATGAAGAATAACAATTCCTGCCTGTCTGAAAGCTCCTACTGCAGAATGTACACTATCATAGGACTCTATAAAAATACATACAAATCATGAAAATATTCATGTCACTTGGTAATACAGCACTAGCTACTGTCATTTAGCTTGGTTTGTTTTTTCTTGTCATCGTACAGATTTCAAGTGTACTCAAAAAAAACAGCAGCCAGTGTGTTGGTCTGACAAAGACCAGTGATGGACACTGATGTCACTGGTGATGGCTGCTGGGAGGTCAGGTGGCACCCTTTCTCCCTTTTGCCATTGTAATTTATCCATGACCCCGTCAAATCAGAATCTACTCAATTTAGTTTTGTTCCTCCAAGATCTACAAACGCAACATCGTGGTTGGTGGACAGTACAGTTTTGGCAATCAGATCTGAGGGGCAGCAGCTGTTTTAATTTTTACATTTTCAGGCTTATACTATCAAATTAGCATGAAATTAAAGCCTGCTATGACCGATTTACCGCTTTCTTCATGTTTTGTGATTTCTTTTTCCGAGTTGTTTTAATATGGTTTGACAAAGCCTGAAATGGCTGTAACTATTAAGCGGCTAAATATCATGCAGATTTGCATTGTGTCAACAGAATAAAATCTGCTTTGTTTTATTTAAATGCCACTTCAGAGTATTTAGCATTTATTCATCATCCGAGTACCCTCTTCTTTCCATAGGTGAGGATTGGCATTTGCAGGATTTCATTATTCTTTAGACAAAAATGTTCTTCTTATATCGTTTGTCCTTATGTTTTTCTTCTCTAATAACAAACAACCTGCCAAACACTGACAGTAAAGCTTGTTTTAGAAAGAGGCAAAAAACTGTTACAAGCTTTCTGAGGTAGCAGGTGGTTTCTAGTTGAGGACATTTGGTGGAAAAAAAGAAGACATATTCACCTCTGTTACACAACAAAAGGGTTTGGATTCCACTTATTTTTTACTCAGTGGTAAATAAAATTTATGTGACATTTTTAAATAACCCGCAAGAGTATATACGTATATTATATACAATATGTATATTATATGGGTGTATATATGGGTGTAAGAGGGTTTGTTTTACAAACAGTGCATACTCATTTACTATAAGCTACATTTTTAGAAAAGATTAAGCTGAAACACCCTGCGGGACAATAAGGCTTTTGGTGTCGTTTTACAGGGCTTTGTATTGTTCATATGAAGAATCCTCCATCTACCATTAGTGAGTCACTAATGGCACTTAAGGATGATAAGGTTGACTGGAGCACACAAGCACAGAAGCCGAAACTGTCAAAACTAACTAACTTTCAGCATAATGGCTGTGTGTAATCTGTGTTTGGAATGAGGCCCGGTGATTACACCTTGTGTGGACTTAACTGTGTACAGTATGAGAGAGAGAAAGATCCCTCTGTTTCCCAGCTATGAGTGTGCAAAACGGTACCAAATCTCAGCCACAGAGTGTTAACGTACAGCAATGAGTGTGTTTATAAATCTAATCCTTCTTATGCCTCTTCCTCCCCTTCCCTCTACATCTCCTTCTCTTTCTTTGTCTCCCGAGTGCTGCTCTTCAAGAAGTCGCTCCTGAGCAGCCGATAGAAGAGGACAATATTCATGGCCGTCATGATGGCCATACCCACGCTGCCCAGTGTGTAGGCTAGGAGGGGCACCTTGTCCCTGTTGAGCACCAGCCAGCGGGTCATCCACGCCAGAGTGTTGATGCGGAACACCACGTATGTGCCCAGGTTGATCATGCTGTTGACCCGGTACAGTGTACCCGTGGCAATGTTGGCCATACGCAGCATCTGCCTGAGGTGGAGGAACACAGAGTTTATCTCCACCAGCAGGGCCACCACAGCAAAGCCCACATAGCGGCACGACAGAACAGAGAGGCCAAAACAGGTGATCACCTACAGGAGAAGACAATGAGAAAGAAGTCAGGGAGGAGGAACGTTACATGCTGCATGGTTATGACTAACAAAAAGAACGGCTAAAATAACAATAAATAAATAGCTACTAATACATTATAATTACTAAAGATCCATAAGTGGTTAAGAATAAGATGTCATCTCTTTCCAAAAAAAACCCCAAAAACTCCATCATCTGATTCTATTGCCAACGTCCGGTAACAGTCTTACTGCAGAGTCTTAGCTTTTCAGACATATCTTTATTTAGGAAACTAGGTGTTTTAAATTCTACTATTGTACTTTACAGCTGGACTAAGTGACTGAGTAAAAGAATAAAATATAGCAACAATTTTTATGTTGATATGGCTCAGCACAACAGTGTGACAGTACATCAGTGTATCTCTCATAACTTTAAGGTGCTGACTGAAGGTTATTTTGGGAGGAGGTCATTTTTCGTGTTTCCACCATGATTTGTTATGTGCTCATGTCTGGATGCTTTCTTTCACCCTTGACAGAATTTTACTTGTGTCCATCTGGAAGGACACCACTCCCATGACACATTTCTGCTGAGCAGTGCTTATAAAAGTCTGTGATGTAATGAACAGATAATCTCCACAAGGTGGCAGCAACATCATTCAATACCTGTCTGAAAAAAAAAACACAGACAGGCAACAGATCCTGTTTTGCTGACATTACACTGAAGTGTCAGGGGAAACTATTACATACAGTATCTGATATGTTGAGACAGAGGTAAATGCTGCTAACACACTCACAGCAGCTGTGTTGCAGGTGTAAAATCTGGATGACAGAAATGTGTTTCTACTGCAACAAGCTGTTCGTCCAACTCTCCACAGGAGCCGGCGCCCATTCACACCACCACATTTTAACAGCTTCATTCACACTCAGAGCACACTCACGGTGCAGCTGGAGGCCAAACTTTGCTCAGACAGATTGTCTTTTAGTTTCAGACTTGTCACCACCTAAGCTGCCATGTTTATAAACCAAGAGAGGATTGTGGCAGCGACGGGGAGATAATGAAAGAAGGACATGACAAGTAGAGAGCAGTCCACATTAAGTCAAGTCTTTGGTTAGTTAGTACAGGTCATGGGATAGACTATGGTGTGAGAGAATGACCTCTACCATTAGTCATGGCTGAGCTGGAGAAAATCTTTTGTGCTTGTGTATGTTTTGTGTGAGGTCACAGGAGCAAACAGTCAAGTGATGCGTTGTGGTGGGTTAGGCAACAGGGCATGTGAGGAAAGTCAGCAGTCCACTATGCCTAACTGGAATTTTCACAATGTAGCCGTGGTAATGTTAGTAACTTTGGCTCAAAAAGGTTCAAAAGATTTCTTCACTGAATGGTTTATGGTGGAATTCAGCCAACACAAGTTCCTGGTTCACAACAAATGACATGAAACTCTGGCCATTCATTTTCAAGATGCCCTGTCATGGACTTAAGTGTCAGTCAAGGGGACACTTAGGCTTGTTAAGTGGGGCTAAGGGCCACTTAGTCTCCACAGATAATCCTCTGGGGACCATGAATCGCCATACTAAACTTAATGGCAATCATACCAGTTTGTATTGACATATCTTAATACGGACCAAGGTGTTGCCCAGACAGACATCACCACCATGAGGCTTCGCTGCTCACCATCACTGCAGCTGGACAGTGATTTTAGGGTTGACTGACTCACACCTACACACCTACACACACCTCGAGTAATCACAGGACAAATCAAACTCTTCACCTGTTGTCAGGCAATAATGACAGTGATGACGAACAATGTTGGTGCACAATTACAGTGATGACATGGAAAGCATTGTATTTAGCAGCACAAACACACCGCCTCATAAAAGTCAGTGTGTTGGGAGGGAAAACAGTTACATCAACAGGACAAAGAGCTTTTAAGTACATAACAAAGCCACACACACACACACACACACTCACAAATGTGCGAGATCACATTGCAGTGTTGGTCGGTCATTCTCATGTGAAATTTTTTCTATGGAAGGACAGGTGCCAGGTGAGTCTGAAAACCTTTGGATAAACAAGGTGTGTCATAACACCCAAAAAAAACACAAATAAAATAGAAAAAAAGATTTTAGTGATCATTGCATTCAATATAATTGTAATGGACGTAAGCACCTACCACTCAGATATTTTTTTCTGTCCTTGTTTTGGTTCCGAGAAAATAGGAATTAATAATAAATGTAATTTTTGCCAATATCACAGATGTTGCATTATCTGCCAAAGAATAATAATTTCTTTTTATAGCAGCCTAAAATTCCACCATAATTCACCACTACAATTTTACAACGTTTTTACAAAGTGTATAACTGTGGAATCTTTAAAAGCACAATAAAGGCAATCATTCAAAGCCCGTTTTTGTTTTTGGGTTAAACTGATTGATGTGAGATCAAGAATCCCTTATTTGGGACAAAAACAAAAACACAGTCATGCTGAAGGACAATATGTTCTGTTGTGAATCCACCGGGATGTTGTGACAGTTGTGATATGGCACAGACGAAACACCAAAATACAGCTTCTTGTCATTTGGCTACACAAGATTCACAGCGCACCTCGGACCATTTAACAGCTCACTGGTAAAACTAAGCATCCATGAACGTAACATACAGAACCAACTAGACATGTCAGTCCCTAAAAAACACACACGCCACCTCACGCTGAACATGAATCATGTTTTTAGGTGGTTTTCAACAGGTATGAAAGGCAAGATATATATAGCAGTGAAAATATACATGCACTCACTACTTTTGTTTTACAACCACAATATCTGTAGTAAAAACAAAATGTGGGTGGGTCGTGTAAGTGTGTGTGTTATAAAAAAAACAAAAAAAACAACTAGCGGTCTTTAGCCTGACTCATCTGAAGTCTAATCTGATCTGGGAAGATAAAACACAACAGAGTGGAGAAGGGACTGGGGAAGGTCAAACAAACCGTTATACAACTCTCAGATAAGATGATGAAGACGGATTCAGTAACAAAGTCTATGCAGTGAGAAAAGAACGTTGAAAACAAACCTTCCAAGGGACTAAATGAAACAAAATTGTAGAGGAACTGGGAGTGAATCACAAATAACATAATTTAGAAATATCTTTTTCTATCTTTTTTTTTTTACATTTAATTTAGAAACAAATTGTCACCAAAACAAAGAGTTAAATCAGATTTGAATAAGACAATATACATTTAACAGAGCAGGATCGGTCAAGTAGGACTACAGTTTATTTGACTTTATTAAAGGAAATGAAATGAAATCATACCAAACCTCGATTACATATGGACACTATATGACATGCTTCCTGAGGTTTCTTAATGTGTAAACGTGATATTGTTGTGTTCTTCCTTCACGTGTATCTAGTTTTATGGTGGTGCTCTCTCTTTTATTGGTGCCTGTACATGTTATATCAGCGAATGACAGTTACCTAATCTCAGTACAAACATTGTTAGCAGAGCAACTCTGAGGGCCACTATATATATATACAAACAAAAAACACAATAATGTTGAAATAATATATATATTTAACACCTACACCTCAGTAATACCTTTCAAAGCTTGCAGCAGCAAATGTAAAAGTGATGAACCATGAAAAGTTGGCTAGACACAATTGACAAAAAAGCCACAACGTGTTCATCCTCCCAGTAAGATGACTGTGATCCCTGATCTGACCATACCAGGTCATCATCTGGTGACAATGACCCCATAGCTCAGCAGCCAACCAGCAGCTGGCCAAACCTCATCCTGGTTGCTTGGGCGTTGAACATGGATGGGGGCTCATGAGCCAGCACCCACACCCTAGACTGCTGTCAGCACCCCAAGCTGTGGGGGAAATCACAGTAATCCCCCAGGCCCTGGATCTATCAATGATTCAAATGATTCAGCATTAGCTGGATTTTCCCTGCTAAACTCTGCTGAAGCTTGACTTTCACATTCAGCAGCCCAGCCAATACTGTCCAACTGGACTCAATCGAACAGACAGACATATAACATATGACACCTGTCACGTCACTGCCAACTTCTTTTTCCAAGAATGAACTTTCACTCTCAACTTTAACAAACACGAACAAGACGTTTTAAATGCTCAGAAAAAATAGAAATTCAAACATCTTGATAACTGAACAACCTCTACCTGCCGAGGAGATTATGTGATACGATCAAAAGCTCCAGAGCGCCTATTAATGGACCTTGTTGTGTGATTGTTTTGCCTATGACTGTTTCCATGTTTAAGAACTTTCAATCTCAGCTCCTTAATTATGAAACTGTCTCACGTGGCCTGGTAAGCTCAACAACCTGCGAGTGTGGCCATTTATTTTATGAGGACTGAGGTGGGTGGTCCTTAGGTTTAAACAGGACAGAAGAAGACAGTGATATTTAACCTTTGGACTGCTCTTATATACATTAACCTACTGTTATAGCCACCTGTGTAAAATCCAAGCAAAGGGCTGAAAAACAAGGTGATGTGGGTGTTTGTTTCCTGCATTGTCTCCCTGTGGGCTCAATTAAACGTTCTCTGCACTGTGGTAAGGGACCTTCTCATCCCACTTTCAGTGGGGGAAACACTGGGTGCAAAGTTGGCAGGCAAACATGGCAAATGGTGGTATGAACAATGTGAAACCTGACAAAAAAAATAAAGAGGCCCTGGTATCTATTTTCTGTCGGGTCAGAGGAAACAATCAAACTGATCACAGGTCAACAAAAAAGTAGGGTAAAGTTCACATGATAAAAAAAGTTTGTGTCAGTGTGACAGGTACTGAAATGTTTGTGCTTTTAAAATGAGCCAATCAGTATTCAGAGGGTAAGCTGACACAAGGACAGATAAAGCTTAAAAAAGAAAAAACAATAAAGGTTACACCTGAAGGGTTGAAGTGAACTGCATCTTTTTTTTTTTTTTTTTTTTTTTTTACAATTTCTTGAAAAAATACTTGCTTCCATGTGGCAATGCTTTTGTGTCTTTACCGTTTCATTTTTTATGTATGTGTTTGCTGTTACTTTCTCCTCTAAGTATTCTGTGAATATCTTATGAAAATCTGGCAAAAGTATCATTTTGCATCTGCACATAACATCAAAAATTGAGGGACATTCAGTCAGAAGCCTATGGACATGGGACGCCAGGATCTAATCATTAAACAGTTGTAAAGTTATGTGGCCTTTTACGTGGCTGCGTGAGTATCATTATTACACTGTGTAGTGTTGCGTTCCTCCCTCTGTCTGCAGGATCATCTGTAGTCTGCAGTTAAAGCTGAGGGTCACTGGTTGATGTGGTAGCACCTGTTCAGCCTCTAGGCCAGCCTGCTCTCAGTCTCCCCCTCTCTGCGCTAAGTTCAACGTCACCAGGTTTTGGTTCTTTTGACCTTTTTTACTTGTCTTCAACACTCTCACACATACATGCACTTCTTACACTACTGATGCAGCACTATCCCTTTAGTAAATAGCCTTGCTTTTTTTATATAAATCTTGGCTCATCGTCCCTCCCTGTCAGAAACTTTGTGTTACAATAGCCAAAGCAGACATAAAGGTTAATAAGGCATTCCATGTCAAACCAGTTTCCCTGCCTCTAGCTGAAAACTTGCTAGCTGGCCTTAGCCAGTGGAGAAGTTCAGTACCAATGCTGCGCGTTACAATGGACAAAGTGAGTGTTGAATAATAATCAGACCATGTGGGAAAAAAACAAGAAAGAGGGTGGTGCAGTAAGATGAAGAAGGTCATTAACCCATGAGGCGACACACACACACACACACACACACACACACACACACACACACAATCCTAAAAAACATGCAGTCCCTAGAGTCTCATAGCAGTGGGGTCAAAGGTATTGGCAGATGTGCTCTAAAGAGCTGGGTGGAGAATTTAGTAGCTACAGGCCTGGTGGCTACTGTCCAGTTCAGCCCCAAAAATAAGAGGCCTCCAACAGAGTGTGTGGCATGTCAAAAAGTGCATGAGGAGAAAAACCAAAAACAAAGACATTTTCACTTGGAAAACAGAGGCTGTCATCAAAAGTACTGTGAACCCGTAGCCTGTGGCTACTATGGGGAAGGGGTATTTTTTTCTGGCTTGAGATCACCTTAATTAATCACTACTGCTTTAAGTAATAAAAAAGTGCTAAAAGTATTGTTGAAATATACAAAGAAGAAGGTAGGCACACTACAAAAGACCCTAACATCACATACATTATGTATTGGCATCCAGGACAACATTCTTTCAATCACAGAAAAGCCTCTTAGTCCATCAAGGCAAAATCTGACACTGGCCTTCAAAATATAAGCCGGCTATGTCAAAACATGTCCTTGCATCTTTGCCCTAAAATATGGTCTTCAAAGGAGTCACAAAACACTACAAATTTATTTCACAGAGACTACTGGGAATAGCCGAAAAGATAAGCAAACTGAGTTCAACTTTCAATTCATGGCTTGTCTGCACATCAATACTGTCATGTGATGGTGGAACATTCAGAGATGCATGTGTGGACCTGACAAACAGGGGCTGGAGCTTTACATTTGAATTCCCATGTAATTATCATAATGTGTGACTTTATTAATTATTTCTGCCTCAAAATTTCATCCATTTTTATCCTCTTATGATAAAAGCACACCCTAACACAAATGCATCCCCTATACATTAGTCATTAAGGGATGGGAAGTGGCCTAGTGAAGTTGATGGGGGAGGATACTAATAGGAAGCTCAACCGAGAGATGTTAGCCATCCGGTCATAGGCAGACCAGCAGTGGGTCAATTAGAAGGTGGGAGGGTCTTAAAAAGGCTCAACGTCTATGAGAGAAAATGGAGGGAAGGATGTTTAGCGTGGAAACACGAGACAGTAATTACCACACCCACACACAAAGTGATGGTGGTCATAACAATTATCATGAGACATGCGTTAACTCCCGTCAGCTGACAGAAGCACAGCAGGCCTTGCTGTCACAGACTACTGGTAAGACATTCGCAAGATGTCCCCAAACACAATTACTTAGGGCACAGATAATCAATTCGCACTGTGTGGGTATTTATTTGTATTATTTGTGTTCAAGTACAGGCTGAGGAGTCTTCTTCCTCATCGGCCTGTGTGACTGTTCATAGGTGTGTTTCAGTGAATCACTATCACTTAATGTATTCAGGCACTGGGTGTGATAGGAGGAGTTGTAGTTTGCATTGCCTTGAGTGTACTTTATGTCCTAGCCATTACCTCACTTCTCAGAGTGGCCAGTGAAAGATAAAAGACAATGATGGCTTTTCCAATGCATGTAAATGCCCATTAGGACCAGGAAGAACCAGAGAGCTCTTGAGATCTGATGACATTCCACATTGTTTCAGGGCTGCAACATCTTCAGCGTTGTGATCTGAAACTGGTTTGTTTAATTTTATTTTATTTTTCTTTGACTGCAAAGAAAATCGGAAAAAACACACATTACTTTAAGGATGGAACAAATCAGATATATCAAATATTCCTAAAGGAATAGTTTGGAGATAGTTGAGAAATACGCTTACTGGTGTATTGGGAAAACAGCTAGCCTGGCTCTGGAAGTCACTGTGCATAGCCAAGAAAAAGTTCCATGTAATAACTCCACTGTAAAACCACAGCATGTTGTTTTACCATTTCAGTTTTGGTGAAGATTAAACAAATGGGATATAAAATTTTCCTCCCTAAACTTTAGAGGTCCTACAGGGCAGATGCTGCTACCTTTGGACAAAGCTAGACTAACTGTTTACTGTTTGTGCTAGAGAGAGAGGCATAAATTGTCTTTGCAATTATAGAAAAATATCAGTAAAAGCCCTCATCATGACAAAACTCCTGACAATTACTGTAGATATCTCAGGTTTGCTGTGATGCATAATAAGAAAAAAAAATACTGACATAGTTAACTCCACTTACTACAAATGTTCAGTGCGAGGTTGTTCCTACGCCGTACTCTCACATGCTTGCATACCCACCCACGCTGCATTTGGAAACATACGTAAGTACTCTGGTATTCTGACAGCAGCTGGATCTCAGCCAAGTTTGTTCTGTGTTTTTTATATGTTGTTCCTACTTTGCCCCACCTTGCCTTTCAGCAACGACAGGTAGTGTCAACTCCCCTCTTTTTTCTAAACCTGATGATGGATGGGTGTTTCTACAAACAGCATTCCTAGTTGTTATGGCAACTGTGAACAAATGCCACCTCCTTTTTAGTGCACTCTGCTTTTCCAGCCTTTGGAAAGCATGGCACGTGTTTGTACGAGTGTGTGGCACGATGGCTCTTTTCTACGGCCTACCTGTAGGCTGAAGAAAGTCATACTAGTCAGCTCTATTCAGAGTGGATAAGACGTGCATCCATAACTGTGTGGATTTTCCTGTTTGCATTAGATGATTCTGAAATGTTTCTTATGCAAAAAACCAACAGAGAAGGAAAATCCTCAATGTGAAACCATCATAACCACGAGGGAAAAAACCCACACACACACACACACACACACACACACACACACACACACACAAAATAATAATACTGGAGCGCAGAGGCTGTCATTGGTTTGTATCCATGTGAGTGGGTGGTATAAGCTGCAGAGAGTAGGTGGATCGGGGCATGGGGGAGACGTTTAGAGGTTACACAAGGATGGGGGGGGGGGTCTATAACAAGGCTGCCTGCTTGATATATGGAGTGGAGCTGCAGTGCAGAAAGGTTTTGAGGGGGTGCACACATTTGCAGAAGCCCTCTCAGGAAAAATTAGGTTTGCGCCGTGTGTGTGTGTGTGTGTGTATGTGTGTGTGTATGTGTCTCTTTCTTGGGAGCCCTTGGTTCATGTGTAGACCAGATGTCTGTCCTCCCGTCTGTGTATACACAGAACGGGGGGGACCTCCTGGGGTTCCCCACCAAAGACTGCTGAGAAATACACACACATACATCATGATCTTTGCCCGCCAAAACTCAAAACACATTCCATTCTCTATTTTGCAATATGTGCCTCTCTCCATTTTACAGGCCATCATCATCCTCAGTATGTAGCATGACATTATTGTCTTTATATCTTTCGAGGCGTCCTCACTCAGCTAACTCTGCGTCCAGCAAAAACAGTGGACGTTCCAGCAGCTCATGGTTTGCAAACATGATGGTGACACTGGAGATTTTAAAAAGTAACACTTGTTCCATGCATGTGGTTTGTGACACCCAAGTATGAGTCACAAAGGGGGAGTGACAGAGCCCACAGATTGTGGATGGCTGGAAATATATCTGTGGAATCACTTGCCAAAACAAAAACATACCATACAGACCAAATCAACTGCTGCTATAAAGTATCAAGAGGCCCTAGCTGTTTTATACATGCAAAGGACTACACAAGGGTATATTACAAACCACACTCTACAGCTCTAATTGACATGAACGCTCTCAGTAATATCCTTGTTGATGTTATTGTCAACGCAAAATTGAACCATTGTCTATTTGCCTGTACTGCTGTCACATTAGGCTGCTTGTGGTTCACAGCCAGCAGCTAGTGGAAGAAGTAGCTGAATCAAAGTAAAGGGAATTGAGAGAGCTAAAGACAGAAGCAGACATCCAGAAAAATCAGGTTCCACAGAGCTGAAGATGTGTAGAGTGACATATGGTGTCACACCAGTGACAACGTGGCCAACAACCAAATACAGTATGTTCCTGCTTCCAAAAGTGACATTCCCTGTTGACTATGTGAGGCAGCTTCACACCCCCTCCACAAATATCTATTTTCACGTCTGGTAAACTGGGGCAAATTCCTTTCATATCTGAGGTTGGTGCAAGACGTACCTTGAAGAGGAAAAATGTGACCGAGATTCAACTGGAAAAGGTAGCAAAAATGAGCTAGCAAATGATGTGGCAAATATGATTTCCAGGTTAAAAGGACATCATCACGCAGACACATGCTGCTGCTTCAGTTATTAAATCTGCCAATCAACTGGATCCCTTATATTAGTTCCTTGACAAAATACTGTATGTCAGTCACCAGGAGACATAGGGAGGTGGAGATAAAAAACATTTTTTCAGCTATGTTAATGATGGCAGCTCTGTGCAATGCTTTTTAGTAGCTAAACAAGTAAACTTGTATTGGTAGAAGGAGCAATTACATGAACCACACACAGAACCTGTTTGCAAAAGCTCCTCATCCAGGTGGAGAGACCTTGAGCAGATCTATGACGAGGATTAATTCCCAAATTCTAAATCCAGGTATCTAAAGCTGATGCAGATGAATCCAAGCAGGCTCAATGTAATCACTGCTATGGTGGCCTCTGTTGAGCTTTAATACTTAAAACCTGGGTGCTCTGTGATGATGTAAGCTGCTGTTCAGAGCTATCCAAGTTAATGGAAATTTTCAATTTTTTGAAATAGCATAAAGCAATTGAGAAATTAAATTCTTTCCCCGGGTGTTACGAAATCCTGTCATTCATCATTTAAGTGTGTGAAAGAACAACTTCTGCATTTAGGTATAGATATTCAATGGCAGAATAAATGTTTAACAACTGAGATCCATACAAGTAGCACAGTGGGAAAAACATTTAAGGGACTATATACATACTACTTTAAATATGAAGAGCACAAACTTGCAGAGCAGATGTGATTGGAAACAGTACGCCGATTAACCTGTGATGCCGATTCACTTAAATGGAGTGTTGGCCTTAGCCCATACTCAAAGATAATTTAATTCTGTCTAATGAGAGAGGGGTGAAAGGCATTTAGGGAAGGAAATCACAAACATGTTGCACAACCTAAATCCCTGTTAGAGGGCAAGGAGAGAGCAGAAGGGCAAAACTGACCCACTTGGTGTTTCCGCTGTTTATTATCAATGGAAATCTCAAAAGAGAACATTGGACATACAGTTAGTTACATACTTTCATTCTTCATGGGAATAAATTATCTGCCCTTCTACCTCTGCTTGGCATCCTTCTTTTCTGGCTCATATTTTAAATTAAAAGCTCACTATTTCCAAGAGTCAAGGGCAAACGAGGCTGAAACAGACTAAACTGTGGGATTTCCTTACACTGTCCTCTTTTCAGCACTACATTTAACAGACTACACATTTGTGATTACTTTATACAAGTCCCGCATGTTATATTTGTTAGATAGTAAATAAATACGTATTCAATCTCCTAAGAAGAAGGCATCCCCTTTCTTGCAGAATTATCAGGACTTCCTGTTTTCCAAAGGAAGCACAAGGTTATGGCTGACAGGATCTCATCAGGCATGAATGACTATGACAGGGCCTTCACGTGTCTCAGACAGAAGTAAGAAGCTATGTTCTCCCCTTGACTCAATAAGAAGGGGGAAAAAAACTTTCCATGGAATGTTTGACTTTATTATTTCTCCTGGACTGCAACAACAGGGATCAACAAAACTCGTGTTACACCACATGCTGTTTCACTATATGCTTGTACAACAGAGAAAACCCTTCATAAACGATTGCAGAAATGAGAAAAAAATAATTATATGTGCATTTGAGCAGACAAACCATAAGGAGCAAGTAGGGGTCAAAACTGAGCACAACAGGAGAGGAGAAAAGGGATGAGACAAAAAGTCTGAGTGAGTTTGTCAGTACAAACAGGCCTGGGCAAGAGACATTTAAAAAAAAGCCAATATAAACGCTTTTGGCCATTGAAGAAACTTTTGACTACAACCTGCATCTTCCCTCAGAACCAGTCCTGTAGCTTCGAAATGTCACGCTGATTTCATTTTAATGCTGAATTCATTTTAATGCTGAATTCTCTTATTTATAACCTTAGACACTAATTTGATACCAATACTAAATTGCACTGACATTACTATGTACATTACACTGTACCAGTACATTATGTACCAACATTTTGACAGGTCTGACCACAACTGTGACATTCAACATTTAGTTTTACACTTGTTGTCAGAGAGCAGCAGCTGAACAGCATGCAGTGTAATGGTCTACAGTCATGATTTGCCTGTGTAGTATTATGGTTCACATCTGTCAGCATATGAGTCAACAATAACACAGTTTATATAATCAATTGTTGACACAGCTTTCAAAATCTTCTACTTAAGAGACACCCCTTATGCATTTTGTTCAGATTCTTTAATGTCATTCAAGTACCTGGTTTGTTTAGTCACTCATAAATGCTACAAATGCTGCAAGATATGCAGAATATACTGTATAGAGATGTTTGCTGGGTTAGCAGATATTAACAAAAACATGTACTGTACTAAATAAATCAAAGTCAAGTTGTTATTTCCAATTTCCTCAAAGATGCTGCTCTCTTCAAGCATATCATTACCTCTACATTTTAGTTTGCATGTGTAATTGACATTTCATGACATTTGTATGTCCAGCTGGTCCTGCCTGGTTCAGTGCTTGCCCACTGGGAAAACTCCTGAGACCACAAATGACCAGTGTGCTTGCATTAGCAAATAAAGCCCTGATGTGGTCTTGCTTTACCCTTCATGTACTTCTAACAAAATCACCTAATTTGTGATAGTTGATAGTGTGATAGAAAAATTATGTGGACAAGATAGCAGAGGAGATGAAAGAGGGTGGCCTTTTAGAAAGGCACATTGAAATCAAGGAGTGAAAATCATTTAAAAGAATCAAAATAAGTCTTGATGCAATGGGGAAACGAGGGGAGTGGAGAGAGAGTCAGCTAGTGGAGGAGCACAAAGAGCCATGTGAATGAGAAAAAATCTCCATCCCTCCCACACTCCAGTGACAATCTGATGCCAGCTGGTATGGCCAAAGCACCCATTCACTAGGCTTCCAGGAAGTGCAGGAGAAAAAAAACAAAAAAACAAGACTGTCTGAAAAAGGGGGATAAGGCTATCTTCTATCAAAAACTGTTAGGATTTTTGCCACCAGCAAACAAACATATTGTCCTAAAACTGGTTCCCACAAACTAATTTGAAATGAGCATTTCCACCACTGAAACACTGTGCATCACCTGGAAAAAAACTGATTCAGGTATGTCTTTAACTTTGTTTAGAAACAAAAGACCCATGTCAGAGGCTGGTACTATCAACACCTGGCTTAACTCCTTGGCAACCAAAAGCATCATGACTAGTGAGGACATTGACATTTGAAACCATACGAAAACTGTAATTTGGCCAATGTTTTATTAGAAAAATTACACACAAAGTTAACGCTCTCCTGCTCTGTGTGTCTTTTGTTTTGTTATTGTAGAGAGCAGCAGCCAATGGGGAAACTCCAAGTCACGTGGCATTTGGCTGACCAATGTTGGAAATATGGTCAGTCAGTCAGTCAGTGAAATTTGTGATTCTAGGCTGGCTCCGCTGTTGCAGTTCAGCCAAAAATATACAGCTGGAAATGAGCACAACAGATAATAGGCCCCCTTTAAGAAGTGATTCAATAAAATTACAAAAACGTATTACATTTTTACTCGTAACATTTAGTGAAACGAAACGATACAGTTGGGGGAAATGTGCTGACACTGGTGTAGCACTCAGTGACCACTGTGCTTGATGTGAATTTTTACTCTCCAACAACCAACAAAGGAAATCTCGCAAAGGCTCAACATTCTGTAACTTATTGATTATTTGATTACGCACATTTTATGGAATGTGTCATGCTGGTTGTTATGCCACATGTTTGTTACAAGGAACTCCGATATCTTCTCATGAAATTAAACTACTAAAACCAGTTACCTGTATCAGTATCAGCCTCTATGTTGGCGTAAAAGTCCCCAGTTTGTTTGTGTGAGAGAGGTATTGAACAGAGTTTTGTATGGGAAAATATCTACCAGAGAGCACATGGTATATCCATGTTTTTATATTAAGTATGTTTATACAGCCATTTTAAATATGTTTTTCTTGAGTGGAGCAAGTTATATGCTTTTTTCTTTATGCACCACAAGCCACATACTCTGTGACCTTATTTCTAAATTCTGCATATTTCATAATGAAAACTTTACTGTGTTAACACCTAAACACACGTATAGATCATGGCTGTTGTATGGTACAAATCAACTCCAATTCTGTCAGAGACAACTCCAATAAAAACTTAAGCAAACAGGGCTCGTAAGCTGAGAAATACACAACAATAACAAGAGCAAGAGCTTGGCAACAGAGAGGAATACACATCATAAGCAACGTCTTGGATGTAGGTCACACAGCCAGAAGCAGAGGGAGAAAATATTCATTCAGGATGTAGTTATGTATTACATCTTCATTTCCTTTTCCATGGTGTTTCAAAGCAGGAGTGGGGGAAGGGTTAACTGATCTGACCTGCTCCTCTCTCAGGAAAATATCTCTGCCTGCTGAGGCTCACCATACCATGAGGACGACGAGGTCTGATGGGAATCTACTACAAAGTGTTGTGTGCTTAAGGGGATAGCAAAAGACTGACAGAGTCGGGTGGAGATCATCCTTCTCAAGGCATGAAAGAAGTCTGAATGCTTGGCGGGAGGGGGGGGGGCTGTCACACTGGAATGATTGTCTCTTTGTTCCTCCCTCACTTGTTCTTTGTATCTAGACAAGAAAGACGGGTATTTTGTCTTTCCCATGTCTGTGCTTGTGACAGGTGTGCTGGGGTTTTGGTGCTCGAGTTGTCTTAGCAGTAGCTACTGTGCACTGAATTCATGAGGGTGATTGGTAAAGCTAGATGATTTCTTGTACAGATGTAATGATTAGATAATCTCCTGTCAATGATGGTCAAGGTGAAATATCTTTGGCCAAAATATAAAATCTTGGACCGCATCTTATTTTTTAACTGTGAGCGTAATGCTTGAAAGACCTACCACGATGTGATGAAAGAGGAGCTCCCAGGACTGGCTCAGCTTCTGGTTCAGCACCATGTCAAAGAAGTCATAGATGAAGTAACCTGTGGGGACAGGCAGCATTTACCCAGAGTCAATGCCTCGATGCCATTCTCAGGTTAAGCAATTCATTATTCAACCAAAACACAACAGATTCTTTTGACACGAGCAGCCTGGAGTTTATCAAGTGTGTCAGTTTCCTGCTTCCATGACGACAGTGATGGCAACCAAGATGTCTCTTGGAGAGGGGCTATTCATATCCACCACCCCCAACCCTTCCCCGCCACCAGCTGTATCCATGGTGACAGCTTTTCAGAATGCTGGAAAAATAATGAACTGTTGACGATGGCGGATGGAGGGGTGCAGTGAAGCTCAGGGATTTGGTGAGGCTGGAATTAACCCCATTATGTTGGAAATTTCATACCAGGACCCTTCTGTCGGTGTGATGACATGTTTGGGTTCGTCTCACCATAAATGTACTTGCTACCAGCCACGGCCAAAATATTTATTACAAGATTGCTATCAAGCATTTCTAATTGTTTTATTTTCATAATCTATTCTGCATAACAGTTCATGTTGTTTCACAAGAGCACTGACAATGGACAAGGGAAACTCTTACCCAATGCATTATTTTCAACAATAGCTTTTCCTCATAAGAGGTTGAGTTTGGGTCAAGTTTTGCCATGAACAGCCAACAGGAGCATGTGACAAGTGCCTGTTCACTGACATCTCTTATCTTGCCCTTTTGCTTTCATAATGATTCATTATTATCACTCAGTACTGTATGACACATGTGTATTCCAAACACACAGGTGGAAAGACTGAACGACACAGAGAAAGAAAAACTGATCCTGTTTTTTTTTTCTTTTGCAGATTATTCTTCTTATATTCTGCAAAAATGCCATCATGCCATTGCGAAGCCCTGGCTGAAGAAAGCTAATGTCCACACTGAGAACAAGGACATTAAACATGGCGTGACTTTTCACTTGCTGTCACTCAATGACTGTATAGGACAGTCAGTGGATGAAAAAGTAGGTTTCTAGTGAGGTAAGTGACCCATTTACACAAACATTTCTACATTCAAGATCCTCTGGAGTGAGACTCCTGCATGTTTACATGAACGGGGAACTCCTCTCTGAAACCAGTTAGTCAAACAAGCGGGTTTTACACTGATGCATGCCACCACCATGACTGTGGTGGAATAATCTGGCATAACCCAGTTAAGCATGAGAAATCTGATTAAGACATCTGGCTTAGTCTGATATCAACCTTACTGCAGCATGAAAACATCTTCCTAGATGTTTTGTTTTTGCGGTCGGTCAAAACTTGACAGCACTTGATAGCATTATGGGTACTTCCTTATGCTATATCAACAAAACACACCCACAGCGCAATACTTATTATTACTATCAGCATGCCTTTTTTCTGTAGTGGAGGTAACTTACCACCACAAAAACACCTCAGGTAAAGAGAATTCATCTTTAAAACTGGTTATTCATTGCAACATGGAGAATGAACCCCAGAGTATTGTTCTAGGCACTGGACAACGTCTTCATTCAGCAAGCGGACAACCATTTATGGTATGTCACTGCGAGATTTGCAGCGTGGTATTCCAGCAAACTGGGCTGAATGCACAAATCTGGTGCACAAAGCTCCTCTCAAAACTTTCTGAGGCCTTAGTAGAATCATACCACATTTCTGGTGGGAGGGTTTGGGAGAAGCACTCCACTTAAATTTGCATAAATGACTCCCCTTTCCGTTATCACTGGCATCTGAAGAAGATGGTTTGCATAAATCAACAGACTTTTTGCGCATTTGCTGTCTTGGTGATGTCACATGCATGTACAGGGTTACGCCTGGTGCCTGGGACCGAACATAAAGCCCCCCATTGATCTTCATATACTGACACTGCTCCTCGCTTTGCCAGTTTCCAGGGCTGGGCTTCCTGAAAGAATGTCAAACATCCTGGGAATCCTTGGGGAACCCTTGTTGCCCAGCACAGATCCAATAAATTCGTGGATTTAAGAGCTCTCACGTGCCTCTAGTTTCTCTAGACTACTGTAAGGATTAATGAGGAAAAAGTAAAAATGGCGTGAGTTGCTATTTTAAGAATGTTGGGTAGCATGTGCTCTTAGATTTGAGAAATCATAAGGAAATGAAGCAAAACCTTATTCAAAGAGTAGGCTGTAGCCTGCATTATGGATTCTAGGTAGAAATGTCGTGAGAAAAAAACAGAAGTGAACTTAAGTAAAGCCAAAATGAACAGAGTTAAATTAGTGGGAGAGTACAAGAGTGCACACTAAATACACCCACATTTTTCTTATTGGAGAAAGTTTGCTCCATATTTACAATTATAGGCGCAATAAATATTAACTATGTCAGTGATGTGATGGAGTACACCAACATGTCAGAGTATTCAGAATGGCACTGGTGAGTAAAAAAGCTGTTTACCATGTGTGCCCCAGTCTTACAGATAAAATGCTTTACATATTTGCTTCAGGTAATGCAAACACAGAATTCCATCCAAGTTTTCAAAATGAGCTCTTATCTAACCAATGAAACTAATATTTGTCAAGTTAATACTTGTATGGTTAGAAACTTTCCTGACAACATGCAGGAAATTGAGAGTAGTTCCCTTAAGATGCCAGCACCTGTGTGTGCACTTTCCACTCAACTGGCCCATTCAGACCAGGACACAATTAGTAATTCTGCAGTGAAGACTCCGGTGCTACTCACCAATAGAAAACGACACCAAAGCATGTGAAAAGACAGAGTGAGTTTCTATCAAATCTTCGGCCATCTGTGGGTGCAGGAAAAAGCTGAAAAGATAAACACACTAGTTTAGATAAAGCATTTTAAAGTAAGAACAAAAAAGTTTGTGGAACTTTAATTGGGAGTGATGTCTGTACAATTAATCCGGCCAACTATCTCTACATTAAAATGACTCAGGTTGCCAGTGCCAGTTGTAAAATCCCCACTGGATCATCCCTTTGAATCTACTCCCTATGGGATTATGCATCCATGTGGAAGATCTGGCCAAGCAGTATCACAAAAGTCATATTCGACGATGGATAACAAAGTCAAACTAAAATCAAACATGAAATGAAGTAGATATACATTTAAATTAAATTTTAAACACAATGGCGCCAAAAGTCAACATGCATTAATGAACACATGCTCGGAAGCTAAAAGAAATTTGAAAAAAATACTAAATAAAAGTTGTTATTAGGTATATCTTACCAAAGCACGGCCCATATCGCAGTGATAAGACTGTGCACGAAGGATGTGGCGATATTTCTCCATTTCCACGCATTCCTGCAGGCGGTCTCAGGCATGGGGA
This sequence comes from Trachinotus anak, assembly GCF_046630095.1. NCBI lineage: Eukaryota > Metazoa > Chordata > Actinopteri > Carangiformes > Carangidae > Trachinotus > Trachinotus anak. The sequence goes on from NW_027273865.1 coordinate 16,529,381, forward strand.
GTTTACTGACCCCGGCGTTGACAAGTCGGAAAAACCCGACGGAGCTCCCAGTGGTTAAAATCACTGAACTCAACTCCATGGTTGAAAATGTTTGTCTAGTAGGTGAAGACTTCACAGGCCACGCGTGTCCCCAGTGTGAGCGGTGTTTAAACGCAGCGGAGCCTACGACCGTGGCCCAGACAGATGAACGACTGCGGGGCTTCTTGTTGGCGACGACCGAGACAATCACGTTAACATACCGGTATATTCCCAATCAGGAACTGGCTCTCGTCAATCAAAGAAACTTGTGGGGGGGAAAGCGTGTTTCTTTCACGGTTACTGTGCTAAGAGAGAAGGTAAAATGACTGACTTAAAATGATTTACCTCCGACTCGTAACGGATGTTTATGATGTTTTTCTTTGGTGATCCCCCTAAAGAAAGCTCAGTGGTCACAGGTGTGACTGAGAGATGAAGCCCCGCTTGCAGTTGTGAAACCGACCTGTTGTACAACCTCATCCCTGGCTTGTGTAACTTTTTGACATCAACAGAAACCAAACAACGGCGTCTCCCCGCCCTACTACAGAGAGGCGCGGCCAAGAGCACGTTTCATGGGCTGTGTGACGTTCAGGCGCCGTCGGAAATATCTCATTCACTGATTAAAAACACATCTATCATCTATCTGATCTACTGCACCAACACCACAAAGTGACCTACATTGAAAAAATATATAAATACTGGCAGTACATAAATAATTTTACAGCTGAAGACGTCTCCTAATCATCACAATCTGACTTTGAAAAGCTACTGTCAAATTTGGAAACATTTTTTCAAATGATTTGTGCAATTGACAAAGCATTAATCAATGAATGCAATTCATGTGTAACAAAACTCAGTAGTTTTGTAGTATCAACAAAGGTGTGTCTGTAATCTTTTCTCATTTGTAGTGTTGTTAATTTAGATTTAAATCAAAATTATGCCAAATCTAGGCAAGATTTACTAAATTTTAAAATAAAGTTTTGGCTGAAAACCTCATTGTGTGCCACCATAAGCACAAAATAAAGTAGTTGTTCATCAAGAAAACATACCACTAAAAATAACCCTGTTAGCAGTGTAATTACCTCAATGATTCAATTTTCATAATCACTATCAAGATTCACACCTGAAGAACTGCAATTATATCTGCTGATATCCTCAGTTAGAAACGAAATTGGACATGTTTTTTTAAATAGACCCAACAGCTAATGGCCTAAGGCACTTCCACGGATGACGAGGATAATAACGATGGATTATTATTATCAATTATTATTATCTCAGTGCTATTTGATTTCTAAGATGAATCAAAGTATATTATGTCTAGCAGAAGCGCCAGAATGCACAATGTCACAGGAATGCACATGTCAAAATAAGATGCAAATTATGAGGAGCACTTGAAAAAAATACACTGCTTCTAAACCACCTCATTTGTTTACATTTATTGGTATAGGAGCTTATTACACATGTAAATAGATATCGCGAAGGACTGATCATGGTACTTTGGTTTGACACACCATGTATTACACAGTGGTATTTTTGTATATTTTAACCGGAAATCAAAACTTGATGAATGTTTTACTTTTCACTGTTGTTTCATTCAGAGAAAGTGACCAAAGCAGCGCTGTCCTCATTCAAGCCGCAGCCTGGCTATGGACATGATGACACAGCGCCACCATCTGGTTAACACCACATTAAATAAAACCATTTGAGAAGCAAAGAGGGGAAGTCACTATCTTGTAAAAGTGCTAACAACTCACAGACATCTGAATGGATAACAAATGGCTGGGAGCGTTTTATCATCAGTGTATTGTATTTGATGAGACAATTATATGTAAAGTCATGATATGCAAAGTATTAGTAAATATATCTACTCTATACATGTAGGAAAGTTCATTATTTCCCTCTGAAATGTAACCTATGGTATATAAATATAAAGTACAATTTTTTTTTGCGTTTTGGTTTCACAAACCTGAAGTTGTGTTTTAAAGCGTCTTCTAGTCTAGATTTGACAAGTCAAAGATTAGTGGGGTTTGGTCTAGGCCTGGTCCAACGCGGCCAGATGTTAAAAAATGCACAGAAATCTGTCTTAAATAAAATAAAGTGGGTCTCAAACGTAACAGTGTTTAGGCTTTAACTTAAATGCCTTCACAACACTAAGCAATACAGTTTCCCTAAACCCTGAACTGCTGAATCGAAAACGAACTGCGTCATCATAAAACAAAATACTACTATACAAATACCTATAAATTGTACAAGTACTTGAGTTGTAACTTTTTATCGTTAAGCTAAAAAATAAACTTGAGGAGCCACTAACTCGACTGTTGGAGACAGCCGTTACACGCCTAGCTATCAGTTAACGTTTTACGTTTTATAACAATGACTCCAAAATTAATCCTCTCACAAAATAAAACCCGTGTTTACGTTACGTTAGACACACCGTCAACCAGTCTTTGTGAATGCTGTCACCGGGAGTGAAAGTAGTTTTAAATCCTCGCCGGTACTTTGTGGAAAAACCAAACGTCCCAGTGCAATAAATCAAACGCACCGATCCCCTAGCAACCGCTGTGTTTCGGAAGTAGACGCGCATGCGCAGTCACGTACAGTCGTGGCTCACACAGAGCTTGTTCGAGCTGTTCTCTCTGTTGTTGAAATTGAACGAAATAAACATGAAACACAGCTGCTTATTCTGCTATTGATTTTATTTGGGACATTGTGCAATGAATGGAATGACATTAAACGTAGTGTTGCACGTCTCGAAGGCTCATAGGAGACCGCCGGACTCTCTCAAAGATTCAGTGGCGGTGCGCAGGACCGGCCCGGACCAGCCCGGACCGGACCGGCTTACCCTCACCCCCTGGCTGCTGCTCGTCCTCGGTGTCCGTGGATAGTCTCCACCCGCCGGACGTCCCGGTGTGAATCTTCCCGACGTGCCCCCTGTGACTGTGGCTCGTGGGAGGAGCTCGCGGTGGAGCACGGGACCCCGGCTGGCTGTCACGCGGGAGGTTTTCCTCCAGTGCTCGTGCTCGTCCCGACCCACGCGTGTCTGTCTCCGCGGAGGACCGGTCCTCACCCGCACTGCGTCGCCTCCTGACCGCCGACAGGTAGAAGAAACAGGTGAGCTCAGCGTTCCCGGGCTTTGATATTGCGCTGTTAATGCAGCCATGAGTGAAGTATACAGCGGTTATATCATCATAGGTAACAGATGGTCATCTTTATTCTTCACGGTAACGCTATGGCGTCTGATTGTAGGCTTGGATTTTTGTTCTGGCAACTAAATTCATTCCTGGAATTATTATGACCAGAATATATTGCACTGTGCAAAAAGCTCAGGCAGAAAAAAGTCAGTAGTGAATTAAATTTGTATTTGTTGTAAGGAATGGTTAGTTGATAAATTGATGAACAGAAACATATTTTAATGATTGGTCGATCATTTGAGTCATTTTTTGAGCTAAAATGCCCGATGATTGATAGTTCCAGGTTCTAAAATGTAATAATTTGCGGCTTTTCCTTGTTTTTCCTTTATTTTTTTTGTGGGTTTTGGGCTGTTGGTCAGACAAAATAGGACATTTGATGAGATCTCCACAGGCTCAGGAAATTATGATGGGTATTTCCACTGTTTTCTGATGTTTTGAATAACGGATTAACCTAGGAAGTAACTGTGAGATTGATCAATATAATAATCACTGGTTGCAGTCATAGGTGTAACCACACTTTGCTTGAAAACAGCACATATTCTCCTAGGACACTTGCAACAGATTCTCAAGGTACTTGGCAGATGGATTGTTCCAAGCGTCCTGGAGAACTTGCCACAGTTTGTCTGTGGATGTAGGCTGTCTCAGTGTCTTCCATCTTGTCATGTAGTCCCAGACTGACTCCATTTTATTTATGTGCACAAAGAAAATAAACAGAAAAAAGGTATTAATACTGTACATATAAGTGGGAACAAAAAAGGCCAAAAGGGCTTATAGCACCATCACATAATCCTCAATAACATAATAGGCTATGAAAATGCACCTTTAATAAACTAAATCAAACTCCTTAGTGCTTGGGTCCTCTGCTGAGGCTGTTTTTGATCCATTCAAAGCCAGTAGTGATTCAAGCTGTCATCCCAACAAACAGGTTTTATAAGCTTCTGTGGGTTTCTCAACATATCCACATCTTGTAGTTACAGTATGAACCAATGCCAAGAACCAGGTCACGGGGAGGAGCAGGAGGAAGTGACTGGGCTGGTATGTCAGGAGGATCACCTTAAAGATGGGCAGTAAGTCACAAGGCTTCTTCTCACTGGAAAAACAAGATGATCAGTACTTTTATGATATCTTTAGTTTGACTTATGTGTCTTTGGAAGCTACAGTTTCTCTTACTGTTTTCTCTCCTTGTCTGTTTTATGTTTATTAAGGATGAAGGAAGTAACTGTAGGGGACCAGAAGGTGTTGCTAGTCCGTACCCGCGGTCAGTACAGTGCTGTTGGAAGCCAGTGCTCTCATTACAATGCTCCTCTTGTCAAAGGTAAGCCTTCGTCTCTATATACTAACATCTGAATTAATGACATGATGAAATGTTTTTGAATTGAATTTGAATCATGTTAACCGCATGTCCTCTGATGATCCAGGAGCATTGGTTGGTGACAGAGTCAGATGTCCCTTTCATGGTGCTTGCTTCAATGTCAGAACTGGAGATATTGAAGAGTATCCAGGTCTAGACTGTCTGCCCAGCTACAAGGTGAAACATGTCTGTAGAGATCAGCATTTAATAACATTTACTGCTCTTTAACAGGAACAGATCCAGAAGAGAGATTCCCCACAGTTTAAAACATCGTCATGTGTGACAGTTTATTTGCACAAAGTCGTGGACTCATTTATTTCCATTTAATGTGAACTGGTAAAAAACATTTGGCCCAAATTAGGTGAAAGTCTGTAAGATAGATTAAGTTTGCAGGCGTACTCATACTCCTAGTTACTGTAGCCTACTTCGTTTCTTCAGCTCTGGCAAACAGGGATGTGTATCATTAGGACTTTATTTTAACTACTACTGTTTTTACCGATTCTGTTTATTGATCTGGTACTTTGATGGTACTCTTATTGGTCCTTTCTTTATTTTTAAGAGAAAAAAGAAACCTTGACATTCTTGAGTAGAAAACTGCAACAGCATTGTTTTGAACAAATCACTATTATACACTATAATGTTTACAGCAAAAGAAACAGAAATTTTCTGAAGAAATCAGGTTTATAGACTCTGATTTTATGATGATGGAAATGTAAAATAAATGGAATTAACAGTTATTTACTACCAGGACTTTTTCTTTGACAGTAATTATACTGTGCAGTAGTTTGTTTGTAGCTCCCAAATCACTTAATCCACCCCTGCTCTGAGTGATCTGAAACTGAATTTCTAAATGACAGTGGTTACTTTAAGCCATCAGCCTATGTTTGTATAATTTAGTTATCTGTTGCATGTTGTTGCAGAGAGCTGCCCCTGCCCCTCGCACACAGGCTCAGAGAGAGATCTCTCTTCTGGTTTGTGGAATAGTGAAAATGCATCATAGATGAAAGTCTTATTCAGAAACAGAGCTGATGAAATAAAGATAACTTTTATGTAGCAATAATAAATAGGAAATCCGTTTTCTTAATTCTCTAGTACTGAGAGCAGAACCAATAAAACCTGAGCTTATCAATACTATGGTCTTTAATAGTTTAGCTCTGGGGCCCATTTAATACTGGGTTTTGGTACCCATCCTTACAAGCAAACCAATATCTTCTGGTTGATGTAAAATGCATTGCTACTTGTATGCCAACACAGGAATGTCACCACAGGCACCAGATATAAAACTTCACTATACTGTGAAATATGGGGAAAATTTACCAGCTGCCGATAGGCTTAGTTGGTTAGCATTGTGTGGGCAGGTGCTTGAATATAACAGATGTTCATTTCTATGTAAAAGTCCTGCACTCCAGCTTATTTTCTCCCACATTTGTTTCTTGAATTTTCGAGAACACAAAAATGTCAAAAAAAAAGAAAATTGCATTACATGTTGCAATGTTGTGTCAAATATAACATCACAAATAACAGGACATGTGTGAGAAACTCCAGCTTCAATCAAAATTTTGTTCCTCTTAACAGATGTTACTATTGTTCAGGGTACTTCCTCAATCTGTCAAAATATTTCCTTTTTTTGCTTTTCTTTTCTTTTCTTTTTTGTTTTAACAGTGGATGTTGTTGTCAACATTTTACCTCTGGAAACATGGTTCTGAACTTACAGATGAGTGATCCCGAAATGTTTTTTCATTTAACAGGTCAAAGTTGAGGATGGCAACGTGTACGTGTCCATCAACAAAAAAGTAAGAGACAGGAGGTTAAATAACTTAACATGACCACAGTGTTTCGTTTTGTTGTGTGTTTAAATACACTATTTTGAACAGTTTTGTGTGTTTCCCTCAGTCTCTTAAGCTGACCAAGCGGGTGAAGGAGATGTGCAGCTTGGTACCAGGCATCCAACATACTATTGTGCTCATTGGAGGGGGTGAGGATTAGATGTAATATATACAGAATCCTTTACTTAAGGGTTTGGGGCCCCTAGTTGATAGTCAAGGGTAATTTTCTTTGACGTGATTGGCAGGTTAGAGGCACTGCAACGTTTGATACAGAGTTTGGGTTGTGGCTTAAATATTCAGCCTACGTATTTTAAAAGGTATTTATCAGTAAATATGAATTTTGCAGGGTGAAGAGAGATATTAAGGTCTAGAAATGATGCTCATGTAAATTTGGTGGTCTAGTGCTGCTTTGTTTCCTTAAGCTGGTCCATATATATGGATGTGTCCTGGAAAATTACACACTGAATGTGAATTTTGTGATTTCAGGCCCCGCCTCCCTGGTATGTGCTGAGACGCTGAGACAGAACTGCTACCAAGGTCGAATCATCATGGTCACCAAAGACACCCTTCCTCCATTTGACAAACCCAAACTGAGTAAGGTAGGAACTTGACCATAATGGAGAGGTAACCTGTATTACTATCCAAGTGTTGATCACCCTGTATTTATATGTAAGTTGTTAATAAATGGCATTGCCTCCTCTCAGGCTATGAATCTGGACAGCAGCAGCATCCTCCTCCGGTCAAGTGAATTTTATCAACAATATGGAATAGAGGTGTGGACACATAAGGAGGTGAGAAGCAAAGGGGACAATCTTTTTATAATGCACTCTCACTATCTCTGGGGGGAAAAAAAACAAATTATCTCTTTGTTAATGTGTTGTGTACTGCAGGTGGTGTCAGTCAACCCAACTGAGAAGGTGGTAAAGTTGAATGATGGCATTTTGCAACATTATGACCAGCTTCTCATTTCAACTGGCTGCAGGTTAGAGTCTTCCTGTTTCTTAAGTGTTTCAGAAACAAAAGCAGTGAAAAACATCTGTAATTGCAGAGTTGCAAGATTTTTGTGTAACAACAGCACTTACTTTGTTCACAGAGCGCGGCCGCTCAGCTGCCCTGGTTGGGACCTGCAGGGAGTAAAGTTATTGCAGAGTTCTGAAGACGCCAGAGAGATTCACAATTCCTCTCTTGGCCAGAAGGCTGTCGTCATCGGGGCTTCCTTCATAGGTTATTACATTTGATTTCTTTACATTGCAGAATGAAATTGATGCTGTTTATCTTTGCAAACATGAGCTTGTAGGCGTCTGTTTAGTCTTGATTATCAGGTTGACATGATGTTCCATTTGGAGGGTGTCATTACCTCATTCATAGCCCTCTCTCTTCATATTAAAAATGCAATTTAAATATTTGACAGTGCAAGATAAAGCCCCTTTATGACACATGTAATCAGCCCTATTGCCTTTCAAACTTGCAGGCTATTTGCTATTACCTTCAGTGTTTTTCACGACTATTAAACACAATAGGTATGGAGGTGGCGTCCTTCTTATCAGACAAAGCTGCCAGTGTGGCCATGGTTGGCACTGCCACATACCCGTATGAGCAGTCTCTGGGCCCCGAGATTGGCAAAATGACGATGCAAGTAAGTACTTAACAGGAGACTAATCTGTCACTGTCGGAACATAATGCGATTTTTAGCTTTTATTAAATGTTCGATTTTAAAACATATTTTTTTCCCTTAAGATGTTGGAGGAACAAAATGTGAAGTTTCACATGAATGACAGAGTCACTGAGATTAAAGGGGAGAATGGCAAGGTAACTCCACCTTTTTTCTGTTAGCATAGCCCTAGTCATAGTAGGTGTTAATAATAACAATAACAATCTCTCTATTCTTTTCAAGTGTCCATTTAAATAATGACACGGTGACAGTGAGCACACCTGTGTTTTTTTCTACTGTGACTTTTCAAAATGTCTTTGGTGTATATTCTTTTCAGGTGAAAGCAGTTGTGCTAAACAGTGGTACAGTCCTGGAGGCTGATGTGGTGATTGCTGGAATTGGTAATGTTATTATTCTAATTATAGGTGTTGGGATTTCATTACACTTTTCATTACTATCACAGAACACAAGTAAAGTTTTGTACTATTTTAAAGTGCAGAAATTTTAATATTTGGACTGTTGCTGCTTTGTTAACGCTCCAAACATCTTATCAGTAGTGGCTACTAAAACGGTCAAGACTTGTTTTTCAGGTGTAATCCCCAACTCAGACTTCTTGGCTGGAAGCGAGGTGGAGTTGGATTCAAGAAAAGCTGTGATAGTTGACAAGGTAACACACAGTCAATAGAGGTTGAAGGCTACACCCAAAACACTGTGATACTCATATGGCTAATGAGGCATGAACGTGGCTTCATAGATTTATATTTACGACTTTATGTGATGGTTGCAGTAGATTTGAATTGCTTGTTTTTTAGTATTTTTGGCCAAACATGAATATGATATATTATCCGGGTCCCTCAACTGCGTCCAGGTGACTGAACTAAATAGTGTTGTATATCATGTATATATACATATACATGTCTTTGTAAGCCTAATGCTGAGGCTCTTTCTGTAAACTCTTTTATCCTTTCTAACAGTTCATGAGGACCAATATGGCAGATATTTTTAGTGCTGGAGACGTAACCTCCTTCCCTCTGGCCATTCGTGGAGACCAAAGAGTCAACATTGGTCATTGGCAAATGTCACAAGCTCAGGGTAAGAGACCAAAGTCAAAGAAGCAAAGGCTGATATTATGTGCCTTGGTTTGGTGTTGCTGATGAAGCTGAGTTCTCAGGTATTTTACACATTTTACAATTTTTCAGCCATTTTTTGTCATGCTTGGGCTTAAACTACATGATGTTTGTTTTTTTTCCTTCATCTCAGGAAGAGTAGCTGCCCTGAACATGCTAAAGAAACCAACCCAAATTGAGTCTGTTCCTTTCTTCTGGACTGTGTTGCTTGGGAAGAGTATCCGATACACAGGTAGAGTATTTATTTACTCTATTTACAGTATTTATGGAGAAAATGCCGTCTTTAACCATGGCTGTGGTGATTCTTATTTCCCCCTTTCATTTCCTCATTCTAGGCTACGGGGAAGGATACACAGAAATCATATTCAAAGGCAAAGTGGAAGAGAGGAAATTCCTGGCATTTTACATAAAGTGAGCAGCTGTGGAATAACTGCTGATACGGGGGACTATGAATTGATGCCATTTGCGTTAAATGTCTTTCATTTCTCGTTTGTCAACAGGGATGAGGTGGTGGTAGCTGCGGCCAGCCTGATGTTTGATCCTGCTGTGGCTCGTCTCGCAGAGCTGATGGCTACTGGCCAGATTTTAAAAAAGACACAGGCCCAGTGAGTGACATCCGGCATCCTCGACTATCTGTGATATGTCATTATGGAGTTAGTGCCATTCTTACAGTTTATTACTCGCAATGAGATAAAGAAGCCAACCCAATAAGACTTTGTTAGAATATACCAATTACCTACAGGTGGTTCAGCTTTAACTAGTACACCTGCATTAAGTGATTTTCTTTTTGGCCACATGGGGGCAGTAGAAACAAGTTTTGGACACAACTTTGCTATGTCATGACCTTTTAAGTTGGTATGGAGAAGTTGACAAATGTTGCTTATTTACACACCTGACGGTTAAGTTGCAACATTAGCATTCAACTGGAGTTGTGTGTGTGTCCACTAGCTGAATTTGATATTCACAGAACAAAAATATCTGGCTCTTTGGCTTCTAAATGCTCCACTATATTCACCAGCCACTTCCTTTATGTGCCTGCTGTTTGGTGCCGCTGGGCAGGGGGCAGCTGTAAGACAATGATCTGAAAGACTGGAACACTATGTAGAACCGATAGTAACAGCAGAGTTGTGTGATTCTGTAGGCCTTTCACTGTGAGCAACCCTGCTAACTTTACACATAGCAATTTGATCCAGTGTTAATATGAAATATATTAATTATAACAGCTTCAATTGTTAACTATTATAGTATAAAAAAGTTGACATTTTATGACAGACTTGTGGGATGTTGAAGACGCACCTGCTCCAGAAACAGTGAGTGGAAGCCTGCAGGACATTATAATCATGTAAACACTATACAGGTATATGGATTATTGGGCTACTTAATTTTCCAAGTAAACATCATATCCCAATTCACAGGGTAAGACTCATAACCTGCATACTGCTCTTTATTGAATATTTGTTTTCTCACTACTTTATCTTCCCAGAGCTGATGACCTGAGCTGGCTGCAGATGTGACCAGAGGTCTGCTCTATCTAGGAGTAACACCTCTCATTGACGATGGATGTTGCCTCTCTCTTCGTTGTTCCTCTCTTTATCAAATAGTGCCAAACTGGATTGCTCCATTCACTGCCTCAGGCCTCCTGAAAGCCAATCAGACCTCTTCTCTGCTCTTACTCAGAGCACTGTTACCATAGCAGCAGGACAGCTTTATTGAATTTGCACTTTGTACACCCAGTGAGTAATCTGATCTTTGTATAATGAGCGTAGCCTGGATAAGGCTGAACTGACTTGAAGAAGTTTCACCATTATTTACTCCAAGTTTTGACCACAGCTATACTAAAAGTGTGACATGAAAAGCATCACAACCTGTGATTAATGTTGGCTGTACAACATAATTGTGTCCAAAAAGTTTGTAAACTTCACATTTTAAGATCCCAGCAATAATAGCACATGGTATAGTTATAGTAAAGTAACAGTAATTTTTTGCCATATAAAATGCACACCCTAGTGTACAGTGTATTCAGGAGTAACTTCTTTAATATCTAAAATACAAACATATGAATATGAACATGTTTATTAAAAACAGCTCACTCACTTCTTTTCTTCTTTGTTTGAGACTTCTTTTTAATGTGTACTGCAATGCCTTAATGCATTATACTGTAAATGTTTACATCATATTTACTTGTCGTCAGCCTGTGGGTGCAGGATGTTTTCTGGATTGTTTTCCTGCAGTTGTTTGTGTTACACTCAGTACAATAAATCATTGATCATCGGTAGATAACATTTGCTACTTCACCTCATATGTTTTAGGTTTTGATTGTTTGACAGTTACATTTGAAATAGTTGTAAAAGACAAAACATAATCATCTGCATGTGTGGTTATACAACTTTTCATCAAACACATTAGGGAGTGATTATTTCTGTTATTAACTGCTGTTCTGAATCTGTCCTGTTTGTCCCCTTGTCTATCAAACTGAGCTTTTGTCAATTTAACATCTCATAAACCACCACTGCCTGTGGGCAGGACTCTTAATAGTCTCCTTGGCAGCAAGTACTTGATCAGGTAAGTAACACCTGTCAGTGTGTGTTTCCTCTATATTACACAGTCAGAGCACAGAACAGATTTTCACTACACATACATTCGCAAGATGCTTTCATTCTAATTTTTATTTTATCTGAAGTTAGGAAATGAGGATCTTTGTTCAAGATGTTTACTTTGGTCACATGGATGTCAATATATGAGGTGATGATGTTGCAGAGAAAGTTTAATTACTTTTAGTTATTTCATTGTGACACCATTACTACTATTACAATATTACCATGATATTACCATGACAGCACTGACTTTGAACAAATCTGTAAACTGTGATTATCTGAAAAAAACTGTCCCTAACTACATCACCACAGATATTTGATGGCTAGCACATAAAAAGTCTAGCCTGCAGTGAGCATTTAAATTTATCTTTGAAATATAAAAAAGTGTTACAATTTCATTTTTGCAGTTGTCCTTAGTCTTCAAAGAGTTTCCTCTGTATTCAGCTGCCTCTTTATTTGCTTGTTTTGGAGCATTGTTTGACGGAGGATCCCAGTTTGTCAGCCAACCGAAACGGGTTGAGGTGGCAGTACTGAGGAAAAAAAGAATGTCAAGGGTCGCTGTTAAATGTAAAACATTACAAGTCAAACAATTCACCTGTTACCATCAAAGCTTAAGCTGTGAAACTGCTATAAAGGCTCATATTTTAATATTTGAAGCAGCACATTCAAATTGAATCATTCCAAGTCATTAAATGATTATTTAATTTTATTCTTGCATGTGAAATGTGGGTCAATGATGCAACTTATCTGGGTGCACCCTGTAATCAGTCATGCAATATTAAAGCATCGTAGCTAGTAAATGCAGAATATCAGATACCTGTGGTGTTGACTCTGAGCTGGAGTCTTCATCCAACATCTGAATTTTGAAATCAGGGAAGAAACGGGAACTCTGGAGGATAGCTGCCATCTCTCCATTTACCTTCACTGCAACATCTTTCTGCAGAACACAAAACGTAAACATCAACCTAGTCTATCCAGTGACGTAAAATACCATTTTTATGTTAATACAGTCAGTATGTTTTTTTTTTTTTTTTTAAATTTAATTTTTAGAACAAGGTTAGTAAATGCTCTTATGTAAACATTGATCAGCAATTCTGTACTGGCTTGTTTGGTCATTTTTATTATACCTTGAAAGAGTGCGATGAATCAAAGTCCAGCTGATCTGGGAAATCTGCCACAGTTCCTTTATAGGTCACTGTTGCCTCAGACGTGACAGGGTTTTTGGGCAGCTTAAAGAGGCGGTAGGTGCCTGAAGCATAGCTGATGTCGCCTGCAAATTGAAGAATGAACATTGTTTATGTATGTCACTAAAAGTCCAAATTTTAGTCCTTTTTTTTTTTTCTTACCTGCTTTTGCTTTGAGTTCACTGTTGTGGACCACAATGCTGCTTGCTGAAACAAGATGTGGAGTGCTGAAACCTATGCTGTGGGCCAGAGAAATTAGGTCTTGCCAAAACAGAGAACCACCCATTCCTTCACCTAACACCGAAAAGAAAGAGATCACAGCCAAAACATACTGTATGTCAGTGACACATGGTTTCAACAATGTATTCCTGCTTTTTACATTTAATTTTAGATGATAATGCACTGTTGTTTTACCCCACAGGACTGTATCTTGCTTCATGTGGTCAGGGACAACTTTGCTGGCATACATGTCACTGAAGTACAGTTCACCTCCCTCCTGTATCAAACAGTGAGTGATGATGCTCTTTATTTATGTTTTTAACATTAATGTAGTTGCTAGAAATTCTTCAGACTAACCTTTAGGACGTTGTAGGCTTGCTGTAGCACTGCTCTTTTATCGGGACACAGACAGATTACACAGTTGGATCTGAATTGATCAGAAGGAAAAAAAGTGTCTTGATAATCAACCCGTCACATCTCTCTCTCAGATAATAGATAGAGTCTTAACAATGTTTTAAACCTACAGCACAACATCCATTGAGTTACTCTGTATGCCAGCTTCACCAAGCTTCTCCATGTACCCCAGGACAAAGGTGACATTAGGCTCCTCATAGCCAAACTTCTTTTGATGATACTCAATGTACTGACGAGATGCAGTGATCTAAAGAGAGAAAAGTGAACTCAGTAGAAAATGCAGAAATCAAGTGTCAAAAGCGCGTGTACATGCATGTTCAAATACCAGCTCCTCCGTCATATCGATCCCTGTCACATGTCCGCTCTGTCCAACAAGTTTACTGAAGGCGTAACAGTCTCTGCCTGAGCCGCTGCCGAGGTCCAGCACTCTACAGCCCTCCAGCTTCGCGGGGAACGGAAGACCACAACCAAAGAATCTGAAGAAAAGTATTGTTAATGGCAACAGTGTGTCACCACGAAGTTACTGTGGGAAGCATGCAGACATTACAGAGATAGCTATGTGCTGTAAAGGACAATAGTCTAAGAAAGACCACAAGTTAAGCTGCTTTATTTACTGGACACTAGATGTAGGTCACACATGATTTGTAGGAAAACCATGTTTGAATTTCAGTGCGCTAGACAACACCTGATAATGTTCATAAGGGCTGTTTGGGGAATATATTCATGCTTTCCAGTGTGTTTACAGAGATGTTCAATAATTCATTTGTCAATGAAACTGTGCCTTGATCACAAATGATTTCTAATTAGTGTGTGACAATATCTGCAGTGTATGTGATTGATTTCTATGTGCCCTGTCTGTGTGTCCTGCATCTGAGGTCTCATTACCACTGCACCTTCCAGCTCTTGTTAAAAATGTACACATATGATGCAGAGGCCGTGTAGTGCTGAGAAAAGGCTGAAAACTGTACCTCTTGGTTACCTCGGGGTGAACCAGGCTCAGCGCATCCGTGACGCTTCTCGGCACCGCGCAGTGGGACAAACTGCAGGAGGCGGCACTGGTTTGCAAATCACCAGAGGACTCCAGCCGGCTGCCGTAGTATTTCTGCACACACGGTGGTTTGTCAACATGTAACAAACTATCAACACACACTGTCTTCAGACATGATTTAACTTTAGACGACATAGCTTTACAGCCAAAGGGTACTTTGAAACTAGTATTACAAAAAAAAAAAAAAAAATCACATCTTCCATGGCTACTTTTAACTATAGTTGAATTGGTTTTAACGGGAAACATATCAGTATGTCAACTCCAAGGAAACAGGACGGTGTCTGTAAAGAAATACCTTCACGTTGTCCCGCACGTCCTCACAAGTGGCCATTGCTTCCAAAAGAGTTACACAACGTAAAATAGTTGTTAGGAACTACACACAAAACCAAACACTGTGTGATAAAATGAAAGGCTGAAGTTGGGTCATATGTGCCCTCTGCAATAACCGCCACAAGTGCAATCAACTTTTCCGGTTTATTTTTTCAGAATAAAAGCGTGATTATTCACAGATCAACTGCAGAGAACAAAAACAAAAAGCCCAAATATATACAAAAGCTACTTTGGAAACAAAACAAATTATGGTAATCTACGATTTTTGGCTCAAACAAATATTCAGATCGGATGTTCTTCTTGGACATTGCAAGGCTTACCTTAGTATATCAAAGTTTAGGTATAGCTTTTATTTATTAATTTTTGCTTTTATTTCCATAAAAGAAAATGTATAATTTTCTTTTGAAGGTTTCAGTATTTGTTGTTTACTTCCTGATGAATAAGTAGACTCCCTACTTACATGTGTCTTAAAAAGCTTACAGCACCCGGTATTCCCAGGCGGTCTCCCATCCAAGTACTGACCAGGCCCGACCCTGCTTAGCTTCCGAGATCGGACGAGATCGGGCGTGTTCAGGGTGGTATGGCCGTAAGCGAAGGTGTAGAGGAAAAACACCATCTTTATACATGATGATCTACACCAACATGAACATTGTTGTGTTTATGTCTAACGCGGTTGTCTTTCATCTTTCTTTTTTGTTTGCTCTCAACGTGTAAATGTTGTGAGGTCATAATATGAAATTCTGACTTTAAACTCTGAATTATTAGATTAAAGTCAAAACTCTACAAAAAATGACCCTAACGCTCTTCCGTACCATCCCTCGTCTGTTTATGTGCATCCGGCCTGGATGCAGCCTCCTCCGGGTCAGCAGCGGGGGCCTGAGCTGCTGCAGCCCGCTGCCCCTCTCTGTCCCTGAGGGGAAGAACCGTCCTCATCATCGCCTCTCTACCTCCCCACGTCCTCAGTGTGAGCTCAGTGTACAGTAGATAAATGTTCAGTGGCATTCATCATTTAAATTAAATCTTTATAAAAAATAATTGATATATTTTTCATTTTCAAATCAAATATCTGTGAAACAGTGAAAACAGAAAGAGCAATGACGGGACATAAAGCTTCACTACAGCCCTGCACTGTTTTGGTTGTTTTTTTTTGTTTTTTTTTTAAAGAAGGCATGCCGTATAAATATGCTTCTCAATGAGAGAAAGTAAACGTAATAACTTTATCTGATGAGTTGTAGTTATCTGTCACATGCAGCATCAACAAAATCCATAAACTTAAGCAAAGAGTGAAGGACTGTTCAATGTTCATAAGCTGCAGCAGCAGGTGAAGGTAAACTGCAAGTAAAGTCCAACTGTGCTCAAAGTTGAAGTTAGTCATAAACAATATTCATAAACATACAGTTCATTCATTTGAAACATTTTGATTAAATAAATGACTTAAATGTAACTTATACTATTCCTGTGCCTAAGGACAGTTAAGTCTGTATAATCCTAAAGCTAGAAATCACATACAGTGCATCCGGAAAGTATTCACAGCGCTTCACTTTTTCCACATTTTGTTATGTTACAGCCTTATTCCAGAATGGATGAAATTGTGAAAAGAGTTTGCTTGAAACTTTTGCAAATTTATTAAAAATAAGAAACAAAAATACGCTTTAAATGGGGCCACCCCACAGACAAATCAAGAGGCACTGACTTAATGACGCATCAGGGATTCTGCATTTCATTACAATATCAATTAAATGTCCTCAGTGAGGAATGCAGAAATTGGATTACTCTTTGACCCCGCCCCCACATAAGGAGCTATTGAGTACAAATGAACTAAATGAAAACAAAAATATAGTCTGGCAGTGTAGACTTGCTTGCAAATTTCATTCTCAAAAAGTTGAATGCTTCCTTTCCTCAGTCAGGCTACTCAAGTTGAAAGTAGTTTGAGCCGTAATTTACAATAGCTGTGTGGTTTACGCTGTAACAGGTCTCATCCAGATTTTATATTAGACACAGAGTTTAAGATCTGAAACATTCATCTGGGTGAAAGAGATTACACAAACATTTAATGGCCTCACAGCGTCCCACTCACTGTTCAACATTTTTAACCTTTGGTTTCTGGAGCACAGGAATAAGAAATGCGAGGCTGGACAGCCCGACCCCCAGGCGGCCCTGCGCCCAGCCATCGGGCTCGTTCAGCCTCGCGCGAGGCTGGACAGCCCGACCCCCAGGCGGCCCTGCGCCCAGCCATCGGGCTCGTTCAGCCTCGCGCGAGGCTGGACAGCCCGACCCCCAGGCGGCCCTGCGCCCAGCCATCGGGCTCGTTCAGCCTCGCGCGAGGCTGGACAGCCCGACCCCCAGGCGGCCCTGCGCCCAGCCATCGGGCTCGTTCAGCCTCGCGCGAGGCTGGACAGCCCGACCCCCAGGCGGCCCTGCGCCCAGCCATCGGGCTCGTTCAGCCTCGCGCGAGGCTGGACAGCCCGACCCCCAGGCGGCCCTGCGCCCAGCCATCGGGCTCGTTCAGCCTCGCGCGAGGCTGGACAGCCCGACCCCCAGGCGGCCCTGCGCCCAGCCATCGGGCTCGTTCAGCCTCGCGCGAGGCTGGACAGCCCGACCCCCAGGCGGCCCTGCGCCCAGCCATCGGGCTCGTTCAGCCTCGCGCGAGGCTGGACAGCCCGACCCCCAGGCGGCCCTGCGCCCAGCCATCGGGCTCGTTCAGCCTCGCGCGAGGCTGGACAGCCCGACCCCCAGGCGGCCCTGCGCCCAGCCATCGGGCTCGTTCAGCCTCGCGCGAGGCTGGACAGCCCGACCCCCAGGCGGCCCTGCGCCCAGCCATCGGGCTCGTTCAGCCTCGCGCGAGGCTGGACAGCCCGACCCCCAGGCGGCCCTGCGCCCAGCCATCGGGCTCGTTCAGCCTCGCGCGAGGCTGGACAGCCCGACCCCCAGGCGGCCCTGCGCCCAGCCATCGGGCTCGTTCAGCCTCGCGCGAGGCTGGACAGCCCGACCCCCAGGCGGCCCTGCGCCCAGCCATCGGGCTCGTTCAGCCTCGCGCGAGGCTGGACAGCCCGACCCCCAGGCGGCCCTGCGCCCAGCCATCGGGCTCGTTCAGCCTCGCGCGAGGCTGGACAGCCCGACCCCCAGGCGGCCCTGCGCCCAGCCATCGGGCTCGTTCAGCCTCGCGCGAGGCTGGACAGCCCGACCCCCAGGCGGCCCTGCGCCCAGCCATCGGGCTCGTTCAGCCTCGCGCGAGGCTGGACAGCCCGACCCCCAGGCGGCCCTGCGCCCAGCCATCGGGCTCGTTCAGCCTCGCGCGAGGCTGGACAGCCCGACCCCCAGGCGGCCCTGCGCCCAGCCATCGGGCTCGTTCAGCCTCGCGCGAGGCTGGACAGCCCGACCCCCAGGCGGCCCTGCGCCCAGCCATCGGGCTCGTTCAGCCTCGCGCGAGGCTGGACAGCCCGACCCCCAGGCGGCCCTGCGCCCAGCCATCGGGCTCGTTCAGCCTCGCGCGAGGCTGGACAGCCCGACCCCCAGGCGGCCCTGCGCCCAGCCATCGGGCTCGTTCAGCCTCGCGCGAGGCTGGACAGCCCGACCCCCAGGCGGCCCTGCGCCCAGCCATCGGGCTCGTTCAGCCTCGCGCGAGGCTGGACAGCCCGACCCCCAGGCGGCCCTGCGCCCAGCCATCGGGCTCGTTCAGCCTCGCGCGAGGCTGGACAGCCCGACCCCCAGGCGGCCCTGCGCCCAGCCATCGGGCTCGTTCAGCCTCGCGCGAGGCTGGACAGCCCGACCCCCAGGCGGCCCTGCGCCCAGCCATCGGGCTCGTTCAGCCTCGCGCGAGGTTACTCCCCCGACTTACTCCCCCGACTTACTCCCCCGACTTACTCCCCCGACTTACTCCCCCGACTTACTCCCCCGACTTACTCCCCCGACTTACTCCCCCGACTTACTCCCCCGACTTACTCCCCCGACTTACTCCCCCGACTTACTCCCCCGACTTACTCCCCCGACTTACTCCCCCGACTTACTCCCCCGACTTACTCCCCCGACTTACTCCCCCGACTTACTCCCCCGACTTACTCCCCCGACTTACTCCCCCGACTTACTCCCCCGACACCTATATAGGCTCAAATTAGGGTCCAAATGATTTTGAGCTTGTAAAGTAATGTTTACAAATAATTCCAAAAGTTGTGGTTGTAAATCAAACTTTCTAAACCTGCAAAATAAATCCACAGGAGAAATGGAAGTTTGTGCATCCTTTGACAAAGACATTTGTATTTGCTACAAAGACAGACTCTCTGAATAAAACTACACAAATGGTCAGTGGTGAGGGTTTAACACATAAAAGAAATGCTTTTGTAAATGTCTGTGTACAGATAAAAAGCTGAAAACTGTAAAACTCAGCAGGTCACACACACAGCAGAGTTTCAGTTTCCTGCTCTGTATCAGCACAGTTGTTGACAAAACCATTTATTTATTTAGTGTTTTTGTTTAACCTCAACACTGATCATTTGTTCATAGTTTTGAGACACAAAGTCTTTTTTTTTTGTAACAAATACAAATGTCTTTGTCAATAGGAAAAAATTATTTTCCCATGCACAGACTTGACTTTCTCATCCAGATTCATTTCACAGGTTTACAAAGGTTGATTTAAAACTACAAACGTTGGAATTATTTGTGAACATCACTTCACAAGTTCAAAATCATTTGGACCCTAATTTGAGCCTATATCGGTATGGGGTGGAGTCATGAATATGACTTACCATTTTTGCTGGTTGTGGAGGACGACAAGGTGTGGTATTGGCCCCAGTTGGATTCCGGCATCCCTATGAAAACATACAATGGTACTGTATTAAATACAATGACTTTCCATTGCAGGGCAAAGTTGTAGATAAAGTGATATTTTACACCTTGTAGAGTCTTGGTCAGTAAAGTGATAAATCAAACAGAGTTGTTACAGAGTAGTTCCTCATTAATTCATCATTATATCATCAAATAAGTTCCTTAACAACCAATCAGACACAGCAAGTTTCCAAACAAGTATATCGCTTGTCATCACTAATTTATCAAAAAACCAACATGGATGTGATCACAAATATGAATACTTGTGTTGAAACTTGCCATCTCTATTCATTGTGAAGTAATTCATTGTGATATAATGACGAAGTAATGAGGAGCTACTCTGTAACAACTCTGTTTGATGCATCACTTTGCTCACCAAAGCTATGCAAGCTGTAAAAAAAAAAAAAAAAAAAGACAAAGTTCCCTTTAGTTTACAACATAGTTCTGTTCTAATGTGTTGTAAATTACCCTCTAAGAAGATAGTTCTAGTTCTAATTTGATACCAAGTACAGCTTGTTATGTCTTATTAGTGTACAATGAAAAGCACAAATAAGATTTGCATTTGTAAAAAGAAAAACTGAAGTGAAAAATAAAAACTGAGCAACTGAGATCAGTGGTGAGGTAACGCAAAGACACTGTGGAAGACGGTGCTTTTGCCAAATCTGTGAACAGATACAGAGCAGCAAACTGTAGAACTTGATGCTCAAAATTCCTACACAGTGTACGACCCTGAGGTTACGAGTACAATTTTGACTCCATCCTTACACTTTAAAAATGATTGGACAAAGACAGTCCAATCACAAAGCAGATTCCACTCAGAGGGCAGGTGGTTCTGTTGCCTTCATCTGTCGCAGATCCTGAACGGTGTAGTAGATATTAAAGCCAGCGCTGTCGTCCATCTTGAAAATCTACCACATCTTTCAGGATGTGCGATAGAGATGAAGGTACCAGAACCACCTGCCCTCTAATTGGACTCTGCTTTGTGATTGGACCGTCTTTGTCCAATCATTTTAAGGTGTAAGGATGGCGTCAAAACTGTGCTTGTAAATTCATTGTCACACACTGTGTAGGAGCTTTGGACACCAAGTTTTACACAGTTGTCTGCTTTGTATCTATACACAGACACTGACAAAAGCAGTTCTTCCACGACGTCTTTGTGTTACCTCACCACTAATTTCATTTGGTCAGATTTTAAAATCACACGGTCTTTTTACAAACACAAATCTCCTCGACACAAGCACAATGTCTTCACGTGTATATACTTGAGTTTCTCATACAGATTTTGCAGGTTTACAAAGATTGATTTAAAACTACATTGGGAATTATTTGTGAACATCACTTTATAAGCTCAAAATCCTTTTGATCCCAGTTTAGCTATAGGTATGTGAAGGAGTCATGCCCATGACTTACCATTTCTTGCTGGTTGTGGGGCAACATACAGGATGTGGTCCTGGCCTGAGGTAGGTCCTGGCATCTCTATGAAAACATGCAGTTATACGAAAATACATTTTCCATTGCAGAGCAGATCAAGACATTTTAGGCAGCTTTTCACAAAACAATATTGAGAAACATTTTTACTTTAAATAATTCATTTCACTTACCATTATAAACTCAAGTGCAAGTTATGAAGTTAGCTCCCATCAGTTTCAAAGGAGGTTACCGCACACAGCTCCATCTGCAGATACTGTTAACAGGAATCCTGGAAAAATTTTTAAAACCTTACATTACTTGGTTGTGGTTTAAATGGCATTTACTGGTGCCAAAAAAAAAATGAGAGAAGTTGTTTTTTTTTGTTTTTTTAAACCTTACTGATTGGACAATGACAAGCCAATCACAAAGTTCAGTCAGAGGGCAGGTCATTCAGTTGCCTTCATCTGTCGCAGATCCTGAACGGTGTAGTAGATATTAAAGCCAGCGCTGTCGTCCATCTTGAAAATCTACTACACCTTTCAGGGTATAGGCAGAGATGAAGGTAAAGGTAAACCACCTGCTCTCTGATTGGACTCTGCTTTGTGGGATTGTCGCTGTCCAATCAGATTAAGTTAAAAAAAAATTTAAAAAAGGAGTCAGAATGTGTACTTGTAATTTTTGAGCATGGGGGTGGGTGATCTGGCCAAAGGTCATATGTCAATCTTTCGAGCTTTATCACGATCTACATTGTTTCCACTGATTTTATTGTGAAAGTCCTAACCGGAAGTAACGACGTCTTTTTCCGCCGCTTTGACACCAGCTCCAGCTGTTAGCTAGCTAGCAGCTCTTCCTCAACAATGTTGTCTTACATGTTCAAACTGTGCCACAACCAACCACATTTCTTGCTGAGCTCATATAGAGTATTCTTTTGGACAGCACAGTTATTTATGAGGTTATATATATATATATATATATATATATATATATTTATATTTATTTAAATATAAGCGCTTTGATTTGAAAGTGAAGTCGCTGCTGGTTAGCAGCTGCTAACCAGCTGCTAACCAGCTGCTAACCAGCTGCCCCGCCTCCTGTGTGCCGCCTTGACCGCAGGTGTCTCATTGGCTGGTGACATTAGCTCTTGTTCTGCTCAGGTGAACAATGTAATAATATATAATATAATATAATGTAATATAATATATGTCTGTGAGCCAAATGCTCCAGGCTGCAGAACAAGGGCCGCTGTCGCCAGCTGCTGTTAGCAGGCTAGCTGCGGTTAGCAGGCTAGCTGCTGTTAGCAGGCTAGCTGTCTAACAGGTGACAGCGGACAGGTTAGCAGCATTAACCCTGGACATTAACCAGGGCTCTCTAAATGTAGCAGCTTTAAGGCATCTGTACATTCATATTTAAAGTTGATCATATGCCAAAGTGAGATCACCCAGCCCTGGTTTCACAGTTTTCTGCACAAAGATTTTAACAAAAGCACAACTTCTGTCTCATCGTCTCTGCAGCAGCTCACCACTGGTGTCTCCAACAGTAAAATCACTTCTCAGAGATTCAGCGGCTACAAAAACTCTGTTCAGTATATTCAGCGTCTCATTTGTGCCGAGTTTCCCTCTTTGCAAACAAAACAACAAGCATCAATATTTCAGTTCATTTCTCTTATGATGCAAAGGCCTCGTCCTCCAACCAAACAGGCTCTGATGAATAAAGTGACCTCTCTTACCTTCGGTGCTGCAGAGGAGCAGATCCGCTGGAGGCTGTTGACAGAGCAAAGCCTCAGTTTCTGCCTCATGTTTGTTTGTCGCTGTTTTTTAAAGAAGAAAACGCGCGTTTTCTGCCCAATCAGCGCAGGAGGGCAGCGGATAAACAGCGGCTCTCTGCGGCTCTGCGGCTTCCTCTTCCTGCTCCACCGGCCTCCGCACTGTCACAAGGATCAGCTGTTTCTGCGTGTTTCTGCGTGTTTGTTCCCGGTTTATATTTCTGACTTTACTCACATCATTCTGGCAAAGACTCGACCGAGTCTAACGAGTTTGTTTCCGGTTTGTCTCACGGACACACGGGAAATATTAAAGCAGAAACATGAAGGCCAGAAACAACAGGAAGTGCCGGTAAATGTTTAAAGTTCATAAACTGCAGCGGTGAGTGAAGGTAGAAGCCCAACAACAGCTGTGCACAACGTTTAACTTACTGGTAAATAATAATCACAACATTCATAAACACAGTTCATTCGTTTGAAAGCAACTTTGAATAAATAAAAGGCTTAAATGTCAGAAGTGATTCCTGGGCCCCGGGAACAGTGAAGTCTGTGTCTGAAAACACGTCACTCTGTCCTGAAGCTGGAAACCAGAGAATCCTCCAGAGACAACACAACGGCACTGACTTTGAAATGTTAGCAGCTGTGTCCTCCATCAAAACACTGATTAAAATCTGAGTGATAAAATGTTTAATGCAGGAAATGCATCAGTCTTTAATCAAATCACTCACATTGAGAGCAAATGAACAAACACAGCAGAAAAACAGACTCTGGAACGATCGACTGAAAAAGTCAAAGGTTTGTTCTCATCATCTACAGCTGAAATTAATTTGAGCCGCTGGGGGAAATGAGTTACCTTCCTAACCCTATAATCTACAGTAGCTGTGCTGTGTTCCTCCTGACGTCTCATTTGGCTTTAAATTGGGCACAAAATTTGAAATTTGAATCTCATTTCGGGCCAAGAAATGATATAAACATTTTATGGCCTCACAGCATCAGAGCCCCGTTCATTGTTAAAGAGCAAACCGGGTCGACATCGAACATTAATGTTCTCTCTTTGGTTTCTAACTTCAGTGAAGAGCTGCATGTTCACAAATATTGACCAAACTGTTCTGAGGCACAGGAGTAAGAACAGTGAGTTCTGTCAGAGGGTTGGTTCTCCTTTAAATGCACAGTCCTGATCATGATTGTAGCGTCCAATCCATGATTATAGTGGTCTGTCCTCAAAGCATCTGGTGCAGGAAAATAACTAAATTATAAACATTAAGGTCATTAAAAAGCCTCTAGAAGACTTCAGTAGAATCATCATATAAACTTGAAACTGAAAAAAATCCATGATAGAATTGAGATTTCTGACACGTGTATGTGTTCGAGGATAAAACACTGGACTGAATGAATGTGAGCAAAGCAGGACAAGCAGGTTCCAGCTGAAGGTGTTTAATCTTTTGCTTGCAGTCAGTCAGGTGTGAGTGGTTACATGTCTACAAATGAAAGGAAGCGAACATACAGGTCAAATTCTGTCACTTTATCCTGAATAAATCAACAAACAATTCTAAATCAAAATCAGTACATACATTATTGCTTTAAATATATAATAGTGGGAGAACAAACCAAGGAGATTAAATGTACCACTGAACAACAAAATACACATGACTTGAGGAAATATAATGAAATAAACGACTCACTCGACACACTCAGGAACAAAGGTGAGAGCAGCTCAGCTGAGGGACAAACGGAGAATGAGCTCAGGACACAGAACAAAGAAAACTCAAGACACCTGTGTGAGCTGCCCAGTTCACTCACCTGTGCTCCTCAGCCCAGCAGTCATGTGACCCCACTTCCCACAGGATGCTTCATTTACGAATAATTTAAAAAGAAAATGCAGTACTCCATTTTGCATTTTCATTTTCACATACTCATGTATGTACTCATCTACAAACATATTAAAATGATGAGAGTAACTAATCCAGCTCACCAAGGAGATTAGATGTTCAACAGGATAAACATGACTTGAGGAAATATAATGAAATCAACTACTCACTCTACACACTCGGGAACAAAGGTGGAAAGATGGAGGGAAGCAGCTCAACTGAATGAGCTCAGGACACAGAACAAAGAAAACTCAAGACACCTGTTCGAGCTGCCCAGTCAGCACACCTGTCCTGCTCAGGCCAGCAGTCATGTGACCCCACCTCCCACAGTACACACCATTTAATTACAAAGAAAATGCAGCAATCCAATTAGCATTTTCATTTTCACACACTCATGTGGGCGTCCTATGACCATATAAAATGAACATTGAAAAGTGGCAATATTCAAATACAAAATTTACATTTACAAGTCACTACACTCTGTAGGGGTCAAAATGAAAATTCAGTCTGTCAGTCATCTCATCAGTGAGGACGTCACTTCCTCGTCTCTCGTCACTTTGTCTGGGGCAGTGGCAGCAGCTTGTTTTACCCTGTGTCTTATATCAACACAACTCAATGAAAATTACCAGACATATGATTTAAAGAATTTAAATGTATCACAACAAGTGATTAGAAGCTGAGAGACAGGAGTCTGGTCGTTATTCTGATCCCAGGTCACAGCAGAGATTCAACCAGTAACCCGGAAGCCAGAAACTTTTTCGGCGTTTGCGCCAGGCGAGCAACTCGTATTGAACTGAATGAGCGCCATTTTTAGATCCGGCGTCCAGGTCTTATAATACATCCATGGAAACTACACATAAAGTCAAACACTGTGTGGTAAAATGAAAGGCTGAAGTTGGGTCATATTTGCCCTCTGCAATAACCGCCACAAGTGCAATCAACTTTTCCGGTTTATTTTTTCAGAATAAAAGCGTGATTATTCACAGATCAACTGCAGAGAACAAAAACAAAAAGCCCAAATATATACAAAAGCTACTTTGGAAACAAAAAAAAGTATGATAATCTACGATTTTTGGCTGAGACAAATATTCAGATCGGATGTTCTTGAAATAAATTGGACACTGCAAGGCTTACCTTAGTATATCAAAGTTTAGGTATAGCTTTTATTTATTAATTTTTGCTTTTATTTCCATAAAAGAAAATGTATAATTTTCTTTTGAAGGTTTCAGTATTTGTTGTTTACTTCCTGATGAATAAGTAGACTCCCTACTTACATGTGTCTTAAAAAGCTTACAGCACCCGGTATTCCCAGGCGGTCTCCCATCCAAGTACTGACCAGGCCCGACCCTGCTTAGCTTCCGAGATCGGACGAGATCGGGCGTGTTCAGGGTGGTATGGCCGTAAGCGAAGATGTAGAGGAAAAATACCATCTTTATACATGAAGATCTACACCAACATGAACATTGTTGTGTTTATGTCTAACGCGGCCGTCTTTCTCATCATTGGTTTGTTTATTTGTTTGTAAATGGTGTTTGATCTCAACCTGTAAACTTTGTATGGTCATAATATGAAATTGGTGTTTTTACATTATGGCCTTTGCTTTCCCCAAAAGTCCAAAAAGGTGCATAATAACTAACAGACTAACAGTGTCATCATTGTTAACGCTGTTGAACCCTTTCAAAACCACGGGGATCACCGGAAATGTTCAATCTGCACTTTTCAAGAATTTATACAAAGAAAGTTGAAGAAAATTCAATTCCGTTTTTGTCCTTTTCTTCTCATAACACACAGTTTTAGGTATTTAATTACATAAGAATGGTAAATACTTGACAGATTTTGAAAGTTCTACTTCTCCTGGAAAAAGGGTGTAAATTACTGACACATAAGGCATTTTTCGACACAATTATTGACAAAAATAGACAAAAAAGACCGGGCGTTTTAATAAATATATCTATTATTATGGTGCTAAAAGGGTAAATGAAGCATCAGCAGCAGAGTACCCTGGTGTCAGCAGAGAGAAGTGAAAAAGCTTACAGCACCCGGTATTCCCAGGCGGTCTCCCATCCAAGTACTGACCAGGCCCGACCCTGCTTAGCTTCCGAGATCGGACGAGATCGGGCGTGTTCAGGGTGGTATGGCCGTAAGCGAAGGTGTAGAGGAAAAACACCATCTTTATACATGAAGATCTACATCAACATGAACATTGTTGTGTTTATGGCTAACGCGGTTGTCTTTCATCTTTCTTTTTTCTTTTTTGTTTGCTCTCAACGTGTAAATGTTGTGAGGTCATAATATGAAATTCTGACTTTAAACTCTGAATTATTAGATTAAAGTCAAAACTCTACAAAAAATGACCCTAACGCTCTTCCGTACCATCCCTCGTCTGTTTATCCCATGGATGTATTATAAGACCTGGACGCCGGATCTAAAAATGGCGCCCATTCAGTTCAATACGAGTTGCTCGCCTGGCGCAAACGCCGAAAAAGTTTCTGGCTTCCGGATTACTTCCGCGTTATGCGGCCCATAGAGACTGCGCAGTAGTGTCACTCCCATAATGCCTTTGGGCAATGAGAACAAGCGAAAAACGTTCTCGACCTGGCGCTGCGCGTTCACGAGCGCGTTCATTGTGTGCACATCCTCCTAAACTTTGATTTATCAGTCAAACTGTTGCTGAGTGACTCTCAGTGCTGCAAAATGGAGACAACAAACATTTACAAGGTCTTTCACCTGCATTTATTTAGGTTTGTTATTCTGAGTTTACTGTGTGTGCCATCACCACTGGAAGTGATCAAACACTCATCAACCTCATATCATTTTACAGGCTTTATATCTGAAATGAATTCAAGCTCTAAAGATCTTGCTGACTGAGAAGAAGAGTGCACTTAGGTGAGGGAGCAAGGTGGAGCTGCAGAGGGAGCAGACTCATGCCCACAGCTGGTTGAATCTCTGCTGTGACCTGGGATCAGAATAACGACCAGACTCCTGTCTCTCAGCTTCTAATCACTTGTTGTGACACATTTAAATTCTTTAAATCATATGTCTGGTAATTTTCATTGAGTTGTGTTGATATAAGACACAGACGGTAAAACAAGCTGCTGCCACTGCCCCAGACAAAGTGACGAGAGACGAGGAAGTGACGTCCTCACTGATGAGATGACTGACAGACTGAATTTTCATTTTGACCCCTACAGAGTGTAGTGACTTGTAAATGTAAATTTTGTATTTGAATATTGCCACTTTTCAATGTTCATTTTATATGGTCATAGGAAGCCCACATGAGTGTGTGAAAATGAAAATGCTAATTGGATTGCTGCATTTTCTTTTTCATTAAATGGTGTGTACTGTGGGAGGTGGGGTCACATGACTGCTGGCCTGAGCAGGACAGGTGTGCTGACTGGGCAGCTCGAACAGGTGTCTTGAGTTTTCTTTGTTCTGTGTCCTGAGCTCATTCAGTTGAGCTGCTTCCCTCCATCTTTCCACCTTTGTTCCCGAGTGTGTAGAGTGAGTAGTTGATTTCATTATATTTCCTCAAGTCATGTTTATCCTGTTGAACATCTAATCTCCTTGGTGAGCTGGATTAGTTACTCTCATCATTTTAATATGTTTGTAGATGAGTACATACATGAGTATGTGAAAATGAAAATGCAAAATGGAGTACTGCATTTTCTTTTTAAATTATTCGTAAATGAAGCATCCTGTGGGAGGTGGGGTCACATGACTGCTGGGCTGAGGAGCACAGGTGAGTGAACTGGGCAGCTCACACAGGTGTCTTGAGTTTTCTTTGTTCTGTGTCCTGAGCTCATTCTCCGTTTGTCCCTCAGCTGAGCTGCTCTCACCTTTGTTCCTGAGTGTGTCGAGTGAGTCGTTTATTTCATTATATTTCCTCAAGTCATGTGTATTTTGTTGTTCAGTGGTACATTTAATCTCCTTGGTTTGTTCTCCCACTATTATATATTTAAAGCAATAATGTATGTACTGATTTTGATTTAGAATTGTTTGTTGATTTATTCAGGATAAAGTGACAGAATTTGACCTGTATGTTCGCTTCCTTTCATTTGTAGACATGTAACCACTCACACCTGACTGACTGCAAGCAAAAGATTAAACACCTTCAGCTGGAACCTGCTTGTCCTGCTTTGCTCACATTCATTCAGTCCAGTGTTTTATCCTCGAACACATACACGTGTCAGAAATCTCAATTCTATCATGGATTTTTTTCAGTTTCAAGTTTATATGATGATTCTACTGAAGTCTTCTAGAGGCTTTTTAATGACCTTAATGTTTATAATTTAGTCTGTTATTTTCCTGCACCAGATGCTTTGAGGACAGACCACTATAATCATGGATTGGACGCTACAATCATGATCAGGACTGTGCATTTAAAGGAGAACCAACCCTCTGACAGAACTCACTGTTCTTACTCCTGTGCCTCAGAACAGTTTGGTCAATATTTGTGAACATGCAGCTCTTCACTGAAGTTAGAAACCAAAGAGAGAACATTAATGTTCGATGTCGACCCGGTTTGCTCTTTAACAATGAACGGGGCTCTGATGCTGTGAGGCCATAAAATGTTTATATCATTTCTTGGCCCGAAATGAGATTCAAATTTCAAATTTTGTGCCCAATTTAAAGCCAAATGAGACGTCAGGAGGAACACAGCACAGCTACTGTAGATTATAGGGTTAGGAAGGTAACTCATTTCCCCCAGCGGCTCAAATTAATTTCAGCTGTAGATGATGAGAACAAACCTTTGACTTTTTCAGTCGATCGTTCCAGAGTCTGTTTTTCTGCTGTGTTTGTTCATTTGCTCTCAATGTGAGTGACTCAATTAAAGACTGATGCATTTCCTGCATTAAACATTTTATCACTCAGATTTTAATCAGTGTTTTGATGGAGGACACAGCTGCTAACATTTCAAAGTCAGTGCCGTTGTGTTGTCTCTGGAGGATTCTCTGGTTTCCAGCTTCAGGACAGAGTGACGTGTTTTCAAACACAGACTTCACTGTTCCCGGGGCCCAGGAATCACTTCTGACATTTAAGCCTTTTATTTATTCAAAGTTGCTTTCAAACGAATGAACTGTGTTTATGAATGTTGTGATTATTATTTACCAGTAAGTTAAACTTTGTGCACAGCTGTTGTTGGGCTGCTACCTTCACTCACCGCTGCAGTTTATCAACTTTAAACATTTACCGGCACTTCCTGTTGTTTCTGGCCTTCATGTTTCTGCTTTAATATTTCCCGTGTGTCCGTGAGACAAACCGGAAACAAACTCGTTAGACTCGGTCGAGTCTTTGCCAGAATGATGTGATTAAAGTCAGAAATATAAACCGGGAACAAACACGCAGAAACACGCAGAAACAGCTGATCCTTGTGACAGTGCGGAGGCCGGTGGAGCAGGAAGAGGAAGCCGCAGAGCCGCAGAGAGCCGCTGTTTATCCGCTGCCCTCCTGCGCTGATTGGGCAGAAAACGCGCGTTTTCTTCTTTAAAAAACAGCGACAAACAAACATGAGGCAGAAACTGAGGCTTTGCTCTGTCAACAGCCTCCAGCGGATCTGCTCCTCTGCAGCACCGAAGGTAAGAGAGGTCACTTTATTCATCAGAGCCTGTTTGGTTGGAGGACGAGGCCTTTGCATCATAAGAGAAATGAACTGAAATATTGATGCTTGTTGTTTTGTTTGCAAAGAGGGAAACTCGGCACAAATGAGACGCTGAATATACTGAACAGAGTTGTTGTAGCCGCTGAATCTCTGAGAAGTGATTTTACTGTTGGAGACACCAGTGGTGAGCTGCTGCAGAGACGATGAGACAGAAGTTGTGCTTTTGTTAAAATCTTTGTGCAGATACAGAGCAGACAACTGTGAAACCAGGGCTGGGTGATCTCACTTTGGCATATGATCAACTTTAAATATGAATGTACAGATGCCTTAAAGCTGCTACATTTAGAGAGCCCTGGTTAATGTCCAGGGTTAATGCTGCTAACCTGCCCACTGCCACCTGTTAGACAGCTAGCATGCTTACAACAGCTAGCCTGCTAACCGCAGCTAGCCTGCTAACCGCAGCTAGCCTGCTAACAGCAGCTAGCCTGCTAACCGCAGCTAGCCTGCTAACCGCAGCTGGCGACAGCGGCCCTTGTTCTGCAGCCTGGAGCATTTGGCTCACAGACATATATTATATTACATTATATTATATTATATATTATTATATTATTACATTGTTCACCTGAGCAGAACAAGAGCTAATGTCACCAGCCAATGAGACACCTGCGGTCAAGGCGGCACACAGGAGGCGGGGCAGCTGGTTAGCAGCTGGTTAGCAGCTGCTAACCAGCAGCGACTTCACTTTCAAATCAAAGCGCTTATATTTAAATAAATATATATATATATATATATATATATATATATATATAAACCTCATAAATAACTGTGCTGTCCAAAAGAATACTCTATATGAGCTCAGCAAGAAATGTGGTTGGTTGTGGCACAGTTTGAACATGTAAGACAACATTGTTGAGGAAGAGCTGCTAGCTAGCTAACAGCTGGAGCTGGTGTCAAAGCGGCGGAAAAAGACGTCGTTACTTCCGGTTAGGACTTTCACAATAAAATCAGTGGAAACAATGTAGATCGTGATAAAGCTCGAAAGATTGACATATGACCTTTGGCCAGATCACCCACCCCCATGCTCAAAAATTACAAGTACACATTCTGACTCCTTTTTTAATTTTTTTTTTAACTTAATCTGATTGGACAGCGACAATCCCACAAAGCAGAGTCCAATCAGAGAGCAGGTGGTTCCTTTACCTTCATCTCTGCCTATACCCTGAAAGGTGTAGTAGATTTTCAAGATGGACGACAGCGCTGGCTTTAATATCTACTACACCGTTCAGGATCTGCGACAGATGAAGGCAACTAAATGACCTGCCCTCTGACTGAACTTTGTGATTGGCTTGTCATTGTCCAATCAGTAAGGTTTAAAAAACAAAAAAAAACAACTTCTCTCATTTTTTTTTTGGCACCAGTAAATGCCATTTAAACCACAACCAAGTAATGTAAGGTTTTAAAAATCTTTCCAGGATTCCTGTTAACAGTATCTGCAGATGGAGCTGTGTGCGGTAACCTCCTTTGAAACTGATGGGAGCTAACTTCATAACTTGCACTTGAGTTTATAATGGTAAGTGAAATGAATTATTTAAAGTAAAAATGTTTCTCAATATTGTTTTGTGAAAAGCTGCCTAAAATGTCTTGATCTGCTCTGCAATGGAAAATGTATTTTCGTATAACTGCATGTTTTCATAGAGATGCCAGGACCTACCTCAGGCCAGGACCACATCCTGTATGTTGCCCCACAACCAGCAAGAAATGGTAAGTCATGGGCATGACTCCTTCACATACCTATAGCTAAACTGGGATCAAAAGGATTTTGAGCTTATAAAGTGATGTTCACAAATAATTCCCAATGTAGTTTTAAATCAATCTTTGTAAACCTGCAAAATCTGTATGAGAAACTCAAGTATATACACGTGAAGACATTGTGCTTGTGTCGAGGAGATTTGTGTTTGTAAAAAGACCGTGTGATTTTAAAATCTGACCAAATGAAATTAGTGGTGAGGTAACACAAAGACGTCGTGGAAGAACTGCTTTTGTCAGTGTCTGTGTATAGATACAAAGCAGACAACTGTGTAAAACTTGGTGTCCAAAGCTCCTACACAGTGTGTGACACTGAATTTACGAGCACAGTTTTGACGCCATCCTTACACCTTAAAATGATTGGACAAAGACGGTCCAATCACAAAACAGAGTCCAATTAGAGGGCAGGTGGTTCTGGTACCTTCATCTCTATCGCACATCCTGAAAGATGTGGTAGATTTTCAAGATGGACGACAGCGCTGGCTTTAATATCTACTACACCGTTCAGGATCTGCGACAGATGAAGGCAACAGAACCACCTGCCCTCTGAGTGGAATCTGCTTTGTGATTGGACTGTCTTTGTCCAATCATTTTTAAAGTGTAAGGATGGAGTCAAAATTGTACTCGTAACCTCAGGGTCGTACACTGTGTAGGAATTTTGAGCATCAAGTTCTACAGTTTGCCGCTCTGTATCTGTTCACAGATTTGGCAAAAGCACCGTCTTCCACAGTGTCTTTGCGTTACCTCACCACTGATCTCAGTTGCTCAGTTTTTATTTTTCACTTCAGTTTTTCTTTTTACAAATGCAAATCTTATTTGTGCTTTTCATTGTACACTAATAAGACATAACAAGCTGTACTTGGTATCAAATTAGAACTAGAACTATCTTCTTAGAGGGTAATTTACAACACATTAGAACAGAACTATGTTGTAAACTAAAGGGAACTTTGTCTTTTTTTTTTTCTTTTTTTTTACAGCTTGCATCGCTTTGGTGAGCAAAGTGATGCATCAAACAGAGTTGTTACAGAGTAGCTCCTCATTACTTCGTCATTATATCACAATGAATTACTTCACAATGAATAGAGATGGCAAGTTTCAACACAAGTATTCATATTTGTGATCACATCCATGTTGGTTTTTTGATAAATTAGTGATGACAAGCGATATACTTGTTTGGAAACTTGCTGTGTCTGATTGGTTGTTAAGGAACTTATTTGATGATATAATGATGAATTAATGAGGAACTACTCTGTAACAACTCTGTTTGATTTATCACTTTACTGACCAAGACTCTACAAGGTGTAAAATATCACTTTATCTACAACTTTGCCCTGCAATGGAAAGTCATTGTATTTAATACAGTACCATTGTATGTTTTCATAGGGATGCCGGAATCCAACTGGGGCCAATACCACACCTTGTCGTCCTCCACAACCAGCAAAAATGGTAAGTCATATTCATGACTCCACCCCATACCGATATAGGCTCAAATTAGGGTCCAAATGATTTTGAACTTGTGAAGTGATGTTCACAAATAATTCCAACGTTTGTAGTTTTAAATCAACCTTTGTAAACCTGTGAAATGAATCTGGATGAGAAAGTCAAGTCTGTGCATGGGAAAATAATTTTTTCCTATTGACAAAGACATTTGTATTTGTTACAAAAAAAAAAGACTTTGTGTCTCAAAACTATGAACAAATGATCAGTGTTGAGGTTAAACAAAAACACTAAATAAATAAATGGTTTTGTCAACAACTGTGCTGATACAGAGCAGGAAACTGAAACTCTGCTG
Organism: Trachinotus anak; assembly: GCF_046630095.1. Taxonomy (NCBI): domain Eukaryota; kingdom Metazoa; phylum Chordata; class Actinopteri; order Carangiformes; family Carangidae; genus Trachinotus; species Trachinotus anak. The sequence goes on from NW_027273865.1 coordinate 16,563,386, forward strand.
TGTGTGACCTGCTGAGTTTTACAGTTTTCAGCTTTTTATCTGTACACAGACATTTACAAAAGCATTTCTTTTATGTGTTAAACCCTCACCACTGACCATTTGTGTAGTTTTATTCAGAGAGTCTGTCTTTGTAGCAAATACAAATGTCTTTGTCAAAGGATGCACAAACTTCCATTTCTCCTGTGGATTTATTTTGCAGGTTTAGAAAGTTTGATTTACAACCACAACTTTTGGAATTATTTGTAAACATTACTTTACAAGCTCAAAATCATTTGGACCCTAATTTGAGCCTATATAGGTGTCGGGGGAGTAAGTCGGGGGAGTAAGTCGGGGGAGTAAGTCGGGGGAGTAAGTCGGGGGAGTAAGTCGGGGGAGTAAGTCGGGGGAGTAAGTCGGGGGAGTAAGTCGGGGGAGTAAGTCGGGGGAGTAAGTCGGGGGAGTAAGTCGGGGGAGTAAGTCGGGGGAGTAAGTCGGGGGAGTAAGTCGGGGGAGTAAGTCGGGGGAGTAAGTCGGGGGAGTAAGTCGGGGGAGTAAGTCGGGGGAGTAAGTCGGGGGAGTAAGTCGGGGGAGTAGCCTCGCGCGAGGCTGAACGAGCCCGATGGCTGGGCGCAGGGCCGCCTGGGGGTCGGGCTGTCCAGCCTCGCGCGAGGCTGAACGAGCCCGATGGCTGGGCGCAGGGCCGCCTGGGGGTCGGGCTGTCCAGCCTCGCGCGAGGCTGAACGAGCCCGATGGCTGGGCGCAGGGCCGCCTGGGGGTCGGGCTGTCCAGCCTCGCGCGAGGCTGAACGAGCCCGATGGCTGGGCGCAGGGCCGCCTGGGGGTCGGGCTGTCCAGCCTCGCGCGAGGCTGAACGAGCCCGATGGCTGGGCGCAGGGCCGCCTGGGGGTCGGGCTGTCCAGCCTCGCGCGAGGCTGAACGAGCCCGATGGCTGGGCGCAGGGCCGCCTGGGGGTCGGGCTGTCCAGCCTCGCGCGAGGCTGAACGAGCCCGATGGCTGGGCGCAGGGCCGCCTGGGGGTCGGGCTGTCCAGCCTCGCGCGAGGCTGAACGAGCCCGATGGCTGGGCGCAGGGCCGCCTGGGGGTCGGGCTGTCCAGCCTCGCGCGAGGCTGAACGAGCCCGATGGCTGGGCGCAGGGCCGCCTGGGGGTCGGGCTGTCCAGCCTCGCGCGAGGCTGAACGAGCCCGATGGCTGGGCGCAGGGCCGCCTGGGGGTCGGGCTGTCCAGCCTCGCGCGAGGCTGAACGAGCCCGATGGCTGGGCGCAGGGCCGCCTGGGGGTCGGGCTGTCCAGCCTCGCGCGAGGCTGAACGAGCCCGATGGCTGGGCGCAGGGCCGCCTGGGGGTCGGGCTGTCCAGCCTCGCGCGAGGCTGAACGAGCCCGATGGCTGGGCGCAGGGCCGCCTGGGGGTCGGGCTGTCCAGCCTCGCGCGAGGCTGAACGAGCCCGATGGCTGGGCGCAGGGCCGCCTGGGGGTCGGGCTGTCCAGCCTCGCGCGAGGCTGAACGAGCCCGATGGCTGGGCGCAGGGCCGCCTGGGGGTCGGGCTGTCCAGCCTCGCGCGAGGCTGAACGAGCCCGATGGCTGGGCGCAGGGCCGCCTGGGGGTCGGGCTGTCCAGCCTCGCGCGAGGCTGAACGAGCCCGATGGCTGGGCGCAGGGCCGCCTGGGGGTCGGGCTGTCCAGCCTCGCGCGAGGCTGAACGAGCCCGATGGCTGGGCGCAGGGCCGCCTGGGGGTCGGGCTGTCCAGCCTCGCGCGAGGCTGAACGAGCCCGATGGCTGGGCGCAGGGCCGCCTGGGGGTCGGGCTGTCCAGCCTCGCGCGAGGCTGAACGAGCCCGATGGCTGGGCGCAGGGCCGCCTGGGGGTCGGGCTGTCCAGCCTCGCGCGAGGCTGAACGAGCCCGATGGCTGGGCGCAGGGCCGCCTGGGGGTCGGGCTGTCCAGCCTCGCGCGAGGCTGAACGAGCCCGATGGCTGGGCGCAGGGCCGCCTGGGGGTCGGGCTGTCCAGCCTCGCGCGAGGCTGAACGAGCCCGATGGCTGGGCGCAGGGCCGCCTGGGGGTCGGGCTGTCCAGCCTCGCGCGAGGCTGAACGAGCCCGATGGCTGGGCGCAGGGCCGCCTGGGGGTCGGGCTGTCCAGCCTCGCGCGAGGCTGAACGAGCCCGATGGCTGGGCGCAGGGCCGCCTGGGGGTCGGGCTGTCCAGCCTCGCGCGAGGCTGAACGAGCCCGATGGCTGGGCGCAGGGCCGCCTGGGGGTCGGGCTGTCCAGCCTCGCATTTCTTATTCCTGTGCTCCAGAAACCAAAGGTTAAAAATGTTGAACAGTGAGTGGGACGCTGTGAGGCCATTAAATGTTTGTGTAATCTCTTTCACCCAGATGAATGTTTCAGATCTTAAACTTTATGTCTAATATAAAATCTGGATGAGACCTGTTACAGCGTAAACCACACAGCTATTGTAAATTACGGCTCAAACTACTTTCAACTTGAGTAGCCTGACTGAGGAAAGGAAGCATTCAACTTTTTGAGAATGAAATTTGCAAGCAAGTCTATACTGCCAGACTATATTTTTGTTTTCATTTAGTTCATTTGTACTCAATAGCTCCTTATGTGGGGGCGGGGTCAAAGAGTAATACAATTTCTGCATTCCTCACTGAGGACATTTAATTGATATTGTAATGAAATGCAGAATCCCTGATGCGTCATTAAGTCAGTGCCTCTTGATTTGTCTGTGGGGTGGCCCCATTTAAAGCGTATTTTTGTTTCTTATTTTTAATAAATTTGCAAAAGTTTCAAGCAAACTCTTTTCACAATTTCATCCATTCTGGAATAAGGCTGTAACATAACAAAATGTGGAAAAAGTGAAGCGCTGTGAATACTTTCCGGATGCACTGTATGTGATTTCTAGCTTTAGGATTATACAGACTTAACTGTCCTTAGGCACAGGAATAGTATAAGTTACATTTAAGTCATTTATTTAATCAAAATGTTTCAAATGAATGAACTGTATGTTTATGAATATTGTTTATGACTAACTTCAACTTTGAGCACAGTTGGACTTTACTTGCAGTTTACCTTCACCTGCTGCTGCAGCTTATGAACATTGAACAGTCCTTCACTCTTTGCTTAAGTTTATGGATTTTGTTGATGCTGCATGTGACAGATAACTACAACTCATCAGATAAAGTTATTACGTTTACTTTCTCTCATTGAGAAGCATATTTATACGGCATGCCTTCTTTAAAAAAAAAAACAAAAAAAAACAACCAAAACAGTGCAGGGCTGTAGTGAAGCTTTATGTCCCGTCATTGCTCTTTCTGTTTTCACTGTTTCACAGATATTTGATTTGAAAATGAAAAATATATCAATTATTTTTTATAAAGATTTAATTTAAATGATGAATGCCACTGAACATTTATCTACTGTACACTGAGCTCACACTGAGGACGTGGGGAGGTAGAGAGGCGATGATGAGGACGGTTCTTCCCCTCAGGGACAGAGAGGGGCAGCGGGCTGCAGCAGCTCAGGCCCCCGCTGCTGACCCGGAGGAGGCTGCATCCAGGCCGGATGCACATAAACAGACGAGGGATGGTACGGAAGAGCGTTAGGGTCATTTTTTGTAGAGTTTTGACTTTAATCTAATAATTCAGAGTTTAAAGTCAGAATTTCATATTATGACCTCACAACATTTACACGTTGAGAGCAAACAAAAAAGAAAAAAGAAAGATGAAAGACAACCGCGTTAGACATAAACACAACAATGTTCATGGTGATGTAGATCATCATGTATAAAGATGGTGTTTTTCCTCTACACCTTCGCTTACGGCCATACCACCCTGAACACGCCCGATCTCGTCCGATCTCGGAAGCTAAGCAGGGTCGGGCCTGGTCAGTACTTGGATGGGAGACCGCCTGGGAATACCGGGTGCTGTAAGCTTTTTAAGACACATGTAAGTAGGGAGTCTACTTATTCATCAGGAAGTAAACAACAAATACTGAAACCATCAAAAGAAAATTATACATTTTCTTTTATGGAAATAAAAGCAAAAATTAATAAATAAAAGCTATACCTAAACTTTGATATACTAAGGTAAGCCTTGCAGTGTCCAAGAAGAAAATCCAATCTGAATATTTGTTTGAGCCAAAAATCGTAGATTACCATAATTTGTTTTGTTTCCAAAGTAGCTTTTGTATATATTTGGGCTTTTTGTTTTTGTTCTCTGCAGTTAATCTGTGAATAATCACGCTTTTATTCTGAAAAAATAAACCGGAAAAGTTGATTGCACTTGTGGCGGTTATTGCAGAGGGCACATATGACCGTGGATGTATTATCAGACCTGGACACGCCGCCGCTCAGCCTCGCAGCCAGTTGTTTCCAGTGTTCACTCGTGGTATTGCAGCGAAAAATCCCCCTGCGGCCCACAAAGCATTTTCCCCATAGACCACAATAGTAAAAGAGAGGCCTGTAAAACTTTTACCAGGACACCTCCAGCTGTGCACACAGCCGAATATCAGTCTTTCTATTCTACATGTTTAAGCCATGGGGTTTTAGTCTTTGTAGAAGTTTTTCAAAGCCCAGAAAAGTCTTTTTTCTCTGAGTGACGTCACCACTGTGTACGTGCACGTCACGCTGTGTCTCGGGAACGAGCATGGTTGCTAGGTTACTGCTAGCGTCGTCAGGAGAACAAGTTAGTGTGAAAAGTGAATAAACACAAAGGAGAGTTTTCTTCTACACACATCAAGGTTCATTGATTTTGTGATTTTTTTGTCGCATTTATTCGTCACTTCTTACATTTTTTTTCAGGAATGTAATTGTTGTAATCGATATATTCGCCGCATAACCGGATTCACTATACGATATGATTTTTCATCACTTCCTCCGTCACAGTTTCTTCAGGTATTTTAATTTAAGTCACTGAGCTTCTGTGTGATAGTTTCTGTGATGTGTGAGCAGCAGTGTCTCATCCTGACTGCAGGTCACCAGCCTTATTATTTTATAGATTAATGGCCTTCACTGTGTCAGCGGGTTAAACTATAACTGACTCCGCGTCAGCAGCGGGGGCCTGAGCTGCTGCAGCCCGCTGCCCCTCTCTGTCCCTGAGGGGAAGAACCGTCCTCATCACCGTCTCTCTAACTCCCCACGTCCTCAGTGTGTGCTCAGTGTACAGTAGATAAATGTTCAGTGGCATTCATCATTTAAATTAAATCTCTATTTAAAAAAAAATCATTTTGATATATTTTTCATTTTCAAATCAAATATCTGTGAAACAGAACAGCGAAAAATAGAATCAGAATCAGAATCAGTTTTATTGCCAAGTATGTTTTCACATACAAGGAATTTTTTCTGGTGATTGGTGCAATTGATCAGCAACAGTGGGGCTCTCTAGCCTTGTTGATGAGGCTGATAGCAGATGGGAAGAAGCTATTTTTGTGGCGAGAGGTTTTGGTCCTGAAGGACCGCAGCCTCCTGCCAGAGGGGAGTGTCTCAAAGAGTTTGTGTCCAGGGTGGGAGGAGTCAGCTACAATCTTCCCTGCACGCCTCAGAGTCCTTGAGGCGTACAGGTCCTGGAGGGATGGAAGATTGCAGCCAATCACCTTCTCAGCAGAGTGGATGATACGCTGCAGTCCGTTATTGTCCCTCTCCGTGGCAGCAGCGTACCAGATGGTGATGGAGGAGGTGAGGATGGACTCAATGATGGAGGTGTAGAAGTTCACCATCATAATCTTTGGCAGGTTGAACTTCTTCAACTGCCTCAGGAAATACATCCTCTGCTGAGCTTTTTTGATGAGGGAGCTGATGTTTAGCTCCCATTTGAGATCCTCTGTGATGGTGGTTCCCAAGAAGCGAAAATGCTCCACGGTAGCCACGGGGGAGTCGCACAGGGAGATGGGGGTGGGTGGGGCTGGGCTCTTCCTGAAGTCCACTATCATTTCCACTGTCTTCAGAGTGTTTAGCTCTAGGTTGTTCTGCCTGCACCAGGTCACCAGACGGTCAGTCTCCCACCTGTAGGCAGACTCATCGCCATCAGAGATGAGTCCAATGAGAGTGGTGTCGTCTGCAAACTTCAGGAGCTTGACAGACTGATGGCTGGAGGTGCAGGTGTTGGTGTACAGGGAGAAGAGCAGAGGAGAAAGAACGCAGCCTTGCAGAATCCAGTGCTGATGGTCTGGGAGTCAGACACGTGCTTTCCTAGCTTCACGTGCTGCCTCCTGTCAGACAGGAAGTCGGTGATCCACCTGCAGGTGGAGTCAGGCACGCTCAGCTGGGAGAGCTTGTCCTGCAGCAGAGCCGGGATGATGGTGTTGAAGGCAGAGCTGAAGTCCACAAACAGGATCCTGGCATAGGTCCCTGAGGAGTCCAGGTGCTGGAGGATGAAGTGGAGAGCCATGTTGACGGCGTCGTCTACAGACCTGTTGGCTCTGTAGGCGAACTGCAGGGGGTCCAGGAGTGGGTCAGTGATGGATCTGAGATGGGACAGGACAAGGCGCTCAAATGATTTCATGACCACAGAGGTCAGGGCAATGGGTCTATAGTCATTTAGTCCTGTGGGCCTTGGTTTTTTGGGGACAGGGATGATGGTGGAGGATTTGAAGCAGGCTGGCACGTGGCAGGTCTCCAGTGAGGTGTTGAAGATGTCTGTGAACACTGGAGACAGCTGATCAGCACAGTGCTTCAGGGATGATGGAGAGACAGAGTCAGGACCGGCTGCTTTGCGGGGGTTCTGCTTCTTAAAAAGCCTGTTGACATCTCTCTCCAGGATCGAGAGAGACGTTCCTTTGGTAGGGGAGGAGGGGGGTTCTGATGTGGCTCTGATGTGGAGGTTAGTGTCAGGCTTGTCCCACTGTCTTTCAAAGCGGCAGTAGAACTCATTCAGATCGTTGGCCAGATGGAAGTCGTTAGTGGAGTGGGGGGGTTTAGGTTTGTAGTTAGTGATCTGTCTGAAAGAGCAATGACGGGACATAAAGCTTAACTACAGCACTGCACTGTTTTTTTAAAGAAGGCATGCCGTATAAATCTGCTTCTCATTGACAGAAAGTAAACGTAATAACTTTATCTGATGAGTTGTAGTTTTCTGTCACATGCAGCGTCCATATCTTAAAATTGCCTAAAAGACAATTTAAACGTAATATTTTTGCCTGGTTATGATTTTTTTAAATGTTGATTCCAATGTGACTTTAGGCCCTAAAGCTTCAGACTGAATGTTGTTGCCGGTTTAATCCATGTTTAAAGCCCCGGGCCGGTCCTGTATTAGTCTATTAAACATAATAAAGTCCGCTAGCAGAGCACTCGTGAACGCGCAGCAACAGATCGAGAACGTTTTTCGCTTGTTCTCATTGCCCAAAGGCATGATGGGAGTGACACTACTGCGCAGTCTCTATCGGCCGCATAACGCGGAAGTAACCCGGAAGCCAGACACTTTTTCGGCGTATGCGCCATGGATGTATTATAAGACCTGGACACGGCGCCGCCGCTCAGCCTCGCAGCCTCGCAGCCAATTTTTTCCAGTGTTCACTCGTGGTATTGCAGCGAAAAATCCCCCTGCGGCCCAAAAAGTATTTTTCCCATAGACCGCAATAGTAAAAGAGAGGCCTGTAAAACTTTTACCAGGACACCTCCAGCTGTGCACACAGCCAAATAATGAAAGAAACTACACATAAAGTCAAACACTGTGTGGTAAAATGAAAGGCTGAAGTTGGGTCATATTTGCCCTCTGCAATAACCGCCACAAGTGCAATCAACTTTCAGAATAAAAGCGTGATTATTCACAGATCAACTGCAGAGAAATTTTTAGCAGAGAACAAAAACAAAAAGCCCAAATATATACAAAAGCTACTTTGGAAACAAAAAAAAGTATGATAATCTACGATTTTTGGCTGAGACAAATATTCAGATCGGATGTTCTTGAAATAAATTGGACACTGCAAGGCTTACCTTAGTATATCAAAGTTTAGGTATAGCTTTTATTTATTAATTTTTGCTTTTATTTCCATAAAAGAAAATGTATAATTTTCTTTTGATGGTTTCAGTATTTGTTGTTTACTTCCTGATGAATAAGTAGACTCCCTAGTTACATATGTCTTAAAAAGCTTACAGCACCCGGTATTCCCAGGCGGTCTCCCATCCAAGTACTGACCAGGCCCGACCCTGCTTAGCTTCCGAGATCGGACGAGATCGGGCGTGTTCAGGGTGGTATGGCCGTAAGCGAAGGTGTAGAGGAAAAACACCATCTTTATACATGATGATCTACACCAACATGAACATTGTTGTGTTTATGGCTAACGCGGCCGTCTTTCTCATCATTGGTTTGTTTATTTGTTTGTAAATGGTGTTTGATCTCAACCTGTAAACTTTGTATGGTCATAATATGAAATTGGTGTTTTTACATTATGGCCTTTGCTTTCCCCAAAAGTCCAAAAAGGTGCATAATAACTAACAGACTAACAGTGTCATCATTGTTAACGCTGTTTAACCCTTTCAAAACCACGGGGATCACCGGAAATGTTCAATCTGCACTTTTCAAGAATTTATACAAAGAAAGTTGAAGAAAATTCAATTCCGTTTTTGTCCTTTTCTTCTCATAACACACAGTTTTAGGTATTTAATTACATAAGAATGGTAAATACTTGACAGATTTTGAAAGTTCTACTTCTCCTGGAAAAAGGGTGTAAATTACTTACACATAAGGCATTTTTCGACACAATTATTGACAAAAATAGACAAAAAAGACCGGGCGTTTTAATAAATATATCTATTATTATGGTGCTAAAAGGGTAAATGAAGCATCAGCAGCAGAGTACCCTGGTGTCAGCAGAGAGAAGTGAAAAAGCTTACAGCACCCGGTATTCCCAGGCGGTCTCCCATCCAAGTACTGACCAGGCCCGACCCTGCTTAGCTTCCGAGATCGGACGAGATCGGGCGTGTTCAGGGTGGTATGGCCGTAAGCGAAGGTGTAGAGGAAAAACACCATCTTTATACATGATGATCTACACCAACATGAACATTGTTGTGTTTATGTCTAACGCGGCCGTCTTTCTCATCATTGGTTTGTTTATTTGTTTGTAAATGGTGTTTGATCTCAACCTGTAAACTTTGTATGGTCATAATATGAAATTGGTGTTTTTACATTATGGCCTTTGCTTTCCCCAAAAGTCCAAAAAGGTGCATAATAACTAACAGACTAACAGTGTCATCATTGTTAACGCTGTTTAACCCTTTCAAAACCACGGGGATCACCGGAAATGTTCAATCTGCACTTTTCAAGAATTTATACAAAGAAAGTTGAAGAAAATTCAATTCCGTTTTTGTCCTTTTCTTCTCATAACACACAGTTTTAGGTATTTAATTACATAAGAATGGTAAATACTTGACAGATTTTGAAAGTTCTACTTCTCCTGGAAAAAGGGTGTAAATTACTGACACATAAGGCATTTTTCGACACAATTATTGACAAAAATAGACAAAAAAGACCGGGCGTTTTAATAAATATATCTATTATTATGGTGCTAAAAGGGTAAATGAAGCATCAGCAGCAGAGTACCCTGGTGTCAGCAGAGAGAAGTGAAAAAGCTTACAGCACCCGGTATTCCCAGGCGGTCTCCCATCCAAGTACTGACCAGGCCCGACCCTGCTTAGCTTCCGAGATCGGACGAGATCGGGCGTGTTCAGGGTGGTATGGCCGTAAGCGAAGGTGTAGAGGAAAAACACCATCTTTATACATGATGATCTACACCAACATGAACATTGTTGTGTTTATGTCTAACGCGGTTGTCTTTCATCTTTCTTTTTTCTTTTCTGTTTGCTCTCAACGTGTAAATGTTGTGAGGTCATAATATGAAATTCTGACTTTAAACTCTGAATTATTAGATTAAAGTCAAAACTCTACAAAAAATGACCCTAACGCTCTTCCGTACCATCCCTCGTCTGTTTACCCTCTTCAGACATCTTTGCACCAACAGTATCCAACACTTTATTCACACATTCTTGTTCAATTCCTCCTGAAAAGGTTTCCTAAAAAGCCTCTACCACCTCTAGTATACCCACAGTCTGCTGCTTTTTCTCCATTCTTCAGGTTTTTTTGTTTTTTTGTTATGTATGTGCTGTTACACAAGCCCGTCCATTAGCTTCAAGCTGATTTTTTCAACCGCTGTCAAATAAAAAGAAGAGGACGCACTCACAGCAGAGTCAGTTCAATCCATCGTGTAAAGGATCTTTGGTGCAGCCCAACTGCAGGGGGCAGTAGCAAAGCTTATCGCCTCCGTGGTGCAGGCATCATACGGGGTATTTGCAAAATTGCGCTTGTCCAACGTTTGCGTATTTTCTGACGTAGAGCCCTGTGTGTTTCGTGGTAAAAAGTTCGTAGTCGCGGCGTAACTGTGCTCTGTGATTCCCGCTGAGCTGCGTTCATCGTGTGGCCGCCGTTGTTCATCGTGCAGCTTCATGAAGACGAATCAACACAGCGGTGAATCAGGAAAAGAGCTTAAAGTCTCGATAGAGACATGTTGTGGTAACCGCCTTTGCGTGGAATAAGATCGTCTTCAACCTTAAGAAATCACTTTGGGATTGGAGGTAGCGAGGTGTGTGGCGTTTTGTTTTTGTTACCTAACATTTAGTCGTTAGCCGCTGTGCTAACTCCAGCAGACGGCTAGCTTACCGCTTCATCCACGCTTGGCCTAATCAGAAACTAGACTGAAAACATTCACAAATTTTCGCAAACTTGGTATTTAACTTATTAATAAGCATCGGTTAATTGCAGTTTATACTTTATAATTAACCGAATGAGTATTAATTGGGATTGGTGGTGTTAAAATGTAGTTCAATGGTTCAGTGTGCGCCGATCAGGAAGCCATGTTGCTAAGCTAGTTTATCGTGGAAATGTCGTTTGTTTAGGTCAGTTCACGTTTTCCGTTGTGTCTGAAGAGGAACCTCTGTCCAATCAATAAAATTAATTTATCAGAGCTGTTTCTCTGATTTTGTTCAGTTTGTGCGTAATAACGAGTACGACAGCCAGATAACTCATTGTGCCAGAGTTGGACGTTAATGTGGAGAAAGTACAAATGTAATTTTTCAGTTTTGCTGGAGCCTTTTACTTGTTGGTAACTTACAGACTCAAACTCTAAGCGCATTAAAAAAACACGTAGGATCACTGTGTAAAGTACGAAATTAAACTTATTGTGTGCTGTTTTTGTTCTCAATAGTGAGGGACCATGGCAGCTACCTTCCCCTACAGAGGGGTCCCTGCAGGGATGCCACCAGGTGTACCCCCTCCTGTGCCAGTCCCAGATTATATGTCTGAGGAAAAACTGCAAGAGAAAGGTATGTTGGTTTTCTCTAAATGCAGCACATTCATGGTGTAAAGCTACAGTGATGTATCTTAAATGGATATGATTAATTTTTGTAATGTTATGTCCTCCAACACTACAGCAAGAAAATGGCAGCAGTTGCAGGCAAAGCGCTACTCAGAAAAGAGAAAGTTTGGCTTTGTGGATGCTCAGAAGGAAGACATGCCACCTGAGCATGTCCGCAAGATCATCAGGGACCATGGAGACATGACCAACAGGAAATTTCGCCATGACAAGAGGGTCTACCTTGGGTAAAAATAAATCATAGAGTAGTAAATGTGACCATTTAAAAGTGAAAATAGAATTAACAGAATGGTTTATTAGCTGAGATACATCTTCAGATGTACTCAAGGCAGAACTTTCTGCATATGTAAGCTTAATGCAGATTCCCTTCATCCACATTTAAAAAAAATAAATAAAATGCTTTTTACCCTTTTGCTTATTGGTTGATAGCTCATTCTGTATCTTACCTTTTGTTGTACAGTGCCCTCAAGTACATGCCCCATGCAGTGCTGAAGCTGCTGGAGAACATGCCCATGCCGTGGGAGCAGATCCGAGATGTGCCCGTCCTGTACCACATCACTGGAGCCATTTCCTTTGTGAATGAAATCCCCTGGGTCATAGAGCCAGTCTACATTGCCCAGTGGGGGTAAGACAGAGTGTGGTGTTAAATGATGCTAAGCACTCCATGCTATAGTAGTATGTTATCACATTTGTAATCGTATAGTACATTTCTTTTACACTGCATTGGGCTCATTTGTATTTTGACAGTATTTATAATCTTTGGTATCCCCCTATCTTCCTCTCAGCACCATGTGGATCATGATGCGTCGTGAGAAGCGTGATCGACGGCACTTCAAGCGGATGCGCTTTCCACCATTTGATGATGAGGAGCCGCCGCTGGACTACGCTGACAACATCCTTGATGTGGAACCACTGGAGGCCATTCAGATGGAGCTGGACCCTGAGGAGGATGGTTCAGTTGTGGAGTGGTTCTATGAGCATCAACCCCTCAAAGACACTGCAAAGTAAGCCATCGCGTCACTCTTTAAAGCTAAATGTGAAGCTTTAGATATTAGGCTAATGTGTCTCTGGCAGAATCTAACAATAATTCCTTTTTGTTCTCCTTAGGTTTGTGAATGGCACCACCTACCGTCGCTGGCAGTTCTCACTGCCCATGATGTCCACATTGTACCGTCTGGCCAATCAGCTGTTGACAGACCTGGTGGATTTCAATTACTTTTATCTGTTTGACCTCAAGGCCTTCTTCACTTCCAAGGCTTTAAATATGGCCATCCCTGGTGGGCCAAAGTTTGAGCCACTGGTCCGGGACATCAACCTCCAGTAAGGATCTCCTGCCTTTAATAAATGATAGATCTATAGACTTTACATGGAAAAGTTCTGCGGATAGTGGAGGCCACTTGGCACGAACACCACCAATGTGCATGTTTCTTGTAATTGTTTAAATACTTATTTTGTTTTATTCCAAACAAAACATAAAGTAAGAATAGATGTTAGATGATTTATTCCACAGCTGATCTTTCTTGGTTTCTCCCGCAGGGATGAAGACTGGAATGAGTTCAACGATATCAACAAAATCATCATCCGACAGCCAATCAGGACAGAGTACAAAATTGCTTTCCCCTACCTGTACAACAACTTGCCGCACCACGTCCACCTTACTTGGTAAGAATAATTAAATGAGTATTTTCAAGTTTTTATCTTTAAGTAGTTCATTGAAAATGAATTCAGATTAATTAAAAAGGAAGTAGTTCAGGTGTAACTTATGTGGAATGTCCCTGAACCTGCTATAACATGTCTTTTACCTTTGCAGGTACCACACACCAAATGTGGTGTTTATCAAGACAGAGGATCCAGATCTTCCTGCGTTCTACTTCGACCCTCTGATTAACCCCATTTCACACAGACATTCTGTCAAGGTAAGTGTGGCTGATTATCAGCCTTTGGCAACCCTCACAACACACCCTAAGCAAAGTTTTGAAAGTTGTCCTCTTACAAAGGCGCACTTGCATTGGTCAGCTTGCCTGTGCGTAAGAACTGGAGGAATATTAAAATGAATGGTGGCTCTTTTATCGCTGGCTGCAGATGCAGTTGGCCCCTCACCACTCAGATATCTTTTTTAAATAATGTATGATATGTGGTTTAATGTGAGATAGAAGTCAAACAAAAAATGCCATAGCTGCTGCTTCTGTTGTTTACAAGTCAACACTCATAAATGTCTTTCTTTTATCTTTCTTGCCCCCTACTCAGAGCCAGGAGCCTCTGCCTGATGATGATGAGGAGTTTGAGCTTCCTGAGTATGTGGAGCCCTTCCTCAAAGAGACCCCTCTCTACACAGACAACACAGCCAATGGCATTGCTCTGCTGTGGGCGCCAAGACCCTTCAACCTCCGATCTGGCCGAACGAGGCGTGCCATTGATATCCCCCTGATCAAGAACTGGTGAGCCAACTACCAACATTTTGGAGCAAAAATAATTTGTACAGACTTACTGATTGAAAGCAGATGGGTTGGCTCTGTGAAAAAATAAATGTATTTCATTCTGATGTAAAATGATTTAATTTTTAGAAATACTTAATTGGAGTTTATTGGTGTTAATTTACAGGTACCGTGAGCACTGCCCTGCAGGACAGCCAGTGAAAGTGCGTGTCTCATATCAGAAACTGCTCAAGTACTATGTGCTCAATGCTCTGAAACACAGACCACCTAAGGCCCAGAAGAAGAGGTGAGCATCATTAGACAATTTATTTAGATTTCCTGTCAACCTGTGTTTTCAATTGAAGCCATTTTTGCTGATCATCTAGTTGTTTCCTGAAAAGATTTCCCTTCTGTTGTCTTTCAGGTATCTGTTCCGCTCCTTCAAGGCCACAAAGTTCTTTCAGTCCACCAAGCTGGACTGGGTGGAGGTGGGCCTGCAGGTGTGCAGACAGGGCTACAACATGCTCAATCTGCTTATTCACCGTAAGAACCTCAACTACCTGCATCTCGACTACAACTTCAATCTGAAGCCTGTCAAGACACTGACCACAAAGGTACAAGCTCCTGAGCAGATCCATCTCTTGGTTAGCTTGTTTTCTGTAGTAACGTCACTGGTGGTACCTTAATAATTTGTTGTTGTTTGTGTCCCATAGGAGCGAAAGAAGTCCCGATTTGGCAATGCCTTCCATCTGTGCAGAGAGGTGCTGCGTCTCAGCAAGCTGGTGGTGGACAGCCACGTGCAGTACAGGCTGGGAAATGTTGATGCTTTCCAGGTTAGTTCAGCTACATACTTTGCACAACACATCCCATCTCATTTGAAGGCGAGCTGCACTTACCCACATTATTCTCTTTTCCCTATGGAAAAGTCCACAACTTTACCTACTGGACAAATGGAGCCTCAGAGAACATTGCTTAGAGCAAGGTTTTGATTTCACAAGAAAAGAGCACAGTTTACCTGCTCACAATGTAAAACTGGAGGGTGTACTTTTATGATATTTAATGGGTTTTGAGGAATGTTTCGTTTTTGTAAACTTGGTCGTTTCTTGTTCTTGAGCAAGTGTGATCAGTTATTTGTATTGGTTTCAGGGGTGGTGCTGTTTTAACATTTGTTAGACATGGCTTTTGTGGTTGTTTTACACAGTAATGTCACACTGGGCTCATCCCTGAACCATGTCTCTGTGTTATAGTTGGCTGATGGACTGCAGTACATCTTCGCTCATGTGGGTCAGCTGACAGGCATGTACCGCTACAAGTACAAGCTGATGAGACAAATCCGCATGTGCAAAGACCTGAAGCATCTCATCTATTACCGGTTCAACACTGTAAGTACACACACTGTGTAGTCGATCTGCCAGCTGTTAATGTTAAGATATTAATTTCATCGTCCATAGAAAATATGTGGAATCACACACACCCTTTGTGTACCTTAAGTTTGATCCTTTCTGTGTATGTCTGTTTGGTCAGGGTCCTGTTGGCAAGGGTCCAGGTTGTGGCTTCTGGGCTCCAGGTTGGAGAGTGTGGCTGTTCTTTATGAGGGGCATCACTCCACTGTTGGAGAGGTGGCTGGGGAATCTGCTGGCCAGGCAGTTTGAAGGTAGGCAAATATACCACCATCCATGTTAATTATTTGAGCAACAAGTGGTATGATGCACAGACTCAGAGGTATTCGTCACCAGAAACTAGTCAGTTTGAGCAGATGGGTTTTTTTGATTACTTCAACAGGACGTCACTCCAAGGGCGTAGCCAAGACGGTGACCAAACAGCGTGTGGAGTCTCACTTTGACCTTGAGCTGCGTGCTGCTGTGATGCACGACATCCTGGACATGATGCCTGAGGGTATCAAACAGAACAAGGCCAGGACCATCTTGCAGCACCTAAGTGAGTCCTGGAGGTGCTGGAAGGCCAACATCCCTTGGAAGGTCAGTGCATCACAGAGAACACCTCACTGTGACTGAGTAGCATATGGTGGAGGGACGGTGTATTATTGAAAGACCAGGATTAATAAGAATCGTTAAAGCGCTGGCCCATTTGAATTTAGGATTTGTCTGACTCTTGAGTGTCTCAAGAAAGAATATCAAGTGCCTGAAGTGTTTGAGTCACATTAAGTGTCATTTAGACCACTGAAGCTTTCTGCTCTTGAAGATGTATTCTGGTGTTTTGTTTTTTTTTCCCCCTTCACATTGCACTTATTTATTTAGAGAACTTACACTGAAGTTTTGGCATATACCTAGTTGTGGTTAGAAATGTGAATATACAACATTTCTATGGAAAACATTTCCTTTCAAAAAAGTTTAGACAGTAAGTTGAGTAAGAATGATTCTGAATGTTAATTTTCTCCCATCATTTCAGGTGCCAGGCCTGCCCACCCCCATTGAGAACATGATCCTGCGCTACGTGAAGGCAAAAGCTGACTGGTGGACGAATACGGCCCACTACAACCGCGAGCGAATCCGTCGTGGAGCCACAGTGGACAAGACAGTGTGCAAGAAGAACCTGGGCAGACTGACCCGTTTGTACCTGAAAGCTGAGCAGGAGAGACAGCACAACTACCTGAAGGTAACGCACACAACCTCTCCTTACCAGTAAATGGAATCCGACACCTGCATTTAGTAAGTTTGGCTAGTTTTTGAGCTCCTGTTTTTCACCGTTGAGGAAAAATAAACATATTTCCTTCAACAAAAATTCCCAGTGAAGTTTTGAAAGATGTCCTCTTACAAAGGCGCACTTGCATTGGTCAGCTTGCCTGTGCGTAAGAACTGGAGGAATATTAGAATGAATGGTGGCTCTTTTTATTTATCACTGGCTGCAGATGCAGTTTTCCGTTCACCATTCAGATATTGGTTCTGATAATTTTTTCTATGATTATACTGTTTTAATTGTGATGAAGGGTTTCTTGTCATTATCCTGTCCTATCGCCCATGTCTGTATTTATAAATAACTTAAAGAAGAAATACAAAATTTTAAGAATTAAAGTGACTGTATCCAAGCAGCTTAAGCTTTTTTTTTTAATTGAAGTCTACATGTCCTCCCTACAGGATGGCCCCTACATCACTGCTGAAGAGGCAGTAGCTATTTACACCACCACTGTGCACTGGCTGGAGAGTCGGCGGTTCTCACCCATCCCCTTCCCTCCTCTGTCCTACAAACATGACACCAAGCTGCTCATCCTGGCCTTGGAGAGGCTCAAGGAAGCATACAGGTAAACATGATTAGAACATGCAAATGTTTGTTCACACCAGGCACCACAACTGCTAGGATATATATACTTATATGCATTATTTAATTTGTCTGTCTCTCCTAGCGTGAAGTCTCGTCTGAACCAGAGTCAGAGGGAGGAGCTGGGGCTGATAGAGCAGGCCTACGACAATCCTCACGAGGCCCTGTCCAGGATCAAACGTCACCTGCTCACACAGAGAGCCTTCAAAGAGGTCAGGACAAAGACGTGCAGATATTTTTTGAAGTTTGCATTCACAGAATGAAAGTGAAGTTTTGCTTTCAAACATTATATGGAAATGGTAACAAAGGACATTGGTTGAAAATGCATTTTTCTTTTATATTCCACAGGTCAGTTTACAAATAATAAGTTATAGAGAAAAATAATAAAGTATTTTACAGGCTACTTTTGTTAACCTTACAAATCCTGTGTCATTGGATTGTTGGCAAAAAAAAATGGGACCTGAGACCTCAAAATGATTTGAGGACTTATTGACAAGTGAACGGAGTATTAATGTCAGGAAATGTCATGGAAAAGTTTGCTATAAATTGAGTTTTGCCTCGAATTTCCTTGATTTTTGCTTTATTAAATGTGTTTCTTACCCATCATTTCAATTCCTCTGTCAGTCTCAGAATGTATTCTTCTTTTGTAGGTGGGTATCGAGTTCATGGACTTGTACAGCCATCTGGTGCCGGTGTACGATGTGGAGCCCCTGGAGAAGATCACTGACGCCTACCTGGATCAGTACCTGTGGTACGAGGCAGACAAGAGACGTCTGTTCCCACCCTGGATCAAACCTGCTGACACAGAACCACCACCACTGCTGGTCTACAAGTGGTGCCAAGGTCAGGCTTGTGCTTTTAGAAAATAACCATTAACAGTGGGAGAGATATTGAATAACTTCTGGTCATACTGTGTAATACCTCACTATAAAGTTAAAGTGGCATTAAACTGCCAAATTTGTTGATACCGTTGTCTCCAAATCCAATAACCACACTATCTTGGCATGAACAAGTTTCATGCTTTATCTAAGGGCTTTTTGTTTATTATCCTCAGGCATCAACAACTTGCAGGACGTGTGGGAGACTGCAGAGGGAGAGTGCAACGTGATGCTGGAGTCCCGCTATGAGAAGATGTATGAGAAGATTGATCTGACATTGCTCAACAGGCTGCTGCGTCTTATTGTCGACCACAACATCGCTGATTACATGACAGCCAAGAACAACGTGGTCATCAACTACAAAGTAAGCGCGCTCATTGATTTTAGAGCTGGTTAACTCCTCTGTTGTCTTCATACATGATTCCTTAGAACGATTTTTTTTTCATAATTTAGTTTTTGTTGCATTTAAAGTGTATCTTTTATCGATATTTAATCTAAAATGTGTTTATCTTTGTCTTCTGTCTGTTGTCTATCTAGGACATGAACCACACCAACTCCTATGGCATCATCAGGGGGCTCCAGTTTGCCTCATTCATTGTGCAGTACTACGGCCTGGTGATGGACCTTCTGGTGCTGGGTTTGCACCGTGCCAGTGAGATGGCCGGCCCACCTCAGATGCCCAACGACTTCCTCAGTTTCCAAGACACGGCCACAGAAAGCGCTCACCCAATCCGGCTGTACTGCCGGTACATCGACCGCATCCACATCTTCTTCAGGTGGGTTTGAATCATCAAGAAAATAAGGCAGCACTTTCTAAATTGTGTCTTGTTTTGTCTTCCAAAATGGTGTAGAAGAGTAAGAGTAAGTTTAAAAAAGGGGTTTTTCTCCTCTAGGTTCTCTGCTGACGAGGCCAGGGATCTGATTCAGAGGTATCTGACGGAGCACCCAGACCCCAACAATGAGAACATCGTGGGTTACAACAACAAGAAGTGCTGGCCCCGTGATGCTCGCATGAGACTGATGAAGCACGATGTCAACCTGTGAGTTCCACCTCAAAACGGTCTCGTAACCTAGTTGTAGTTTACTGTAATGTTAAATCTTATTCTGTGTTGAACATTATACTTGGAGTTGGAGACAAATAGCTGCAACTTTTTAAATCTTGTTTCTTGCAGTGGACGTGCCGTGTTCTGGGACATCAAAAATCGTCTGCCCAGGTCTGTGACCACTGTCCAATGGGAGAACAGCTTTGTGTCGGTCTACAGCAAAGACAACCCCAACCTGCTCTTCAACATGTGTGGTTTTGAGTGCCGCATCCTCCCCAAGTGTCGCACCAGCTATGAGGAGTTTACTCACAAGGATGGTGTCTGGAATCTGCAGAATGAGGTGAGGACCTGAGGCTGATTGTAAGAAACAACAGCTGTGCTGTTCAGCTGATGTTGGATCAGGATCGATACTTGGATCTTTAAAAAAAATCATTACCGTTATATTTATTCAAATGATGATGATCACATTCTTGTTACCAAGTTCTCACACTGTACTTGCATGTTTAGGTAACCAAAGAGAGGACAGCACAATGTTTCCTGCGTGTGGATGATGAATCAATGCAGCGCTTCCACAACAGAGTGCGTCAGATCCTGATGGCCTCCGGATCCACCACATTCACTAAGGTCAGCAGACAACTTCAGCTTAAAAAAATAGAATGGAAAGAATGAACATTACTTTTTTTATAGTCAGGGTAGTTGTCAGAATACTTCATGTTGAGTCTTTACCTCCAGATTGTGAACAAATGGAACACGGCTCTGATCGGCTTGATGACGTACTTCCGCGAAGCTGTGGTCAACACCCAGGAGCTCTTGGACCTGCTGGTTAAGTGTGAGAACAAGATCCAGACACGTATCAAGATTGGTCTCAACTCCAAGATGCCTAGCCGCTTTCCTCCTGTAGTCTTCTACACTCCCAAAGAGCTGGGCGGCCTTGGCATGTTGTCCATGGGCCACGTGCTTATCCCACAGTCAGATCTGCGGTAAGCCAGCATGCTGATCTGTCTATATTTGACCTCTTGTCAAAAAAATGTCTTGTACCTATGGTGCCACATCAAATTGAACATTATTTTCTCTCCCTCTCTACCAGGTGGTCCAAGCAGACAGATGTGGGCATCACCCATTTCAGGTCTGGAATGAGTCATGAAGAGGATCAGCTGATTCCTAACTTGTATCGTTACATTCAGCCATGGGAGAGCGAGTTCATTGACTCTCAGAGGGTCTGGGCCGAGTATGCTCTAAAGAGACAGGAGGCCATCGCCCAGAACAGGTAAGGCCTTTTTAATAGATTAACTTGTCAATCCTGACATATAGTATATTGGAGACTGGGATCTATTAAACTGCTGTTTACACTGATTTAACAAGTATTTGTTAAGAAACGAGAACTGAAACTAGACGAGGCAAATACAAGCGTGTTTCCTATGTTTTAGGCGTCTCACCTTGGAGGATTTGGAGGACTCATGGGACAGAGGAATCCCCCGTATCAACACACTTTTCCAGAAGGACAGACACACACTGGCTTACGACAAAGGCTGGAGAGTCAGGACAGATTTCAAGCAGTACCAGGTATGATGGAGACCCTCCTGATGTGTTGATGGGCAACAGTTTATTGAGATTAAATTTTGTGTCCCATATATTAGAATATATTTTAATGTATCAAATCTAAAGCCTTGTTTGTGACACGACTGAGGATTTTACAGGGCAAAACAATGTAAAGTTTGTCCTGAATTTTGAGACAGAGGAAAGGTTAGCTATACTTTATCAGCCCCAGATGTACTCGGCATTAGCTGTTTTGATTTTAATAGTAACATAACTGCACCAAAATAAATACAACATTTAATGTTAACTTACTGAAATGTAGTGTGTTAATATGCTAAGCTGTATTTAACGTTTAGCTATAAACACCAACATGCACTCAAGTATTGATGTTCTTTTTCCTTGATGAGCACAGGTGCTCAAGCAGAATCCGTTCTGGTGGACCCACCAGAGGCACGATGGCAAACTGTGGAACCTGAACAACTACCGCACAGACATGATTCAGGCTCTTGGCGGAGTGGAGGGCATCTTGGAACACACACTCTTCAAAGGCACTTACTTTCCCACCTGGGAGGGTCTCTTCTGGTGAGAGCACTGTGACACTATGAATGCTTATAGAGCATTGGGAGAAAGAAGGATCTGTTTGTGATCAACAAAAAAAAATCTAAATCATGACCAAAACACTTTTACACTTACATGATTTTGTGTGCCTCTTCCCCTCTCTGAATGTATACTTGCCAACAGATTTTGTATTGCACATAATTCAGTTCATTTAAACAGCATCAACTGTGTTTCTGTGCTTTAGGGAGAAGGCCAGTGGCTTTGAGGAGTCCATGAAATGGAAGAAGCTGACCAATGCCCAGAGATCTGGTCTCAACCAAATCCCCAACCGTCGGTTCACACTTTGGTGGTCACCCACCATCAACAGAGCCAATGTAAGTACAACCAGCAGTTGAAAAACAGCTCTCATTCATTTAATGTTATTGTTTGTGGTGTGAAAAGTAAAGAGTGTCTTGAGAGTTTAAAAATTCTGCACTGGCTTATAGTTTTTACTCTCTTTTTCTTTCTAGGTGTATGTGGGTTTCCAGGTGCAACTTGACCTGACAGGAATCTTTATGCACGGAAAGATCCCCACACTGAAGATCTCCCTCATTCAGATCTTCAGGGCTCACTTGTGGCAGAAGATTCATGAGAGCATTGTCATGGATCTGTGTCAGGTAGGTTCTGCTCTTTAACCCTGTTCTGAAGTCCAGAGGTTATAACATCTTCGGAAACTCAATTTATATGTGAAAACAACGTGGCAAATCCAAGTTCACTCACTCTTGCAGGCTTACTCTTCCCTCGGTGTGAATAACTTTTATGTTTTTCGTCTTCAGGTGTTTGACCAGGAGTTGGATGCTCTGGAGATTGAGACTGTGCAGAAAGAGACCATCCATCCCAGGAAATCATACAAGATGAACTCGTCCTGTGCAGACATCCTCCTCTTTGCCTCATACAAGTGGAATGTCTCTCGGCCGTCTCTTCTTGCTGACTCCAAGTATGACTTTTTGAGCAATGTTATATGAATACTTAAAGGAAACGTGTTTTTAATTATTTGAGAAGAACTTCCAATTATACCAGGAGGCCCTTATATGAGCTTTGTAATCAGTACTAATGAAATTGTCTAGTCTCATGAATAAAAATGTTCACCTCCTCTTACAGGGACGTGATGGACAGCACCACCACACAAAAGTACTGGATTGACATTCAGCTCCGCTGGGGTGATTACGACTCACATGACATTGAGCGCTACGCCAGAGCCAAGTTCCTGGACTACACCACCGACAACATGAGTATCTACCCCTCCCCCACTGGGGTGCTCATTGCCATCGACCTGGCTTACAACCTCCACAGGTTAGGATTGTTTCAAGCATGGATATGTGACAAGTTATGACAGCAAATATTCGATCAGATATCAGAATATTAGGTCAAGCTGGTGACTTTATTCTTTCATGTTTAAAGTGAGTTCTAGTGCATTACATATGTCTAAAAATAAGTTAGGAGATTGTCAGACAAATGCTTGACAGCAATTCTTGAATTTTGGCATCTACTTGTTTATGTCCACAAATGTGTTCTGCAGCAGCCTACAAAGTTTTCACACTAGCTTCCTAAGTTGTACCAGAACACAACTGCCAACTTGCTTCAGCTCAAATGTGATTGTTTGGTAGATCTACACTCACATTCCTGTGGACTGTTTTTCTTTGGATGTGATCAGAGACAAAGACCAGCAACTAACAACATCAGTATAGCGCTAAACACTGCATTTTATTTGTTTTCCTTCTGTAGTGCTTATGGTAACTGGTTCCCTGGAAGCAAGCCACTGATCCAGCAGGCCATGGCTAAGATCATGAAGGCCAACCCTGCCCTGTATGTGCTCAGGGAGCGCATCCGCAAAGGTCTGCAGCTGTACTCTTCAGAGCCCACTGAGCCCTACCTGTCCTCACAGAACTATGGTGAACTCTTCTCCAATCAGATCATCTGGTTTGTGGATGACACCAATGTCTACAGAGTCACCATTCACAAGGTGAGGGAGTAATTCAGTGAAGATTTGTTGTAGCCAAACAATGCACCATTTGTTTTTAAATGACTGCACCTTAATGTGTAAGTTAAGTGTCTGAATATGCTGCTTTCTCATACAGATATATACATATAAAAGAACTGAAACTTAATTTAGTTACATGTTTTTTCTGTCTATCACAACAGACCTTTGAGGGTAACTTGACCACAAAGCCCATCAATGGAGCCATTTTCATCTTCAACCCCAGGACTGGTCAGCTCTTCCTCAAGATCATTCACACATCTGTGTGGGCTGGGCAGAAACGTCTGGGACAGGTACATGTGCTCTACAGCTGCTTACTTTCATAATCACTAGTTCTGCTTTTTGTGTTGATCATTCTGATTCATACTGAGTTTAGTGATTTCATTTCTCATTCTTCATAGCACTAACTCTTACCACGGATAGTTTTGAATGGTATTTTTTAGGAAGAAGGCCTCGTACATTGCATTTTGATATTTGGTCTGTTTTGTGTTCCACGTTCACGTTCCTGGGTTAAATCGGAAATATCACAGCTCACACGATATGCTGTCTTACCACTGGGGGTTGCCTTCAACATACTGTTACTTGAATTAGTTTTGAATAATTCTAAATTATCATCATTGTGATGATGTTAGGAAGGCATTGATAAATTGGAAACGCTGCTGAACACTGAAGTCGTTAATGCCCTCCTAAATGTCTAACTTCAGTCTTGTTTTGTCTCTGTAGCTGGCCAAATGGAAGACAGCTGAAGAAGTGGCTGCCCTGATTCGCTCCCTCCCCGTGGAAGAACAGCCAAAACAGATCATTGTAACCAGGAAGGGCATGCTGGACCCTCTTGAGGTGAGACTCTGTCATGCTAAGAACTGCTGTAATAATTACGAACCTTGATGTGTTATCTCAGAGTAATTTCTTAAAGTTGGAAACATACTCCGGTGCTTGTCTGTTCTAATGCCATCGTTTTCTCTGTGCAGGTCCACTTGCTCGACTTCCCCAACATCGTGATAAAGGGCTCTGAGTTGCAGCTGCCCTTCCAGGCCTGTCTGAAGGTGGAGAAGTTTGGAGACCTGATCCTGAAGGCTACAGAGCCTCAGATGGTGCTTTTCAACCTGTATGATGACTGGCTCAAGACCATCTCATCGTACACAGTGAGTTTCACTCCAGGATTAAATGGAACATATTACATTTGTGCCACCGTTGAAGTGCTTCTGTGATATTTTAGATTCTACAGGGAAATGATAAGCTGTTAGAAAGCATCTGTGCTTATTTACCAACATGAGTACTGATTACAAAACAAACATGTCCATGTGTTTGTCAAGGACACCCGAGCTAATCGAAGCTGATTTCCCAACAAAACTCATTA
The DNA here is from genome assembly GCF_046630095.1 of Trachinotus anak. NCBI lineage: Eukaryota > Metazoa > Chordata > Actinopteri > Carangiformes > Carangidae > Trachinotus > Trachinotus anak. The sequence continues at coordinate 16,587,821 of NW_027273865.1, forward strand.
GGGTGCATTTACCTTTGGTGACATCAGTTTATTCCCCTGTGTAAACAGTTTGTGTTTGGTGGTCTGCTCCGTCTCTAGGCCTTCTCCCGACTCATCCTGATCCTCAGAGCGCTCCACGTCAACAACGACCGCGCCAAGGTGATCCTGAAGCCTGACAAGACGACCATCACTGAGCCCCATCACATTTGGCCCACGCTCACAGATGAGGAGTGGATCAAGGTGGAAGTGCAACTCAAGGATCTCATTCTGGCCGATTATGGCAAAAAGAACAAGTAAGTGTTTGGGATTCATTTTCTTGGTAAGAGTTGAGTAAAGGCAGTATGAAGCACAGATAGTTACTGTCAATCTGTTGGGATGACAGTTTTTAAGGATACTAATTTTTTAAAGCCAGACTTGTATTTAACAGTCAATGCTTCCTTTCTCTCCCTCCAGTGTGAACGTGGCCTCACTGACCCAGTCTGAGATCCGTGACATCATCCTGGGTATGGAGATCTCCGCTCCGTCACAGCAGCGTCAACAAATTGCTGAGATTGAGAAACAGACAAAAGAGCAATCGCAGCTCACCGCCACACAGACCCGCACTGTCAACAAGCATGGCGACGAGATCATCACCTCCACCACCTCCAACTACGAGACCCAGACCTTCTCGTCCAAGACTGAGTGGAGAGTGAGGTGCGCAGGCAGAGTTTAACTTCAGAATTTGTTTAGAGGCATTTTTTTTTTTTTTTACTGTGTACTGTGGTAAACTGTTTCCTTGTCAGTCATAATTTGAGCTATTTTGGTTTCCATCTCAGTTGGCTTTAATGAGCCTTGTTTGTCACTTGTCAGGGCCATTTCTGCAGCCAACCTCCATCTCCGAACCAACCACATCTACGTGTCATCTGATGACATCAAGGAGACGGGTTACACCTACATCCTGCCCAAGAACGTCCTCAAGAAGTTCATCTGCATCTCAGATCTACGAGCACAGGTACATGGGTCCATAGTCCTGCACTTCATCTTAGTCCACTGTCTGGATGTGTATGTTATTCAAGAGTAATAAACAGTTTCGTACCTCGCTCGAGGGCCCTCTTTCAGCTGTGTTCAAAGTACAGAAACTGCTTCTGTACATATTGAGCGTGTTCTGACTGCATCGTGTTGTTCCAGATTGCAGGCTACCTGTACGGTACCAGCCCACCAGACAACCCCCAGGTGAAAGAAATCCGTTGTATTGTCATGGTGCCACAGTGGGGGACACATCAGACAGTCCACCTGCCCAACCAGCTGCCTGGTCATGAATACCTTAAAGTAAGACACATGTAGTAGCAGATAATGTTCCCGCTCAAGGATGCTCATTAGCTGTACCAGCTCCTTTGTAACAGTTTTTTAAAGTGCTTTTATTAACTTCTTCTCTTTACTTAAACAGGAAATGGAGCCCCTCGGCTGGATCCACACCCAGCCTAATGAGTCACCCCAGCTGTCCCCACAGGATGTCACTACCCATGCCAAGATCATGGCGGACAACCCTTCATGGGATGGAGAAAAGACCATCATCATCACTTGCAGGTAGGTTTTATTACAAGGCACGTGCTGTCTGTATGTCAGAGCAGGATTTGTGTGACTGTAGTTGCAAGATCTGGAACAACTTTCTGCATCCTAGCAGTTAATATCCAGTATGTCAGGCATACTTAGCTATTTGTTAAAGGAAAAAAAGCTTCACTCTGAACAGCTTAATATTGTTGCCTATAATAAAAAAAAAAAAAAAAGCATCCATGCATTGAAAAAGGGTTATTACAATTTCACAAATACGTTTTTTCGGTGCTGTAATATGAAATTGACTGGTACCTCAATGTTTTTTACTTCTGGTTTTCAGCTTCACCCCAGGCTCGTGCACGCTCACAGCCTACAAGCTGACACCCAGTGGCTACGAGTGGGGTCGTCAGAACACAGACAAGGGCAACAACCCTAAAGGTTACCTGCCCTCCCACTATGAAAGAGTGCAGATGCTTCTCTCTGATCGTTTCCTGGGCTTCTTCATGGTGCCCGGCCAAGTCTCCTGGAACTACAACTTCATGGGTCAGTAGCCATAGTTTGTTTTCATCATACAGAGTTTTGTTTTATATTTTATTAGATGACCCTAAATGAGCTTAAAGCTGTTGGGTCATGTATGTAATATCCTCAGTGCTGCCGTTTGTTTTCATTTGTGTCACAAATCGGTGGCATACATTGATATTTCCGTGCTCTGTCAGTTTGATTGATTTTACTGTGCAACTCTGCTTCACAGCTGAAACTCTATCATGTGGAAATAAGGGTTAATACCCTTTCATTCCTCCGACTGATGCACAAACATCGCGTTATTGAAAAGGCTTTTTAAAGCAGGACTTGAGTCATGCATGTTGTAGAACAGAATACATTGATCGGCAGAATAGGTGACTCGAAATAAGCATTTTAACTTGTCTTGCAACAGGTGTGCGCCATGATCCCAACATGAAGTACGACCTGCAGCTGGCCAACCCCAAAGAGTTCTACCATGAAGTCCATCGGCCCTCACACTTCCTGAACTTCGCCTCACTGCAGGAGGGCGAGATCTACAACGCCGACCGCGAGGACATGTATGCTTGAGAGTCGATCATCTGTTCTCGACGCATTTTTGTAGATAGCTCTGCCAGAATCATGTAGAGCCAGTCCAGAACAGCCCTTTGTAATATTTCTATTGAACTGTGATGTTTGGAAATGTTTATGTAAAGGCTTTAGGCCGTTTTTAGGAATCTATTAATTTTTTTTTCTACAAATGTGTTTGTTTTTTCTCAACAAAAATCCCCTGTTTCACTAAGGCTTCTTTAGGTAAGCCTTGGATTTTTTTGGCTTCTGGTGCATTTAAGCATATGTGCATTTGTGTGTAGTTTAAGCACATAATACTTCACTGTAATATTTGATATTTGAACAATTGACATTGTTTCAAGAAGGGTGAAGACTTGACTTCCCCTGAGCTCTTTGAGAAATGAAAGTTGTATTTTCAAGCCAGTAATGCCCTGTTACTATGTTGTACTATACATCCTGTGACACTGTAGCTTGGGTTTAAATAAAGATCACCATTTTATAAATATTTGTCAAGTGATATTGTAATTTGCTATCGTTCTGTTTTTTTTCTAAACATGTACATGTGCAAGCAGAAAAGAAGTGAATTATTTATGGTAATTTGGCAGTACAGGGGAACTTTTTTTTTTGTCTTGCTTCCCTATTTAGTGAGCCCAGAGGTCAACACAGCTTCCAGTGACACTCAGCTTGGTTTGGTTTCAGTTACTTGCTCAAGTACACCTCTTGGAAATGGGCCTACTATTAAAGGCCTGTCTTTGCTGCCTCTCGGGCTGGTGTGATGAAGTCACACTGTGCGGGTGTAGTTATTTCTGTCCTATAACTGCTTTTATTTTAGGCACTCGGTCGATATTTATTTGACGGCTGTAGGTCAGCATTTCCGACTGCAACTCCAGAGAGGAAATTCATTTGTTCACACTCCGGTGAATGCATCACTGTGCTCGACTTGGCAAACGGGTTTGTGCATGCAGCTCTATTATGTGCTCACATAGCATTGGTCAGAGGGGTAGGAGGATCCTGCAGCGAGTACACGGCGGAGTACTGTCCGGTCCCGTACTGCAGAGTACTACAGTGTACTACAGTGTACTGCAGGGTACTCGCTGTTCTCGTGTTTAATGTGACCGGCGGTGAAATACGTGACGTGTTGTTGTCGGAAGAGGAGCAGGTCAAGTTCAGACGCGTCTGCGGCGCTGGCTGAGCGATGAACGCCTTCTTAGACTTCACACCAGCCGACTTTATGAAAGCGCTTTCAAATTCATAATCTTTTTTTTTTTTTTTTTTAACAGTTGACTGACATGTGCTGACGAGCTACTCTCGGTTTCGATAGCAGATAAAGAGCATGTCAAGCGGGCTTCCCGGGCTCAGACATGGAGGGACCTGAAGCACATCCCGACACCACAAACGCAGAAAGCTGTTTGGACAAGACGTGTCCCGCTCTCACCGTGGACGATGTGTACGAAATAGCCAAACTGATCGGCGCCGAGGTGGAGAAGCTGATCGATGGCTTCGGCAAAGACAGCGTCGTGGGGCTGGTGCCGAAAATAGTGAAGGTGCTGGAGCTGCTGGAGAGCTTCGCGTCGAGGAGCCACGCTCACAAGCTGAAGGAAGAGGAGCTGCTGAAGACCTTCGAGACCATCCAGCTGCAGCAGAAGAAGCGCGGCGGGAGGGAAAGCGACGAGGGCAGCGACAAACATGAAATACGGGTGAGAGACGTGGGAGCTGGTGATCCTCTCAGCGCTTTGTAAACAGTGCCAGCGGCCTTTTACCCACCGTGTGTGTTATACCACCATTACAACCGTGTACCTACAGGTCTGCGCTTCGGCGGTAGTGACAAACATTAGCTAGCTGACAGGCAGGCCGGAGGAGAGTAGCTCCAAACCGTGGCCTGTTTAATCCTGATTGTCCGGGCATGTTATCTGTTGTTATCTGTTGTTAATTGTGCTTTAACCCGAGATTGACCCGATTTAATATCCGTGCCGCCCTGAGTCGTCAAGGCAACCGCGGCCTGACTGCAGGGCTCCAACGGCTGTTTTCACCCATTAATCCGTGCATTACTTATCCCAATTAATCAATTATCCGCCTGGTCATTATCTTCAAATGTCTTGTAAAAACTGTAAAAAAAAAAATACTGGATAGAAGACTAAAGAAAAAGCTTCACTTCCGAGAAGCAGGAACCAGATAAGTTTGACATTTTTTCCAAAAAAATAAGACGATTAACTGATTGTCCTCTCTTCCTGTTGGTGAACTAATGAATTAACTGACTGAACATTGCTACATGACAGGTATTTGGCTAACGCTGGATTGTAAGTTAATGGTAAACAGTGGGGATAGTTAACGTTTAACATTTTTTCTAGTGGTGTATAGGTACTAGTGATTTTAGCTAGCTTTGGCAGGATTAGGCACAGCTCGTTAGATATTAGCTACTCTTGTGGAAGAACCTAGCTAGCTAGCTAGTTAATTAGCAGCGCTGCCAAGGAGAAGTCACGAAACCAGGGCAGAGACTCGCCTATCCCAAACAACACAAAAGCACTTATTATTTCTACTGGTTATTAGTGTCACCAGTGATTATATTTTTTTGTTCCACACTTATGGTGCTGTGTCATGATTGCAGGCAGTAACTGTACTTCCACAGCAGGAGACTGCTATTATATGGTGTTATGGATTATCAACACACCAAAGAACTTCATTACTGTGAGAAAACAAATCTTTCAAATGGTTTTGTAAAAGCGAAGCAGTTATTTGTTTTGAGTTACTTTGATCGTACTATTAACAACTCAACTAATAATTCACATTATTTGTTCAATGCTGTTTCACCTACATTATTGCCAATTCTCTATTACACTATATCTAGTTTGGTACAGCTTATCCATGAGCATGTTTAGCCCTTTACACTTAAAATCATAGTGTCAGTGCATTGTAAAAAAGATGTTGTTATAATCATGGCTGAGAAAGAAGAGGCGTGGTCAGAATTAGCTTGGAACCATTTCAGCAGAGCATCTGTAGTGACTAAACTACAAAACAACTCATCTACTTGGACACAAACTGTTTTGCCGGAGCCAAGTTCGAGGATCCTCAAGAGATTTTCACAGCACACTTTAAATTCAGTTTTTCTCAGATTATTATCCTGTGTCTGAGGGTATGGTTTTACAGACTGACTCCCGTCCTCTCAACCAGGAGCTGCAGCAAAAGGAGCAGCAGTGGAGGAGGAGGTGTGAGGAGCTGCAGGCCCAGGTGCAACAGCTCCAGGAGGACAGGGAGGAGCTGCAGAGCAGGCTAAAGGGCACCCACGCGCAGGAAGGTATGTCCTTGGAGTAAAAATAAGTAAAGTAAAATATGTATCTACTAAGTTACTTCACAGACCACTTCCTACAGACCTTTTTTTCATTCCAAAATGAGCCTTTCAGTCACTCTGCTACATATTGTTTATCATCCTCACATGACCTTGAATTCCAGCCAAAATTGCATATTTTATGACACACACTTTTCGTAAAACCATAGCATATAAGAGCTGACTGGACAATTAAAACTGGAGATGTCTGTCACTCTGTGTTTGAAGTAAGTTTTAAATAACATAAAATTAATAAAACAATCTATCTTGCTTTATACACTGTAAACAGCAAGGAAACTCCAAGTAATTTTTCCAAACAGAACTGGTTCTAATCCGAGTGCCCTAAGACTTACCCAGGGCTGTCATAAGTTGTTCTCTAAATAAGCAAAAAATCCCCCGAGGCCATTTGGTTATGTAGTTTTCCTTCTTAAGTCCAGGAATGCAAATGTATGTAAAAACATCTGCCGTGAGAAAATCTTTTCAACCAATTACAGTACATATTCAAAGCAGTGGTTTAACAGTTAGATGCACTGACACTGAAGCAGTCGAACTGGTCGTTGCAGTGTTTATAGTGCAGTTATTTTGCAGGGTGAAGCAGGTATTAGAGGACTCAGAGGAGGCCTACGCTTACCCTGCAAATATGAAGAGGACGCCAAATAAAGAGGACTCACAAATTTCAGCTTGTAGAAATGTGAGCCAGAGGGTGGAGTCACTTTGCTGACTCTTGTTTTCTTGTACAGACAGGAAAAACATTCCCTCTTAATACTTTTATGATTTATTTGACAAGAGGCCATTAGGGATGTGAATGTGATCATTGATATTATGTGATGAATGTGACTGCTCTCAGGTTCCTGTGCTTCATTCAGCTGAGGCAAAGTTCATATGTGCTGTTGATTATTTCAGTTTATGCAGAAGTGCAGAAACAATCTGGTTTAGAGGGACTACAGAATACGGTTTAAAAGGCACACCTTCGTTTTTTGCTGCAGTGCCAGAATGTCCAAAGGATCATTTTAACCAGACCATAAAAAAATATCTGTCCATGAATGGTATCTAGATCTCTGCACCCCCTCCAGTACAATAGAGGTGAATGGAAAGTTATCTGTGGTATGTTTACATGAAAAAAAACATCTGAAAAACACTACAGTAAAATGTCTTTCAGAAGCCAGTGTTTCGGTTCGGATAATCAACAGTTCTTGCCGTCAACTTTTTACTTTTTAGTGAAAAAATTGTTCCTAAAATTATCCTAATTTACTGGCAACTTGTCTCTGGATAAAGAATTTTCCAGGTGCTTTCACGGCTGCGAGCACAACAAACAAAAATTCTATTTTACTCTTTTCATGATTTGATGGTGGCATGATTTTAGAGATGGATATCTCAAAACCTGGGCACATTAAACTGAAACTAGCTGCAAGGCAAGATAACACCACAAGCAAGCTGTTAGAGATACTACGTCTTTTGTAATTTGGGTGAACTGAACCCTTAAGTCTGTGCAAAACATTGCAAGATGCTGTGCACTGTCTTCTGTCTCTTCCAGACTGTCAGTAAGGTTATGTGGTAATAACCTGCTATGTGTAGATTGTGTGTAGATAGCTTATATGTTTTCTTAAAAGATTTGATTGATGGTTTAATTTGAAGTATATGAAGTATATGGGTTCATGAATTAACTCTGGCTTCTGTCTACATACTTAAATTTTTTTCAGAAGCCATGCTATCGACCTTATTTTTACCACATAAATGGTAGGAATGGCTAGAGCGACAGTATCATCCTTTCTTGTATATATTCAAACCATGTATGCAGTCATCACTCTACTCACTGTGTTTTCCATGGTTTGTTTATTAAATGATAGATTACGCAACACCACAGATTGGTAAAGTGGGTTTATTAGCCATCAATTATATATAATATATAACAACAATATAACACTAGCTACTCCATAGCTGAGTTTTGTCATCAGTTGATGGTCCTTATTCTAATTGTAACATCGATCAGTGTAAGCAGTGTAATTATCATCACAAAGAGAAAACAGTTTCACAACAATGGATACACATTTTAGATATATGTGTGTGTGTGTGTGTGTGTGTGTGTGTGTGTGTGTGTGTGTGTGTGTGTGTGTGTGTGTGTGTGTGTGTGTTAGACCGTGTCCAGCGGCAGGAGCGAGAGGTGATGCTGAAGCTGAAACAGGTGGTGGACAAGCAGAGAGATGAGCTGAGGGCCAAGGTCCAGGAGATAACCACCATCTCCAAAGAGGTGGAGGCGGTAAGGAGACAGAGACACGCATGTATGATGACTCTATGCAAACTGATACTTTCTCATTAAAAGTAGAATATTCATGCACAGCAGCTTTCAACTCAGTTCCTCAGAAATATTTGGCATTTAATTGATGAGACACTTGGCAGCTGGTGGACACTGGGTGTTGTCGTCTTTGCTGGTGTGCATGACACCTATAGCACGTGGTCACACAAATGCTATTATGAGGTTTATGGCTGTCGGTGCAAAGGTCTCTTTCCTTAAAGGCATGACAGCCTCCCCCACAGAAACAGTAGCATGTTTTGTATTACTATCTTTCTGACATTATAGGTTTTGTGATTCTTGTACATATAACAACTCCTAATGTACACACATAATTACACAGTCATGCATCACATGCAGCATAGAAAGAGAAGTTACATCATGTAAACCACACTAGTAAACACACTGGAAGACAGGAAATGTTAACTATCAGGGAACGCGTGCAGAGATTATCCACATAGTTGTTAGTTGAGGATTAGGCTGCACTTTAGACGAGCCTGGGCAGAGTCTTCATCCACACACAACTACTGTGTGTGTGTTCTTGTATGAGTGTTTGCACGTGTCTTTATTTGTGTTAAAGCACGTATACCGCATGATTTTAATAGCAGCCATAACTGCGTGTGTATTTGTTGATGCTTAGCTTTAAGAGAGACAGAAAAAAATACAACTCATGGTCAACTGAACTAGTTTCTCTGTTTGCTCTAATGGATGCCTAGAATTTTTTTCATCCTTAAAATGAATGCTGCGCTTGTCTTGACATTGTGTGGTTTCATTCCTGTTCCTGTTCCTTCCCCACACTTTTGGTCCAAATCCCATGCATGAACTCATTTTCATCCCACTCTCTTACAGTTATTACTATTGACCAGATGCAGATAGATAGTCTTTTTGGTCCAGCCCTGGCTTGTTGTTTTACTTTAAACCTGTTTAGCAGGTCTACTTGCTTCTCATGATTCAAATTTGGACCTTATACATATCTGTGTGTGTATGTGTGCAGCTCCAGGAGCAGTTGGACCGCTTCATGAAGATGAATGCAGAGCTGCGACACAAGCAGAATGTGCTGCAGGCTCAGCTGAAGAGCACCGTGGAGAGGAAGGCTGACATGGAGGCCGATCTGAAGGAGAAAAGCAAAGAGATAGAAAACCTCCAAGCACAGCTGGACAGTGCCAACAGCAACAGCCCTGTACGCCTGTTATGTTTATGTTGCTTTCATTTTATGTTCAGTAAAGTACATCATACTGTAGTCTCATTGTCATGTATAGTATGTAACAATATTTATAATATTAAGCTGTATATTAAAAAAAGAGCACTTTGAGTTTAGTCTTTTTAGGATGTGGTCAGCTACAAAGTTGACCATCATATATGATAGTTGCTCAAGTTTCATTCTAAGATGTTGCTGACAAGAGCTAAATGTGTAAAATGTGTAAAATGTAAATTGGAAGCAGGTAAAACTGATCAAGTGACTTTCAAACAAAACCAAGCTTATTATATCTGCCTGTTTGTCTTCAGTCTCCTCCGACAAGCTCATGATACAATGTATTTCCTGTGGTTTGAGGTAGTTTGGATGAGCCTGATGACTCTCTGTTCTCCCATCAGTCTAGTCCAAGTCAAACAGCTTGTGAGTCAGCGAAAAAGTCGACAGCTGACCAGAAGGATCCTGATCAGCCGTGCTTCACCAAGAAGGAGGTGCGTGACATCATTTTCGAGAGGAATGAGCTCAAAACCAACCTGTTCCTGGTGCAGGAGGAGCTCAGCTACTATCAGAGGTGGGTCCACCCCGTGTGTGTGTGTGTGTGTGTGTTCTGAACATGTTCTGAATTTGAGCATTTTAGTAAATTAAAATCAGCTGAAATGCAGATGCATCAGCTGTTGTGTTTGTGGGTAGTTTCTTACCAGTAAGTTTTAAAGTGCTGATCCTTGTGATAAAAATGTTTCTGCAGGGAGATCTTGAATGAGGAGCGGTGTCCAGGGTTCCTCTTAGAAGCCGTCCGCTCAGCCATCAAGAAAAAGAGGAAGCTCATTAAGGCCAAGATGCTTGGAATTTCTGTGAACGAATGCAGCAGCAGGTCTCTCTTCCACACACAACACACATTCATCATATCCAGAAATAATGAGACAATTCAAGAGTATGTTCAGAAGAGAACACAGTTTTATTCACAGGTTTTGTTTGTTTGTTTTTGTTGTTCTTTTCTCTCCAGTGACGAGGAGGAGAGGAGTTCTCTGTTTGAGCAGACAGAAGTAGATGGCATACAAGTAGACGGCACTGACAAACCAGCTGAGTCACGCATTCGTAACCTGTGAGTACATCTTCTACCTACACTGCTATATTGCTGCTCAAACTTGTAACCAGAATACGGGTCAGCAAAAAGCCCCCTGATGATGGTGTTTCAGCTCTATATATTTTATATACAATATATGTGCAAAATTATTGCCAACGCTACAATCATGTGATATATAACAAAAGTCCTGAGATAGATGTGAAGCCTGATGCCGTATATTTTATGGGCTAAACTGAAACATACAGGTATTTTATTTTAGCAGTATATTTACACTAAAACACAATTTAGAATTCATTTTCCAGCTTGTAATTCAGTGACTCAACTAGATTTGAGGTGGTAGCTCATGTTTATGTGTTTACCCTTAAATTAAGTCTGTCTCCCTAGAAATGTGTACATGTTTAGACAGAGAATGTTAAACAGCTTGAGCTAATAAAGACTGGGAATTACCTAAGACTTACTCCAAATTAACCAGCGTCTTTGGGAAAGTACTTTTGAGTCTGGTTGAGAGGGAGAATTTGATTAAGTGAAGACTGTTTTTGACTACTCTTGATTTAGGACTGAGGACTGAGAATACAGCTGGATGTGTTATGGGTTTTCTTGGCCTTATTAGCCAGTCTAATATACCTGTCATGCAGGTAGAGACGTTAAAAATAGCATTGTCACTTCTGATACAGATTATCTGAAATAAATATTTTTTTAGCCCAAAATCTCAGAGACACAGGCAGAGAGCAGATATAATCTCATTAAAGACAGAGCAATGAAATACCACCTCTGATATAAAAACTAAATCAGAAGTACTAGTGACATCATCTGTGAATCAAAGCATTGGTTTCATCTCTCTCTGCTGACAGTCTCACCATCCAGGGATCTTCACCAATCCTGGTCTATATTTAGCTGTAATCCCTGACCACAGATCTGACCTCAGACCTGCCTTTTCTACTCTACAGCTTTGGCTTCCTGACACGGTCAGGCAGCGGCCGGAGCCCCACCCACATGAGCAACTCCGCCTCCAGCTGGGAGATCATTGGAGACTCAGAGGCCACTGATGAGGCACAGCAGCGACCGTCTTCCTGAGCCTTGCACTGAGCTGAGATTCTCTGAGTTTGTCTTGATTATTTAATCTGATCACCCCTCTCTCCTCTCCTCGCAACATCTCCCTTGTAGCAGAAAATCTGGTTGTAGCTCATTAAAAAGGTTAGGAGGCTGTTTGAATACAGACCTAGTGTGTATAACAGAAAAGCACAAGTGAGTGTGAGGAAAGAGAAAGTGAGAGAAACTCTATTTTGATCATAATTACTTTCATTTCCCCTTTTGTTAATTCCCCCCTTATTTTTCCATAGAAGATAAATAAGAGGAACACTGTTTAACTTCAGTATAAAGAGCACAGTGTACCACAGTATTAAGAGAGACTTTTTAACTCATCTCAACAAAGATGCTTCCTTTTGTATGATTTAAGTATTAATACAAAAGTTCTATTTTTCTTCATTGTAGGGAAAGTTTTATTGTATGTAATTTTTTAATAAAAATGGGGTTATTATGCAAAGATATTTATATAAATCCTCAAATATTTTTAACTAAAACCAAAGACATTGCAAAGGTACATATTCTGAAATCAACCTATCCAGTCTAGTAATATGGAAAACAGTATAGTAAGTTAAGCTCTGTTCCACAAGAGGGCGTTACTTCATTTTATAACTAATTGAAAACATTTAACCACAAAAAATAATCGTGTACCTGTACCTCAGTTTTTAATCCATGTGTCTACTCGTGTATTTTTTGTGATTTGAAGCACTTTCATGCTCAAGGAAAAAGAAAAGTTGTATTCATAGTAGCGCCCTCTTCCAGCAATTGAGTGCATTTTAATGAGCCTTAACCTCCTTAAAGATATATTTTTGTCATTTTTAGTCATCAGTCGTTGCGCAGTGACAAAGCATTTGGCTGGTGTTAATCTGATGTTGGTGCCATAACTGTGTATATACAGACATGTGTTTTGGCTGGTGTAGCAGCCTCTACAAACTGGTTAATTTACTTTTCAAGGAAGCTGTGTGCTTCCTTGTGGAAACAAAAAGTGCTCTGGGCATTTTTTCTCTCCAACGTGAGCTGACAAGTTACATAGTAACTGACCATTGCTATCTAATGCCTGTGTTCCCTTCTAAAAGTCTGACTATAGCACTGCTCAGACAGACCAGTGGTATTGTATTTATTGATAGACAATTTATGACCTTCAAATCAAACCAGGTTTTCCTGAATTACTGTGTTTGCAATCTATTTTTGTAAGCATGTTTTGCTGGAAAGTTTATACTGACGGAAAGACATTCAAGATGTCAGTTGCCATGTGAGTAAACTTTTATCGAAAATGTGATAAAACCAATTCAAAATGTGGATTTTCTGTGATATTGGAATTTCAAAATTCAATAAAATCCATTCAACACAGACTTGTATTGAAAAGAAAACGTCTCAGTGTATTTTTCCTCCATGAGTCAAGAAAAATAAAACAATACTAGATACAGAAATCTTACTGTGCAGCATGTTTTTTTTACATGAGCTCAAAGTGATCATGTGATCATCTCTGTACTGACTTTCCTGACTTATAAGGAGTGTGAGGGCTTTCTTCATCATCTCCTGGAAGACTCAACAATAGATTCTGGGAAAAAGGTGAACATCAGGGGTGTGTGTTTGTATGCCCTGCCAGTGTGTATGGCAAGTTTTGTGTGTTAGTGTTCGACCATCTTTAAAAAGCTCTGTGTCTGGCTGAATAGAAGGAAGTGGCTCTGACTTCCCCAGGAAATGGGAAAAGGAAACCTGGGGGCTTCGACCTCTCTGGCTGCACTGGAACCACAAGACGACTCACAGGAGAGAAAGAGAGAGAGAGAGGGAGAAGGGGAAGGAGGGAAGGGTGGAGGGTGGACAGAAAGATACTGCCTCTCATTGTGCGGCCCTCTGACTAGAAGGACAGAAAGAAATCAGGAATAGACTGGACATAAAAACGTGAGACAGAATCATATTTGGCCCCAGGTTTTGGTTTCGGAGTGGTGTGGCGATGAAGTCTCTCCTCAGAGCTCTGAGCGCTCTGCTTTGCTGCATGTTGTCCTCATCGCAAACACTGGATCCTGCTGGGAAGAACGTCTGCCACAGCATCAGGTACACCTAAACTTCACCTTCACTCACACCTGTTGGCTTTTTACTGTTTGGTTAAGAGATGACACTAGGAACCAGTTGGTCACAGAAGCTTGTGACCAAAAGATTTTGACATCTCGACCGGTTGAAAAAATCTGGATCTTGATACTGTTCCTGTGACAGATCTAAGTGCCACGAGCACTTCCACCTTCCTCAGGAGTATAGGACTGTGCTGGACAGCTCTCTGTCTGATTACAAGCCAGATTTCTACATCTTTCTGTCCTTTTAATTATTTTCTCTGTCTATTGGAAGGACTTGTAGACATGTTTTCCTGGTTACACACCAGCTTTATATTGGTCAAACTGACTTGATTATTTTCTGGATATTCAGGGACCCCTCCACCCTTATCTGTTGCACTGGATGGAGTCAAAAAGGAAAAGAGTGCACTATACGTGAGTTCAGCTATTCTAATGGACAACAGTCTGTAGAAATGATGCTTTTACTGCCTCCGCATTGGCTTTGTTGTCCTCATTTCTCATTCACTGGTATGCTGTATTTACTGTATGTGTGTGTGTGTGTGTGTGTGTGTGTGTGTGTGTGTGTGTGTAGCTGTGTGTGAGGGCGAGCAGGCCTGCCTAAAAGGTGAGATCTGTGTGTCTCCTGGAGTGTGTCGCTGCCCACCTGGCTACTATGGAGCTCAATGCAAAACACGTGAGTTACAATACATAACAGAACACAACAGTTTGATTTAAAGAGCACAAATTGCACAGAATATTGCAGTGTTATTGTGTGGAAGAAACTAATATTACATTTATGCCCTGCTCCTGTTTAACACATACTGCACAATGTGGCTCACTGGATGCAAAATACCTCAATACTAAACCACAAAAACATGAGTCACTGCTGCCATGTAACTATATGGGTAATTTCCTCTATGAAACCAGTGGTGGAAGAGGTGTTCAGACCTTTAGTAAAATGAACAAAACAACAATATAAAATATATTTAAAAGTCCTTAAAAATCCCTCTTCATTATTATAAGTTTTATCAGCTTACTGTAGTTTCAAATGTGGAGCTAGTTTTAAATACTGTATATAAAAAAGGGGTCAAAAGATAAATCTGAGAGTTTGTGATGAGATTAGTGGGAGAGGAAAGAGAAAAAAACAAAGTACTGCAACACCAGTCTGTTTTCAGTTTTTGGGCTGAATCTTTTGTAAATAAAAAGAATATAATTAAACCTCTTTTGGCATACATCTACGAAAGAGAAATAATTGTTAAGTTCAGATGGTAAATTCCTCATCAACAATTCATAGCCATTTGAAATATGGAAATATAATATGGGACGCCGATTAGACAATGCTTTTTGTGAGGGATCACTAGCTAAAAAGACTGGGAGCCACTGTGTTAATCTTCAACAATACTCAAGTAAAGTACAAGTACCTCAAAATTGTACATGAGCACATTACTTCTGTAAATGTAGTTAGTTAGATTGCACATGTATACTCTGTGTTTGGTTGTTATCAGACTGTCCTCCAGAGTTCTGGGCTTCAGACTGTCGCCAAGTGTGTAGGTGCCACCCAAATGGCCAGTGTAACCCTGTCACTGGTGAATGCACCTGCAACCGCAACCGCTGGGGTCCGCTGTGCCAGAACTCCTGCAAGTGCTCCCATCATGGCCACTGCGACCCCGTCCACGGAAACTGCACCTGTGATAAAGGCTGGTGGACACCAACCTGCTCCAAGCCGTGCCAGTGCGCCATTGGGGGCTCTGTGGGCACCGGCTGCGACCAGCTAACAGGCCGGTGTCAGTGTCAAAGAGGGCACTGGGGGTTGAAATGTCCTGGCTCTTGCAACTGCTACATGTCGACGTGCAATCAGCGGACTGGTGTGTGTGAATGCGAGGCAGGCTGGTGGGGAACCAGTTGTGACCGTCGATGTAACTGCGACCTAAAACACAGCACCTGTAATCCAGCTAACGGGGAGTGCCTGTGCCACCCGGGGTACCAGGGTGTGTTCTGTAACAAGCCCTGTGAATCTGGGAAGTATGGCAGTGGGTGTAAAATGAGGTAGGTGTGTGTGGAGGTAAAACATACAGCACATTTACACCTGTGTGTTTCCATGCTGACCTTGCAGGAAATTTTATTTGTCATGATAAACTCTGTCTGCCTCTCCTGACTTTGTCTCCTGTCCTTAGTTGTGGTCATTGTAAAGACAGCCAGCTTTGCTCTGCCACTGATGGTGCCTGTGCTGCCTGTGAACCCGGCTGGAACGGCACACAGTGCGACCGCCCGTGCCCGTCTGGTTATTATGGTGATGGCTGCCAGGAGAAGTGTCCACATTGCAGGAACAATGAACCCTGTGACCCAGAAACTGGGAAATGTTTGAGGTGTGACCCTGGATGGACTGGACCCAGGTGTGCATACATGTTTGACCACACTGTACATAAGTTACACTCAAAGTTACAGGATCATTGGTGGCCTTTTCATTTCATCATTTCAGCTGATCACAAATACTGGTAATGCTTTATTTTACAGGTCTTGTATTTTCCAGCTAATTTGCTGGAAACTTGCAGCATAATTTCAAAAAAAAAAAAAAGAAAGAAAAAAGCTTTAGATTACTGTATTAGATTATTGTAATTACAGCCTACTTAATAACTGTTTTATTGTAACTAACATTCATCACTCTAAAAAATCTCCTGTGATTTGTCTGCATATGAAGTGACTCCATAATGGGTCCCAACACCAAGTTCTTATCTGCCGCTCAGTTATCTGTTGGCTTCCATTTATTTCAACGTGCTTTGGAAATTAACTTGCAGAGATTTGAAACTTGCTTCAGGGCAGACAGTCCATAACAGTTTAACACTACCTATATATATTTAGCTTTTTTTTTTAATGAGTTGCATTATCAACCTGTACAGCTGTTTGTGGAAAGTTCCAATATCACTGGTTGCCCAGGTGCATTTCGCTGACTAGCAGTGTAGTCAGTCTCTCCAAGAGGAGAGAGGATGATGTGGATTTTACAGTTTCTTGCATTTAAAAGTGTCACTTGTTTCCCATGAATAACATTATCCCAAGTAAATTTCAACTCTGTTTGTTGATTTCTTAATACTGTATGAATGCAAATAATTCCCTGGAAAATTAGGCATAAAGCTTAAAATTGGCTGCATTGCAAAGTGTATGCAGTTTGTAGTTAATGCGCTACAATGTACTGTACATGCAGAACCGGTGGTATGATCCCTTTAGTCTGTAGTAATGGTTCAAAGTTGGGTCTATGTGAAAACGTTCCTTGATGATGTCTTTGCTTATGTCTTCACATTTCAAAAGCAGCCAGCGTTATAGAATGTGTGTACTTTTGACCGACCCTGTGTGTGTGATGAAGATGTGTACATGTCCATGAGTCCATATCTACAAAACAGGGAAAATCAGCTGAGGTTTAGGATGAGAAACTGATGTCCTCATTATTTGTGTCCTTGCTTCCCATCGCCCAGGTGTGAAGAGGCTTGCTCTAACAGGACGTTTGGAGATGCCTGCAGCTTCCTGTGTAGCCCATGTTTCCATGGTAACTGCCATCATGTGACAGGAAGATGTGTCTGTCAGCCAGGCTTTCAGGGAGAGAGGTGAGTTTGGCTGATAGAGTTACAAACTAAACAGTGGCTTATAGTTTCACTAAACACACACACACACACACACACACACACACACACATTTAACCATCCACAACACACGACATTAATCGCATTATTCCTGTAACTCCACAAACAAGGTCAACAACACTCTTTCATCCTGTGTTTTGATTTTTTCAGTCATGCCTATTGTGTTTCAGCAGACTGATAATACTGAGACAGAAATAGATTAAAATATGGATACACAGGGGGCCCTGGTGGCTCACCGCCTGGCAAAAAATGCCTTAAAAAATAACTTTAAAATATGGATGCAGATTGTTAGCTAACAGACCTATCTAGGCCAAGCCAAAAACAAACATCATCACTCTACTGCCACAGAAATGTATAGTTTTTGAAAACAAAACAACCTGTAAAACTTAAACTACAAAACAGATAGAGATAAAAACTAAACAAACAAACCAGCTAAGATAAGCTAAAGCTAATTTACAAACGTTTTTGACCTACGTCCTGTAATTGGAAAATCTATTTTTTTGGTTCAGTAGCTTAGTAAATTAGTTTATTATATCACATAAATAAGGTAGTAGCAAAATGTAACCTTAAACTAGTCTTGCTAAAAGCTAAAGCTAACTGGCCAAGTTTAGATGCCATTTACATTGTCCAAACATAGATTGTCCAATATGACATTCATCCTAAAAGGCATAAATGTAAGGTTTTCCAACTTATATAGCTGTTAGAGGTAGGGTAGCCAAGGTTGTTTAACCCTAATTGATGCATTCAGAATAATTGTGCATGATTTAACCCATTACTCACTATAATTCAGTTTATACGGCTGCTTCATTTTAGGTTACATTGCCATCTTGTAGTAATGTAGTTGCAAACATGGAATGGTTCATAAAGTCAAACTTAGAGGACAGAGAGTAAGAAAACATGACGTGTGATGTGAATTTGGTTGTGTTTCTTAAACCTGGGGGAGATGTCAAACCAAGAGCACCAAACAATTGCATCATTTAAGCAAATGAAACATAGGATTGTTATTGTTAAGTACTTGAAATTTGAAGCTAGTAGCTTAAAACATGCCCGAACCTCTGTTCTGGTCCCTTTAATTTTCTTCTCCATGAGACTGCAATGTTTATAGGTCATTACAGTGTCCTTTATTTTCATTGAGTTCTAAAATAGTTCATGATTCAGAGTTCATACACAAGGATTTTTTTGTTTGCTGTGGTGGTTTAATTACGTGATTCTCTATTTTTTTCCAGCTGTAACAGCAGCTGCCCCGCCCTGCAGTTCGGCCTCAACTGTTCCTCTGTCTGTGACTGTGGTGATGGGGTGGGCTGCCACCCAGTCACTGGAGTCTGCCCCAACAGTAGGTCCATCCATCCATCCGTCCATCCATCCATCCATCCATCCATCCATCCATCCATCCGTCCTTGATGTGTTTGTGTTTGTGTGTTTTTTATCAGGTGGCAGAAGTGCTTTACTAGCTGGTGTGCTGGTCCCTTTGCTCCTGTTGCTGTTAGCTGTGCTCTGCTGCTGTTTGTTTTGTGGAGGAGCCCCCACTGATGGCAAAGACAGGTCTGTACCTCACTCACCTTTAGGTCCATCCCAGTGCCCACACTTGTGGCATTTTACAAGTAGCCAAGTGCCTACTAGTGTGACGTATTTCCAGTAATTGCTGCAGTGCCCAAGTGCCCAGTGAGACCACAAGCACGTGGAAATTTATCAGAGCTCACTGGGACACGCTCGGTCAATAACGACATCCTGTCACTCACACACATTCAAGTACAACAAGATCAACCATACAGTGTTACAGTAACAATCAGATGACAGTAAAAGCACACACTCAGGAGCTGAAAGGACTAATACTAAAGCACTTAAGTCAAGTTGTCTAGAAACATGTAGTTACTGTATAAAAAATAGACTTAACGTTATGTTGTTTTGAATGGTTTCTGCCTGATAAAAAATTTTAAGAATCGATCATATTTCTGAGAATCTCTGATGATATTTAATAATTATATAGACAGTGTCAGATATGTGATATTATTCTTAGCAATGTTATCAAAAAGAACAGATTGTTAATATTATGAGATCTGTGAGGATGTTTGTACATGAATAATAATCATGCTAGTGCACGACCTCAAACAACTGGACTGGTGTAGCGCAGTAGACCTCGGTGAATTGTGGGATACATTTAGCTCTGAATACTACTTTGAAGCAATATTTGGAGATGTGCGCATCAAGAGTGGGTATGGGGACAGACCCTACATTAATATTATGTTCATTTAACACAGAGGATCAAACCAGAACAAAACCGAACTACACTGAACTGGACCAGACTGGAAATAATTTGTACTTGCCTTCATTTTGTCCCTGAGTGTATTATTCATCTGTGTAGCCTCTGTTTTTGCTGTGTGAAATATTTGTATTTAATGTGTCAGGAAATTGGCCATATATAAAAATTCCAAACAATAGATTCAAATCACAGATCATTAGGTGACCCAGCTAGTCTTTCTGATTAAATTAAATACACAGTCCCTCCACAACTGTCCTAACAAATTTAAATTTACTCCAATTATATAGACATATCAGGTGCTGGGAAGACATTCAATCTCTAAGCATTCAACTGTACAATCAACAGAAACTCCACTATGGCACTGTGCAACAGTGTGAAACTCTTACTTTGTAAACTTTCTTTCTCCTAGGGCGGCTGTGGCTGAGGGAGGTTTGGCCGTTCGGATGAAATATCATGTCTACAGTGTCTTGGCAAACATCAGCGCTGCCCTCCCCTGTATCTGTAATTGGTCCTCTGGTCTGCCTCGTGTCACCGGTAAGGACAGCGCAGCACAGGATTGACCATTTTGTAAATCACAATGAACTACCTAGTCTCATGAAAAGTGTGTTCATGCAGAGGAGGTGAACACAGTTATTTCTCTTCACTTTCTATGTAGGAATGAGAGCACAAATTATGTACTGACACTGTAATAATCACGTAACTTGCTGAAGGGCATATTGATGTGAAATGATCATTACATGGGCAGACTTTTCAGTGTGGAACATATTTTACATTTTACAGTATGTAACTAAATGCTACATTCATTCCTAACTGCAAAACAATAGAGTTCAACAAAAAGTCTCCAAGTGCCTGGGAAATGAAATGTGAGAGGTAAAATCCCACTTATGGATTTGACTCACATTATCTTTTATAATATTTAATCTCTTTTTTATGCCAACCACACAGTATCTCACCATGACCCAGAGCTGACCTTCAACCACAGCTTCATTGAGCCTCCGTCCTCTGGCTGGGTGACTGAGGGGTCGTCCTTTGACAGTGACGAGGAGGAGGGAGAAGCTCTCTACTGTGTCCCTCCAAGAGAAGGTAGGAGCAAACTTTACATTGCCCTCTTCTGGTAGTCTAAACTGCCACTGCAGAATTAGCCGTTTAATTTTTGCTTCAAACTTCCCATTTATGTCCTTGGTCCCTTGTTGTCTATCCATGTCCGTCTCTTTGACAGACATCCCAGCTGTGGCAGGGGGCGAGTTCCAGGAGATGAGCTCAAAGTGTAACATGTTCTTGGACCCGTCCGGATTCAGCAGCGAGGACATCACCTCACCCTTCAACATACCCCGCACCTCCAGCATCGCCAAGTCCAAGCGGCCGTCTGTGTCTTTTGCAGAGGGCACCCGCTTCAGCCCCAAGGAGAGGCGTGGTTCAGCTCAGGACCCTGGCGCTCTCCCTCGCAACAAACCCAAATCCAGCTGGGGGGGTTTGATGCTCTCTGCCCTCCAAAGTCAGGGAAGTGCAGCAAGGCCTGGGGATGAGGATGCAGCTACAGGTGAGGAAAGGGAGGAGGAAGTGGACATGCAGGCGACAGACAACCAGGAGTCAAGCTGTGAGGCAGGGAACCAGGAAGTAGACAAAACCTCATCCCGAGCCACCTTGCAGGTCCCCGGGGCATCAGGAAGAAGACGGACTATGTCCAACACAGCTGCTCATAAAGGCACCCAGCTCCCAACATCTGTCTCGGATGCTCAGGTGGGGGTCTCAAATAAGGTGACCACAGTGTATGTGACGGTGGGTAAGGCTGGTAGACCCGTATCGGAGACCAGCTCTGAAGGGCCTGTTCAGGCCATGCTGCGAAGACTTGGCAGCCTCCAGAGACAAAGAGAGCAGGAGCCTGGCAAGTCCAAATCCAAGGGAGTTGAAGGGATTACCAAACCACCCAGGAGGAAGCTTGGAGCTCGGGCGACTGTGTGGGAGCAGGGAGGGCCATCTGGAGGGGAGGTTGGCATATGTAAGCCCATCAGGAGGAAGCATGCTTCCCACAACTCCTCTGACACAGTGGGCTCTAATGACACTCCACCATCAGAGGGCGGCACTCCAAAACGGCCGCTGTCGTCCATTTTGAAGAGTGTGCCAGAGGTGGCTTCAGCTGACTGTGGGTCAGAGCTGAGGGCTGAGGGTGACTCAAGGCAGGACTCCAGTAAAGGACAAACTGAGAGCAACTACCTCACTGTGGGACCAGCGGGAGATGCTGCAAGTCATGTGGAGGTCATTGCCAACCAAGGAGCAGTGGTCAGTGTGAGTGATGAACCCTGCTATGAAAATGTCATGATTAATAACTCATAACCTCTGACCAATCACGTCATCAGCAGGTCTGATCTTAGTCCGGATGCATATTTATTTCTCTGAGGTCACTGTTACAGAAACAAATGGAATAAGAACTACAGAATATCAGGTGTTGTACTGGGCTAATTTCTCCTAAGAACACCACTCGTTGCATTCATGATCTTCAGTTTCATATTAACATGAGTATTAGGACAATTGATTGATTTTGTTTTTTTTATCCAGTGATGCATGTTATGTTAAGTGTATGTATACAATACAAGTACTGTAATAACTTGACTGTTGTTTGCTTCTTGAGTCAGAGGGAATAAACAGACAAAAGGATAAACACACAAAAAGACTGGAGAGTGGAGAAAGTTTTCTATGGAAAGTGAAGCACTTACTGTATGAACCTCTGGGTTGTACCAGGAGGTCAAGAACAAATGACACAAACATCATTACAGCTGTGAAGAACTGGTCACAGTGTGATGAGCTGTGTTGTTAATTCCAGTGAACACAAATATGTTTTAAGCACCAGAATAAGATTTGCTGCTGTCATGATGTTTTATTAGTCATGGATTAAAACACAAGTAAAAACAGACTGTGAATATGGAAACAAGTGTTACTCACTCTGAATCAGTACACGGTGCATCCTGTGGAGATCTCTTTAACGCCATGAAAATTTAACTGGGTTGTTCTCTCAGTACATTATAGTATTAGATTTTGCCCTGTTGCACCAATCAGTAGATGACAGTAAAAACAGAATTGTAAAAATGTTTTTGTGTCTACATCCTAATGTTAAAGTGTCCGTGAGCATGAATCCAGCTGCCACTGCACTCTGACCTCTGATGTGACAGTCATGTGATGCTGCTGTTGGGTAAAAACACATTGCTGCAATTTAGGACTTTTTCTTACGTGAAGAAAAATCTGTGCGATCAAAATTTTATGACCTCTTCTATCATATCATCTATAAGTGTGTTATATTTCCATATCACTATATGTATGTGTACAATTAATAATGAGAAAATAATTATTTTGAATTCTGTAGATAGATGATTTATAAAACATCAATGATGGATGAATGGATTCAGTGTAACAAACTGCTAAATTATTATGACACTGGATACTAAGAAAGGACAAGCTGTGAATGCATAAAACATAAAGCCTTATAACTGTTGCAAATAAACATTTTTAAAACCCAAAACATAGCCTACAGTTGACTACAGTGGCGTTTAATAAAGTAGGCCAACTCAGATAACTGCAGAGTTAAGAAAATTAACCAGCTGAACTTTGACCACCACAAGCAGCGTTTGGACTTTCACTGATCTCCAATATTTGCTAAAGTTGATAAACAGCTAGTTATGTGTTATATTGAATATGTCTGACACACTTTTCGCAGCCAACACGGCCTGTTTGAGTGAAAATGAATCATGTTGGACCCAAGTTTAGTCCAAGTGATGATATTAAAATACCTAAAATATTTGAAACTACTTCTTCTCTGCTCCAGTGGTGTCTGAGCAGCCGAGCCAGTACTTGGCGATGGATCTGGGATATGGAGGCACGGCAGGGTCAACTCTCTTGCTGCTGAGGTCCACTCTGTAGTACTTATCTAGAAAACACATAAAACAACACAGTCATTTATTTTGTCTAAAGTTAAAGTATTGATTTTGTCGTTTTTGTTTTGAGCAGGCCACTGTTGTGCTGCTGGGCATGTCCTCATTGTGAAAATCAAAACCTGGTCTCAGGTAGTAAACATAACAAATAGTAGTCTGGAGCTGCCATTACTGTCAGTATTCATCAAAACACTCAGTAATTAATCAGTTTTGTGTTTATAGAAATCAGACCAGTAAAGTGTATTAGGTAAAGGTGACAAGCAGAACTACACAGCAGTGTGTAAGTGAGGGAACTGTACTGTTACTTAAGCATCTGTTTCTTTGTCACGTGGACTAATACTCAGCATGTGAAACTAGTTATAATAAGCCTTGTGTAGCAAGACAGAGCTGTGGAAAGTTTGATAAAATTACTGAGTTCCTGCCCCCTCTGCCAGCTGCCGTCTAAAACTGGAGCCCAACTCAGAGAGGTTTTCTCTCATCAGTCCATCTGACAAAGCTGAAACATGATCTTGGGGTTAAATGGGTACGTTTTACTGTTTTGACCACCTCGCCCTTTGAACATACACATAGATAACACAGTGATTATTTTGTGGCCATTCAACCATTGCAGTGTGTACATTTATTTACTTTATATCGCTTTCAAAAATGTTTTGGTCATAACTGCAGGACTTTGTGTGTGAGGGATTGAGTATATGTGTGTGTGATCAGAAAGAGGTGTTTTTATTTTGGAAGGACAGGAGAAGTACAGTAGGTATGGAGGGAGAGCACACTGGTCGCAGCTCTCTGTGACGATGATGCGTGGCGTTTCTCTGGTGTTGCTCCTTTCATCGATTGTCCCTGTTGTTTTATTTCATATATTTTATACTGATTCTCTGTTTTCTTTGCAAATGTGAGTAAATGAATATCCTCCTTTGGCTAATTAAGTTAAATTGGGTTTGACTTGATTACAGGTCCCATGAGGCTTAGATAGGAGGCCAATAGAAAATACTCATGGGAAATGTAGATGCCAGCTTATCATATCCTGTTCCTGTAAAGTGATTTATCAAACAAAAATATAAAGTTTACAGATTACTGGTTCTCAAATGTGTGTTTTCCCAGTTGTATGTCATTTTGAATTAAATATCTTTAGGTTTTGGACTCTTGGTCAGATTTTTTGACATTTTAAAGAAAGAAAGTAATTTATTGTAAAAATAAATAAATGATAATTATAATAATGGGTATAACTGTTAGTAGCAGGTATGCACTGGGCATCCATGCAAGGCCATGGAAACAACTTCAGTTGGATCATCCTGAGGTCTAAAGGTTGAGTGAACAGTGTGTTAAATTGCTTTCCTCTGCCATTCCCAACCTGAACTTCTGCTAATGAACTGCTGTGTTACCTCCTTTAAAGAAGTAGACGCTCTGAATGGGCAGATTCCTCCGCCTGTCCCAGTACGACCTGTCATCTCTGGAGTCGTAGTTGCCTCTGTTGTTCTGGCGGTTTCGATCTCTCCTTCTGTCCTGATCCCAGTCTTGATCCCACCGCCTGTCCCAGTCTCGACCAAGCCTCTCCTCCATCTCCATCCTCCTCTCTGCGAGCCTCAGGCCCATTTCCATCCCCCTTTCAGCAAAGCCCTGACCCATATTCATCCCCCGTTCAGCTATGGAGCCCCAGAAGGGTGAACGGCTCTGCCTCCTCCGACCCCACTGCTGTCCATACTGTTGGTTCCACTGTTGGCCTTGCTGTTGACCCCACTGCTGATCAAGCGTATAGTCGTTGCGACGTGGAAACGACCTCCAGGAAGAGACATAGATTCTTCCCGCCATGGCAGCATCCACCGGAGACTTGAGGCCCTTCCAGTCTTTGTTAATGAAGTGGTGTTTGTCATGATGCTGGGGCACTGAAGAAGGTTAGAAAAACATTAGGGTGAAAGCACATGAAGACACCTTCCTCCATTATAAACAAGTACAAGTGATTGATTATAACACAACTCACTGTCAGAGAAAAGCTCGCTGAAAAAATGTTCATAGTTGTTGTAGTATACGTCTGTGTAGCGCCTGAACAGTGTGGGTGGAGACATCTCAGACATGGTGATGCACTCCTCATGAGACGGCTGGTGCATAAACTCATACATGTAATACTGATCCCCTGGAGAAACCAACAAGATGCCAAATTAAAATCTTCGAGAACATTTATGGAACTTTGTGTTGGGTATGTGATGAATATTTTCCACAGTATTGCATCAAATATTTCATAGAAGTATCTGGATTTATTGTGCAATATCTGGCCGCACCTTTGAAAAAATAGACTCTCTCCTTTCCATGATGACCAGGGGCAGGGAGGGCAAACGCTGCATCCACATGATCAGGAATTTTGTCAAAGCCCACGCTAATATCACGAGGATAGTCATCATCCAGTATGCCGTTATCAAACCTCCAGTACTTGTTTCCCTGTTGAAAATTTTGATCCATTTCAATGTTGATTTTTTTTCCTGTCACAGCTGTGGTCTGACATACTGTTGACTAGTGAAAGTAGTGAAAGTAAAGTCATTTTCTTCGTCCCCACCTTGAAGATGTAAGTCTTCCCCTGACAGTTGACACGGGTGAAAGCAGCATCAATTGGCCCCTCGATGCCCCACACGTCCTTAATGAGCTTTGGATAACCCGGAACAACCGACTTCTGGCCCAGTTCAAAATAGTACTCCCCTAGAAAACACATGAGTTCATGTTCCCCCAAAAGCAGAAAGATCACATACCTCAGTATAGTTCCTCTACAACAAAAGGCAGACTCACAAAGGAACCTCAAGTTTAGCTCTTTATCAAAAGACAGATTACTACTATTGAGTATTAGAGGGTTACATTGCCAGTCACTCACCTCTGAAGGCATATATAGAGCCATTTTTTAGCTGCATAAAAGAGTCAAAAGGCCTCCCACTGCAGACCTCAGCATCGGGGTCGGGAGCTTCAGTGGTGGCTGCTGTGACGGGAACAGTGGTGGTCTCAGCTGCTGTCTCAACCTCAGGTGGTTCAGTTGTGAAGGGGACCCTCTGTGTGGGGTGGACTTTGTGTGAAATGGGAGTCATCTGTCTAACAGGGATTCTCTGAAATATAGAGTCAGTGAGTCGCGGGGGTTTGGCCATTTCAAGTGTGGTTTCTGGATGTTGCTGTGGTCTGTGACCGAAGTCTGAGATGGGCTGCAGTGTGGGCCTCAGCTGATGATCCACAGGAGTAAGAGACTGTGCCGAACGTCGAGGGGGTGGGGTGGTACCTTCAAACAGCTCATCATCATCATCCTCCGCCAACACAAAAGTGTCTCCACGAGCTGGAGGGGGATAAATGTGAAATCAGTGACCATCCTTCGCTGCACCTTTTTTGAATGATGACTGTATTTTAAACATATGAGCGCAGGGGTTTCTTACTCATCATGCCACAGGTGACCTCAAAGTCAGAGCAGCAGCTCTTGTAATACTTGCACATCGAGTCACACTGGCAGCTCCTCTGAGAGTCAAAGCCATTCTCACAGCGACCCATACAGGACTCTTAAAAAAAGTTAAAGAAAATGGATTGTCTCTATTGTTTCATTTGATGTATTTTTATACTGCTTCTTCTGTGTATTCATTGCTCCTCTGACCTAATGATCTTCCTCCTTTGGATAATAAAATCAAATTGGATTTGAATTTGATTACAACTCATGCAATATGTTGTTCTTTATTATCAATGAGATTTTTTTTCTCTGTATATTTAATACCTCTTTATCTTGTATTAGTAATTGTAATTGGTGCTGAATTAAATAGTTAATTGATCAATAGATAAAAAAATATTCTGAGAATGGCTTCATTGACTACTTGCCAGACAAAACAAGAAATTACTGTGTTCTGGTCTTTTCTGGCATTTTACATGCTGAAGAATTAAATGGTTAATTGTAAAAATAATTAGATCCACTCATAATTCATGTAATTGTTAGTAGCAGTCCTAACTGTAATAAATATGCATGTGTAGACAGGGCACCCAAAGCTGCCACCTCTGATTGGATCACACTGTGGTCTAAAGGTTGAACAAATGAACAATGGAATTAAAAAATATGTTGTTAAACATTAATTACTTTATTTGACCAACATGAAGTTGTGGTTGACTTAAGAAATATACTCTGAATGAGATATACTTACTAATATATTCCCAAAACACACACATATACTCTGTGTGCTCTTGCCATGTATTAATATGCACAGTTAAATCAGGACACAGTACATTTGAGACGCAGACACATTATCAAGTTCAACTGTAACATTATAATGCTATACTGAAGATACTGAAGATACAACCCTCCCTCATTTTCTGACTACAAATACTTTTAAAATGATTTTTTAATGTACTTACCATCTGCAGCAAAAGTCTCAGCGAGGAGAGCGAGCAGCAGGACAGCCAGCAGCCTCATGTTGCCTCTGCTCTGTGAGGGGACAGAATGAGAAAGTAATGACGGACCGTGTGCTCGCAATCATTGGAAACATGTGTCAGTCACCCCACTCACTTGTTTACTTTAACCTTATTTGCAAAGCTCTTTCTACTCAATCAAATAAACAGAGACGCACAGAAAGAAATAGATCGACGGGAAACAAAAGTTTAAGCAATATGATTATGTGCTGACCTCTACTTTTGCAGTGCACTTTTACTGCAAAATGTGTTATTTTCTTACTTATTCATAAAATACAGAGGACATTACTCCCCTTTTTTCAAATGTAGCTACAGCCTTGAACACAATCCCTCCACCATGACCAGGTCACCATGAGTAATATTCAAGGGAGCTATTTTAGTTTAGCTAATGTAGCTTTTACTTGAGTAGCCCCAGTAGTATTTTTTTCTGTGCTTTATTGTCATACATTTACTTAATGTATAATATCCATACTGGGTTCATAACCCAAATTCATTGTGTTTTGACAGTTGTAAATGTAAGAGTGCAAACTGTAATGATAAAAAGAAAAGAAAAATTAGAACAGTAAAGTATTAATATTAATACATCAGGAAAGACAGGAGAGATATATATGCATTTATAGATATGCTGCATATATACACACATGCAAACATACATGTAAATATATATAATAAACATCCACCCATCTACATGTGCCAGTTCACAGAATTGTTGTCCTGTGCTTCAGTGATTTCACTTTGTGCAGCGGATCACAGCTGTTAATATAATTGTTTTGATACAATCAATACTGACAAATTTGCTAGATTTGTTCTTCACATTTTTTTTCCACACTTGGACTCTGCTTTTGCCTTAAAATTCTAGGAATTGCTTTATTCACAATATTCTAAATAAATATTTCTCACATTTATCCAGTCTTATAAAACAAAATAAAACTGGATCCTTTTCCCCCATGTAACACAAATCCAAGTTGTTTCACGTGACCAAAAATATGTGGGTGAAGTTTGCATAAATTTGATGCACACTTTTTTCAGTCGGCTATTAAAATACTGAATCTTAATCTTGAAATCAAAAGACATTTCTTTAAACTCCTTTAACAAAGTAATCATGCAGACTTACTCTCTGCACATTTTAAGAAACGAAGAGGGCTGGTTCCTCCAGCAGGGGGCGGTGGTGCTTATCCACATCCCTGGTCATGATGAGCATGCTCTGAGCTCTGACCGGCTGTGATGCAGGGAAGAGAGGGGCGGAGGAGAGGGGGTGCTTCTTCTCTTGTACATCACCGGCAGTATTGGGAGCGGGTGGGCGGTGCAGACCCCCTGAACATCTAGACAGTCCGCGGACACTGACCTAAAGATGCGGTAGGTCAGGTGCTGCTGCTGTATTTTATATATTATATATTTTGTATTTTTTCCCGGAAACAAGCCGCTACAGTGCGTCGGGAAAGAAAAAGCATGAGATGAACAGGCCTTCTTTGTCTGCAAAACCTTTATGAATACAGGAGAAGAAACAGACAACAATAGTCTATTTCCTTCTCCCGAAGACGGGTGGGATTTGCCTCCGAGGCTTTCAGTCTGAGGCTCTGTCTGCTAAGATTTTGCCTCTTTAAGGACACTTTTTCTAAGTGATGTTACATCTGCTACTGGTCCTTGGGATGCAAGAGACAAAGCAGCAGCTGTGGAGGGAGGACTGTGCGTAAACATCCTCCGACCAGCTCGGGATCTGCTTTTGAGTCTTCATGGGCTTCCTGCCAGGGATGACATCCAGAGAGAGGTGATGCAATGTGGTGAAAGCTGTCACTTTTGATTTACAGCTCAGGCCTCGCTCGACGCATCTGTGGGAGTCGGCTGTGATTACAACAAATCTGGATGTAACAGGCAGGACTGCAGCCAGGCCTTTGTAAACAAACACACTGCAGCATTGAGGGCCAGGACGCATCCGAAGACACCGATCGCACTTGTCTGTGCCGGTAGATGATCTTTTCTCTGACGCTCTACCTGTGGAGGCTCTATCGACATTTCTCCATCATGTTCAGCTCAGAGAGACTCACAGTCCCGGATTATGTCAGCCGGCTGCAGAGAGGGAGGGGCGGATCCGGATCCGACCCCAGAGCAGTCTCTCCGGGCATCAACGCCGATGTCCAGGCGGTGTTGGACACCTCACTCCCCGCCCTGCGCTCCGCCATCAGGAGGCTGAAGACAGCCAAAGAAACGTCTGATTCAGACGAGACCCGCAGGGCCATCGCGGAGATCTTTCAGCTGGTGGAGGAGGCCTGGGTTTTGCCCACTGTAGGCCGTCAAGTGGCCGAGGAGATCTGCAACAGGATCCGGCTGGATGGAGGCCTGGAGCTGCTGCTTCAGCTCCAACAGGCACCTGCTGTGGAGATCACTTATGAGTCTGCAAAACTGCTGGAGCAGATACTGATCTCAGAGAACAGGTAAAGCGTGTACAAGGGTGGACAAAATGATGGGAACACCTGAACACTGTAATACTACAGCAGCCCTGCAATGAAAATCAGATTACCTCTTCGCCTACTTTAATGATCAGCTTCTGCTGAGAGTGAGTTAGACAGGTGTTTTGTTTGTACAGGAATATACAAAACAACACAAAACACTCTAAATGAATTAAATGATTCAAAAGAGCTGACAAAATGTTGTGTTGACAATCAGATCATTGACTAATTGTTTCTGCACTAGCAGAATTGCAACTATATATATAGACTTGTCCTGCCCTTATTTGTTCTCTTTAATGATCTTGTCAATATATGTCACTCTACCTATGAGATTGTCATATTTATATTTCTGTTGACAGAGATTATGTAGCTCGCATGGGTCTGGGGGTCATCCTCAACCTGACTCGGCAGCAGGAAGATGCCCAGCTGGCTCGCAGCGTCTCGGGGATCCTGGAGCACATGTTCAAACACACTGAGGAGACGTCCGTCCACCTCATCACTAATGGTGCCCTGGATGCCCTCCTCTTTTGGTGCAGGGGTACAGATCCCACTGTGCTGCGGCACTGCGCTGTGGCCCTAGCTAACTGTGCCATGTACGGAGGCCACCACTGCCAACGATGGATGATTGAGAAACAGGCAGCTGAGTGGCTTTTCCCACTGGCTTTTTCCAAAGAGGATGAACTTATTCGCTTCCATGCATGCCTGGCTGTGACTGTGTTGGCTGCAAACAGAGAGATTGAGAAGGAGGTGGTGAAATCTGGGACCTTGGAGCTGGTGGAGCCGTTCATTGCATCTTTGGATCCGGATGACTTTGCCCGCAGTTTATTGGACAGTGCAGACTGCATGCAGGGGAAGACGGCAGCTGATCTGCAGCACCTCTTGCCATTACTGGATGGCACAAGACTGGAGGGAAAGTGCATTGCAGCCTTTTACCTGTGTGTCGAGACCAGCATCAAGTCCCGTCAGCGCAACACTAAGGTACAATAACTTTCCACTTTCCATAGAGCTCGGGATTATAGGTAGTGCTGTCTGGTAGCTTTGTTCTCACTAAGTTATTATTTGTTCTCTGTTTCAAGATATTTCAAGAGATCGGAGCGGTGCAGAGCCTAAAAAGAATTGTCATGTACTCCAGTAATGGGACAGCCTGTGGCCTTGCCAAGCGGGCGCTGAGCATGATGGGAGAGGAAGTGCCAAAACGTATCCTGTCATGTGTTCCCAACTGGAAAACCTGTGAGGTGCAGAGGTGGCTGCAGCAGGTTGGCTTCAGTACCTATTGTGACCGTTTCCAGGTGGGTAAAATATCAGAGAGAGTTATAACTACATCGTGGGCATATACATCTACCCATGAATTCCTCCATCTCATTATATAGGAGCTGCAGGTGGACGGAGACCTCCTGCTGAACATC
Source organism: Trachinotus anak (assembly GCF_046630095.1). Lineage (NCBI taxonomy): Eukaryota > Metazoa > Chordata > Actinopteri > Carangiformes > Carangidae > Trachinotus > Trachinotus anak. Next base: position 16,619,501 of record NW_027273865.1, read on the forward strand.
ACAGACCAGGATCTGAGCAGCGATCTGGGCATGACTGCAGGCCTCACCCGAAAAAGGCAAGTGTTAAAAACCCTTTAACACAAGGATCCAAGCATATTCAAAACTTGTCTCATTCACCATTTCAATTTAACCCTCCAGGTTTCTGAGAGATTTGCGTGTGTTGAAAACATATGCCAACTACTCCACATGTGACCCAAACAACATGGCTGACTGGTTGGTTGAGGTGGACCCTCGTTTCCGTCAGTATACCTATGGTCTGGTCCAGTCAGGAGTGGATCGCAACTACGTCCAGAGCCTTACTGATCAGCAGCTCCAGCACGACTGCAACATAGACAACGGAGTCCACAGAGCCAAGATACTGTCTGCTAGCCGCAAGCCTTTAAAACCCTGCCATACAGATGCCCGACCCTCTGGGCCCGATGTCTTCATAAGCTACCGTCGAACCACTGGCTCCCAGCTGGCTAGGTAAGAACTGAAAGAGGATTAGTGGAAAATGAGGTGATTCAGAAGGAGAAAATGGTTTAAAGCCAGGGAGGAAACATCCTTACAAAAAAGTTTTTCACTTTTTATTTTCTTCTCTCTTTCTTCTTCAAGCCTTCTCAAGGTGCACCTGCAGGTTCGAGGATACAGCGTCTTCATAGATGTGGAGAAGCTGGAAGCCGGTAAATTTGAGGACAAACTGATTCAGAGCGTACAACGAGCACGTAACTTCATCTTGGTTCTGTCTGCAAACGCGCTCGACAAGTGCATGGGTGACACTGCCATGAAAGATTGGGTGCATAAGGTCAGAGGTTTTGCATTCTCTAAATGTGGGGGACTCCATATTGAAATTCCTTATTATATCTCATCTTTGCTTAAAAGCCCTTATTACATTGATTTGTCTTTGAGTAGAATTTTGGGATTTAAAAATTCCAGTGCCTTGATTCAGGAACTGGGGATAATCATATGAATACAGTAATCCTTTCATGACCTTGGAATACCACCTGTTACATACTAGCTACTTTTAGCTGTGTAAAGTGGGTGTCGCTGTCCCTTACAACAAGGTCTGAAAATTTCTCTAGCCATTGCCTTTTGCAGAATACCTGCAGAAATAAAAGTGCATGTGCAATTTTATCAATCAAGCATTGATATTCCCAAGATGAGCTGTTAGTTGAATTTACAGTGAAGTGGCAACACAAAAACAAGGGATCAGGTGATTGTTTTTACTTTATGGATGATTCTAGTCAGTAGTGCTTTTACATGACATATTTTAGTGGCTCACAGATCCATTATCTTTTATCTTGCAGGAAATAGTCACAGCCTTGGCTGGTAAGAAGAACATAGTTCCTGTCACAGATAATTTTATGTGGCCAGACCCCATGTCTCTGCCAGAGGACATGAGAGCAATACTCAACTTCAATGGCATCAAGTGAGTAACTGTTATAATCATCTCTGTAACTGGGACAGTGGATTTTGGTGTTCACCACACGGCTCTGTGGGGGGAAATCCCTTTCTCACCAGGTGGTGGTTTGATGACTCCACAGTCCCTCTTAGTGCAAACATTATTAATCTTTCAAAGCCTCCATTAGAGACTATTTGCTAATCATGCACATCATCAGATGCGTGTTGCCTTCTTTTGACACAGATGGTCCCATGAATATCAGGAGGCCACGATTGAGAAGATCCTTCGCTTTCTGCAAGGACACCAAGACCAAGTCGACGGCCCAGACGCCTCCAAAGGGCAGAAAAAGAAATAACCTGACATACACAGAGTTTGAACTATAATAACCTTCAATGATGCCAAATTCCACATGGCCTAAGGTGAACTGGCCGGCAGCTTCCCCTGCTCTCCCCAAATGCACGTGATGTGAATTTGATTATTTAGATTACATGCTAACATTCAGACCTAATATATAATAGATCTACTATATTGGAAACAATAAATTGAATTAATAAAGGGAGTTGAAATTGTATGTGCTAAACTCTAAGCCTTTAATGTTAGTATCCTCACACTGCTGTATATGTGTAATCAGGTACAATATACGCCTTTTGTCTCTCAGGAAAAGAACTGTGATAGATCAGCCGCCACTGGCACCCAGCAAAATCATCAATACCATTTTCACAGGCATCCACTAACACTTCAGTCGTCATGAAAGGTATAGGCAATCATCTTTTATTTAACCCATACACGAAACATTCACAGGACCAAAGCAGGACTCTGATTTTACTGACATTTGTTTTGTTTTTTGATTGATAGAAAAGAATCCTTTCCCAGCAATTAATTGGTTTCATAATGAGAGCATTCACTATGGGTGTAATCTAAGCCGGAGGCATACTGTGCAGAAATAAATGAATATACATGCTGTATAACTGCACACCTAATTTAATCACATATAGATTTAAAGAGTGTACAAGCAACGAAAAAACATGCATACGGTATTAAATGTTTCCTTCCTTCTGTAAAGTGGATAAAAAAAGAGTTCTCTTTGAATTGACGTACATTAACTTAATATGCTCAAATATACTGGTAACTCCTGTAAGATGATAATAATTTCATTTGTTTTACAGAGTGTTTTGTTGGCTGCTGTTGCAAGTTAGTGCAATACATTAAACTATGATTTAAGACTGTTGACTTGAGGTTTTATTCATCAGTGTTAAGTCTGTTGAGTAATTATTTGTCCACTGAAAGTTCACCCTTCTTCCCTCAGTGTATTTAAAAGAAGCAGCTGAATTAAAACAAACAAACAAACAAAAAAACAATATCCAGCAATGTTGATACACTGTGAAAATAAAAGAAATGTTGCATATTGACCAAAGCAGTCATCTAAATGTGTTGGTCACACATTGTTCTATAAAACTGCATTACTGTAGCCTGAATAAAATGTCTGCTCTGCAGGGATTTTTATGAGTTTGCCTTAATATTATTTCCCTCCAATGTCCACCTCAAAGCATTTATTAAAAATGCTCAGTGTAATTGACATTTTTTCAACTTGCAACTGGATTTAATTTTTTTTTTCTTCTTATCATCATGTATTTTTAATGTTCTCAATGTGAAAGAAATATAATTTGGTCCCTTTATTTGAAACATGATAAAAAATAAAATGTGTTGTAAAAATATAACAGTGAAATCCTTTATTTGAAGTTCTCTTAACTATGTGTGACATGTAACCACAAACAAATTTATTTCATGATCTTTATCACAAACTATGTAAAATAGTCCAGTTGAATTCAAATAAATAAAACAATTTTATCTATTAATATTGCACAAGTGACAAAGAATATATATGGACAGTTCTATTGGTTTTGAAGATTAGCTTTGATCACATGATCTAACCAAACTGCTGCCCAGTGTCAAAAATAATCTTCATGCAGATCAATTCACAGTAGCTCAGTTAATGCTTTACTTAACCTTGTAACTTCCCTTTGTGCATTTTACTGCTGATATGGCAGCTCTTGTTTCCTCAATGTGCAACTAGGACGTGACCCGTGTGTGCATGTTGCCGGTGGGACTGTGCTTAGGGACTATCCAGTGTTGTTTGTGGTGGTGGTGGTGGGGAGGGCGGCTCTTCAGGGAGTTTGGACTGTGCTATCTGCTTTATGGAAAAAAGAGGGAGGGAGGAATGTAAAGTTGTAACTCAGTAATCCCTGCTCGCTGCAGCAGTTTTGCCTCCTCTGCTGTGGATTATGGCTAACTGGGTTTGGGCATGTTTGGCACAGATGATCTATCTGCCTACAGGGGGATACCATGAATCGTAGGGTAATTACTTCATTTGAAGGTTTGAGGGTTTTTTGGACCAGTTCAGGTTTAGCTGACTCTCCACTCAAATGAGCAAACAGACAGTGCACTCAAGCACTCAGATCATTTACCTGAGTAAAAGTACTAATGCCACAGTGTAGACATATGGCCCATTTCAGAATAAAGGATGTTATATTGTGATGTAATAATTGACGCATTAATGTGAATATCACTTTAATGTTGCAGCTGGTAAAAGTGGGGTTAATTTGAACTACTTAATATTCTGTTGAGTGTTTGTGAATTTCTCCCCATGGATCAATAAAGTTATATCTTAACTTATAATAAAAATACATTATAATTTATTTGTTGATTATTTTTACCTTGGCAATGGAGGTTATGTTTTCATGTACCTGCTTGTTTGTTTGTCAGCAGGATTATGCTAAAAGTACTGAACTGATTTGCACCAACATTATCATTAAGTAAGTAGCTGTGTGGTGTCTTCACACCTGAAAAGTGACAAACTAAAGTATGATCAAAGCAGATGCTTCACACACCAAATACAGTTGATTTCTGTACTGAAAGAAATTGTGCATGGTGGAGAAACAATGAAAAAAATTGTATTAGATCTTATGGAAAACATTTTGATGAAATTCAGTTATAACTAACTAACTTACTAACAGTTTGACTGACATCCGACGTCATGTATTTGCATGTGCATCATTTCCTGTCACTATAAAGGGATTAAGTATGTTGATATTTTTGTATACTAACTGTTAAAACAGTGTACTGTGAAGATCAGTATGTGGTACATTCTGTGACGTTCCTGAATGGTGTATCATGATTGGTAAGATACGTTTGTGACGCCGACAAACATTTGGAAAAAGCAACAGTAAAATCCCATTGTCATGAGACAGGATAACAGTATGAAAAACATTATTAAGTTGCAGCTTTTCGCAGACACAACTGACAATAGCGTGTTTCCTCTCTCTTTTTGTAAGAGGACCTTTGTGGTAATCTTTTCAGGAAGGAGTGTGTCAAGGACGTCTCACTTACTGATTGCAACTGTAATTATTAACCACACCTGTGTCAGGTGATCTGAAATGTTGCTATGAATAAATGAACCTCTGAGTACACATTATGCTGAACTCATGCTTGATATGTTGTTGTACAACTGAGGACTTCAGGAATGTCCTCTTATGGTTAGCACTTCATATCACAGTGTGCCATTAGAGCTATTGAAGTCAGTACATTAAAAATTAAAATGTAGGACACATTCTTTGGCACTCATTACGTTGTACCGAAAATGCAAATGAATTAATGAAAGCATGTCTACAATCTTGTTCATAGCAACATTTGTTTGAATGTCATGATGAAATAAGTGAATACTACGGTGAGTTTTTAGGCCCAGCAAAGATTTGAAAAACCCCATCGTCCAGAATTTAATAATTAAAATGAAAGAGGTTTTTTAGTGATGTCATTCAGAAGGCTGATTCTTCATCCTTTGGTCTTGATCACTTTTGTGTGACCAGCAGGAAGAATCAGAAGTCTCTCCCAGCACGACGTGATGTTTGTCTTTGTGTCAGACCTGCTCACCTCAAACACTGACACCATGACGAACTTTTAACTGTGACGGGTTCCAGCCATTTGCATTTCTTCGGGTCAGGATGCTGTGGAGTCTCTGTGGTCTCTCCTCTGGTCTAAACATTGCAGGGTTCTAGAAAAACAAACATTAAAAAATTGTGAATATTTTATTATGGTCATTTTAAAAGAGGTAGATTCAGATTTTTTGGTTTTTCCACAGGCATTTGTTGAGAATTTCTTGTTTTTTTAAACTAGAATGCACTAAAAAAACAAGGAAAAGAGAGTCAATGTGACAAGAGCAGACTCACCCAATTATTCCACCAGGGATGAAGAGGATGATGGCAGCAAAAAGGAAGGGAAAGCCCTTCATGAAGTGCAGTGTGGCTGGGTAGAGCGAGTTGAAGACACCACTTCCCACCAGAAAACATAAGCTCTCCACACAGGCGACAGAGGCAAACAGGGCACCTGGAAGAACGCACAAACACACAGTTATGTATACAATACAGGGGCATGTGCTCCAAATCAAACATTACTGTTGCATTTCTGATCTAAATATAATTCATTGACTAATTCAAACAATACAAAGCTGACACACTGAGTCAGCTTTCCTTTCCTAACACTGTGCTGGTTTAATATAATCCTCACATCTTCAAATCATTGCAGTTTTAAACATGTGGGGTATTTGTACTTGATCAGAGACAGACCTTGCTCTGATGGGTCCACCAACTTCGACAGCTTCGACCTGAGCACAGGCGTCGCAGCCATGAAGAGGAAACATAAACCATAACCTGGTGACCGAGAAATTAACAGACTTTTACTTGGATGCACAAGTAACTTATCAGTCAATAAAACGGTTATACTTTTGTCAACCAGCCAATATAAGATCTCATTCAAGTTCTCCAAATTGTTTTACTTTTTATTAAGAGTCATAGATTATGTCAAATAACCAAATGTAACACTTGGAGAATATTTTATGCTTTGTATTAACTAACATTCCTCAAAGTTCGTTGATGTTACCTGACAGTGACCGTTGCTAAGATTTGCACTTATGTTTTCATATTTGTAAGTATGCATTTGTTCTCATTCTGTACTGACATGGCCTGTAAATTATTGTGCAACTCAAATCCTCACTACATTGCAAATTTAAACTGTGTGATGTGGATCATGTTAATTATTCCCTTGGGCTATGAGCAGAGAAATGTCTTCACAGAACCTAGCCCAGAGGGGAGGAGAGGATACTTGGGAGTTTTTTTATTGGCTGGTATTTGAGGTTGCCAACATACTCAGTTTGACACCTTGTTCAGTCTGTCACTTGCTGAGCTGAACTCATGACAGCATCTGTCTGATAATGTGAATTTTTTTCACCTGTGGCCAAAAAGAGTGTGCATGTTTTCAAAGGCTTTTGGTAGAGCTGAGATTGCACTAATGGGGGATAATTTAAGTAAAAGGGCATATTAAATTACAGTGCAAAGTCATTAAATTGCTATTATGTGTAATCTGGAATTTTACTGCAAGGGATAATCCCAGAAATTATCTTTCTTGGTCAAAGATGCCCTACAAAGACTGAAAATGCTTAATAAGGCTTAATGTATTATATAAATACTGAATTCTGTGCTTTATAGTGGAGTTATTAGACTTTGAAATCATCTCACTTGTATTGTCCTGACTTTTGTTGAGTAGAAAATCTTTTAGACAGAAAACCATATTTTCAACCACCCAAATAATTATCAGAAGAAAGCTGTTTACAAAACATCTTGAGGTCATTACCTCACTCCAAGGCCTCTCACCTGTGAACATGAGTTGGGTGGTGTTAGCTACAGAGAAGACCACCAGCCCAGTAATATTGGAGGCCAGACCCACAAGAGCCACCCAGGAGTCCTCCAGGCAGCGCTGCATGAGCTTCAGCCCCAGCAGACTGCTCAGGTAGGCCAGGTGCTGCGCTGCTGATCCATAGCCAATGAGGGCCGGTCCCCAGCACAGCGGTGAGCTCAGCTCATACAACACATACAGCTCCCTGCTGCCGAAGTGTACAGTCACCACCAGAAAGAAGCACAGTGTGTAAAGCCACAGCTTGCATCTGTGAAATCTTCCACCACCCTCACTGCTACTGCCTCCTGTTGAGTAGAGGTGCCAGACGGCCTTGTGGTGGCGAGTGGTGAGGAGCTTCGCACTTGGGTCTGGCAGGACAGACTCGCGGACAAAGAGGTAAGCATACAGAGCTGCAGCCAAGTTAGTGGCCAGGACCAGCCAGAATGGATTGATGTACCTACACACAAGCATAAATACTGCATGTTACATGTGAATGAAGTGAATCAGAGTAGTGATAACCCTAACCCTGATACTTCTAAATACCACGACTGCAACAGCACACATTTCTCACCCTTGTGCTCGCCGCCACTGCCCTCCAATAATGCTGGCCAGCATCCCTGACAGACCCAGACAGGCCTCCAGCACTGCCACCCTGAAGGTGCGGGACCTTCTGTCACTGGTATCAGCCACGTACGAAAAGCAGCCTGCCAGGACAGCATTAAAATCACCTGAAAGGCCGCTAAGCACTCTGCCCACTAGGAAGTAGAGCACAGGCAGCTTCAGGTACATCACTACCAGGTAGACCCCTGCCTGTAGTGCCAGGCCAAGGTTGGGAAGGATGAGGACGGGCCTGCGACCTGCGAGGTCACTCCATGAGCCCAGGAAAGGCACCACCAACAAGCCAACAGAAAAGCCCCCTAGGTTGATGTACAGGCTCCAGTGGGCTGTTAAGGTTTCCACCTCCTGACAAAACAAACGAGATAGAAGAAGACTTTTGATTGAGAAATCAAAAATACTGTGATTCCACTGCCCAAACAAAACCCACTGCACTTACACATGCAAATCTAGACTCTTAAAAACACAGTGTTAGATTTGTTGAAACTTTTATTTTACATGTGAAAACAAAACCAAGGCTTCTTCCCCCACATTTGTGGCTAAGAGCAGCAGACTGGTTGCACTGGGACACACGCTGAGATGTGAAAGTGATACTGGGCCGTTACCTTCTGCAGGGGGTCAGGGGTCACGGAGCCATTGCTGCACCCCGACCTCTTTGTGCCGTTGTAGCCGAGATCCTCGCTGATGCGGTCCCACAGATACTGAGTGGCCAGGGGCGCCTGCAGGGCCAGAGAAAACATGGAGAGGAACAACACTGGCTCCACCGAGACCGGCAGCGAGCATGTAAACGGTGGTCGCACGGAGCCGGTGGTCGGTACGTCCGCTTCGGCTTTGCGGCCGGATGAGTCGGACATCGGGTCGGCTGTTGATGTGGCGCCGAGGACATCGCCGGGAAGGATCGCTGCAGTGTCCGACTCGTCCATGTCCAACTGGGTTAAGTGTAAACATTAACCGTGTCAACGTTACTAACTCGGTATTCACACAAGCGAAACATTAACCCGAGCTCTGCTGTTTTCTGGGACGGTTTGTCGCGTGGCTAGCTAGTTAATCATGCTAATGCTAGTTTGTTTACGCTGCTGGCGCGTCTGTTTGAGTTTAACGAGCTTGACGGTATCAGCCAAATAAAGGAAGCGACACGGGAGCACATGAAGCGTGGACTCAGCCACACCGCCTGGACGAAGAGGTGAACTACACCTGAGGTCATTTTTTTTTTCTTTTTGCTGAGATTTATCTTGTGTTCAGACGTGGCTAAAGGTGTTGCTACCCATGCACCCCATTGAAACAAAGCCCAGTTTTTCTTGAAAAGCGTTGAAATTAAAGGCTCTGTTGTCAAGCACGCCTGTCTGGGGATTGCCATAGAAATAAAACAAAGAAGCCTGTTTATTCTACAAAAACAAGAAGCGCTAATGAACAAGTGGATTGTAGTAATATTGCAAGCAATTAGTATCACAGGTGTCTTCAATCTCACAATCAGTCATGCAGCCTATTTAAAAGGAGAAAAGTGCTCATGGCTGTAGCTGCTGACCTGAGCACACCCTACACCTGCTCAGGTCAGTTTGACAGGAATAACTACAGAGCAATCCTGAGAATGAAAGCAGACATCAGTAACTTGTGATGCTTGGCCAAGAGTTTCAAGTTGCTGAAGTTATTAGCTGCATTTAGATGGCTCATTTCCTTTTGTGTGTGAATTGTAGTTTCCTTTGTTTGCACAGGAAAGCATTTAAGATATTTGAAATAATGTGTGCAATATATCCTGTGGAGGTTGCACCAGAGAAATAATTAGACATTAACCAAAGTAGTTTACATATAGTATTTTGATCACCATCAGTTCTAATTTATGATAGTGACTCTATTTAATTATTTAATCATTAATATAATTGCAAAAGGATCATATGGATGTGTGATATAACCTTATACTGTTTTATTTTTTTTAATATATTTTTGTGACAGAACAGTGTAATAGGATTCCTAAATTATCAACAGGCCATTTTAACTATTCAGATCAAAACTTAACATAAGCTTGGAGGACTAAAAAAGCATTTCCCTCCAATATACTAGTGTATAAATATCATTTTCTGTCCATAGTGAGGTAGGTTATTCAAGGTTATATGATAAAATCATTTTTAGAATGATTAAATGATTAGATGACAATAAAGACGTCTTTAAAATGTTTCGCTGCTCTGTCCCTATAGGTGTGAATCAACAAGATGAGCAGCTGGTTCTCATTAACCTAAGACTAAAGCAGCGAGAATAGGGCCTTTGGTGCCACTGTCAGGGCAGAAGCAGAAAACAAAAAGGTACGTCCCTCACTGTAAGAGATGCAGACTCTTAGGTAAATCAGTCAAATGCTCTGTTCATAATGTATAATATATATGTAATTAATGATAATAATAATAAATGTAATGTAATTATCATGGAAGAACTTTAATATATTTACAATGTCAGCAAGGATTTTGATGTCAGGAAATGTTTAATGATTTTGCATCACTCTCTCACCTGTAATACACTGACACACACACAATAGGAGAATGATCTGGTTTGTCTACATTTTGGCAACTGTGAGACCTTTCATTGGAAACGCATCATTGTTTTTATGAGTTACACCCACATGAGTTATGCACACAGCCTTTAACCCTGTTATCAAGTGAAACTGTTTTTTTGCAGATTGACCTTTCCTTCTCCCTCTGCAGGACATGAACAACAATGCATTTGTTACTATGTAGTTCCCCTCGGGCACATTCAGAGGTTATGTTTTTCTTTGGTTTACTTTGGAGTGAACCATGTGTTGTGCTATGTGATGATTAGTGATTAAGCCTTATTTAGTCTCACCTCAATCTCCCATTGCTGCATCAAGTGCCTGTTAATGTGAAATAATGTCCATGTCTTTGTCCAGAGGTGTCAGCCCTGTGATAGGCCTTTAAATGATAAGGATTTACACCTGATGCAGACAAAGCAGCTGTCACATCTTACTGTCAAGATCAAAAAGATTAGTTTTTCTGTAGATTATTGCTCCTGGCTGCTTGGCTTATCTACCCCCTTCTAAACACATGGAAACACACCTTTTACATGAAGACCCCTCACTCTAAAGTTAATTTTTAACCTTTTTTCGGTATATACTGGTATATAAACTGTGACTTCATATGTTTCTGTCCTTTATAGATATAGAGCAGGGGTATCACTAATTTTTTTTTCTCTTTCACTCTTCAATACTTTGGATGTCCCTCACACTTTGTGGATCATGGCTAGATTCCTTACATGGCTGTGGAGGTATAGGAATTACATTGTGATAGTCCTGACACCTCTTCTGCTTCTGCCTCTGCCACTGATCATCCCGACCCCGGTAAGAACATGAACGTTGAGAAGCCTTCTTGTTGTTCTCTCAAAACCTTTGCTGGAAGGTTAGCTAGAAAGCCATTTAAGTATAACTCATGTTCCTTCAAAACAAAGCAAGTATGTGCAATTAAAGGCAGAGGATGCCAGGGTGGCATCAACAAAACCAGTGGAATTGGATTGTTTCTATGTGGAGTAAATTAGCCTGACATGAGAAGCCGAATATTTGTTTGGGTAGATGCATGAAAAGATGTTTCTCAGCTGCTAAAGAAGAAGTAAAGGTTGAAATAAATAAGGCTTTACACATGGCTTCCCCCAGTCAACCTCACACCTGCACATTTAGGTTTATGGGATCTATCTTCAGACTGACTTAAATTCAATGACAGATCTGTCCCCAACTTTACCAAAACGCAAAAAAAAAATCAAAGAATAAACCTGATGATGGGACTTTAGATGTGTATTATCATATCTGATCTTTGACCTTTGGCAAAGGTGCTCTGACACCAAAAACACTTAAAGCACTATGCTAATAGATGCTCAGCAAAACACTTTTCAGGTCTAGATTGACTACAGACAGCACTGGAGAGTCACCCTAAGGGCCTAAAGACTAAGAGACTTTAATTTATTAGTTTTCATTGCAAGGGTCCAGTTCACCATACCTCAGATATTTTTTCCTCTTCTGACAGGACATTAGATAGGGAGGCTGTGCCACGCTGCTTAAAAGTTATATTAGCAAAACTAAATATCAGCCTTTTCATCAGTAATGGTAATATGTGATGTGTATTTTGCTACTATTACTACTATTGCTTCTACTATTTAAGCTTACCTTATACTTTCTGTAACATTAGTTTTAAGCTTTAAAATCCAAGAGTAATCTGATTACTACAAGTAAGCAGTGCAAAGATCACATTGCCCTGACCGTACATGTCATAAAACCAGGTTGTAAAAAGTACTATGCATGAAACATGATGGAAGTGGAAGGAGAGATTGTCTTAGTAGTAGAGGATGATATGAAGATTTGTTTTTGTAGACGTGTTTAGAAGGTAATGAGGCAATTAAGGGCTGATTCTGCTGTCATGATGGTAGTAATAATAGTGATTTAAAATGTCATTCTGCCACTGAGGAGTCAGGAGGGAGAAGAGTTGCGGCTTGTCGGGAAAGGGGAATATTTTGTGAGCAGACCAGTTTGGTGGTGCAAGCTCCTAAATAAACCTCCTAGACTGCAGTGACGTGCACCAGAGAGGGGTTTACATAGGAGAATTTGGGGAGGCTTGACAGCGTATTAGATATTACTATATTATACACTGTTTTCCAGTATGTAGTCACATGCAGTTGAATGAGGATGTTGTATTAATACAGGCTCACCTAAAAATTGATTATGCTTGGTATTTTTAACCGAAGGAAGAATCTATTTCTACCCGTTCTTGTGTTTTCCAAATTAATTTCCTAAATCCACAAAGTGTGTTTTTAAAAGAAATAGAGAGAGACAGTTCTAGTCGTACTGCATCCAAATATATCCACATTTTCTGAGACCATTGCCACAAAATGAAAGTAAGCTTTGATAATCAAAAAGGATCAAAGACATAAGGATGGAAGTATATTTATTGTTTTACACTACCTTCTTAGCTGGAAAGGCCTCTGTCACTGACCCTTTGTACCATGTAATCTTTGACCATGATAAATTGAAAAGTGGGATCATGTTCAGGGGGTCATTTCAGTCCCATTAAACCAAAGATCAAAGACCACGATCTCTGTCCTCTTCAGCTTTTGACAATTCCTGTCAATTTGAATAGTTATGGACCTTTTCCCTCTTCTTTGATTATACATAGACAAGACAAACTGCCTTTACCATATTCTGTAATTTTTATTTAACATAACAAAAGTCAATCAAGCTGCAGCTATTTTGGTGTGCACCTTAAACAAAAAGTGGGACATTATATAGGACATTAGTGCTAAATTAGATGGTAATTGCTACACAGTGCAAGTTAATTTTGTGTTACTAAGAAATGTTATTATGCCATTTTTAATGGCTGGCTCCAAATACAGCAAGCACATGTACATTTTCTTCAGAGAAAATGATTACTGCAGTTATCAGATAATAGTAAACCAGGCTGAGGTTAGGAGGTCTCTGGTGTGTTGTAGTTCCCTTTGTGGGTTTGGTGTCTTTCTCAAATAGACATCAACACTTGTCAGTCCATCTGTAGTCATGTATGTGCATCAAGCATGTTAAGTACACAGTCCTTGTTTGTCATTACAGGAAGCAAAATGTGGCTTTGTGATAATTCTCATGGCGCTGTACTGGTGTACAGAGTGTATCCCTCTGGCTGTGACTGCCCTGCTGCCTGTCATTCTGTTCCCCATGATGGGCATCATGGAGTCAGGCGAGGTATTGCCAGTTGCAGACAGTAATTACAAATTCTGATAAGCCATTTTTTAAAATTAATTTGCCTTTTGCCTCTTTCTAAGAATCAGTTTTCCATGATGATACACTCCATGATGAACCTGTATGGATTTCCTGATTCCTTATTCTTTCCTTACCAGGTTTGTATCCAGTACCTGAAAGACTCCAACATGCTCTTTATTGGTGGGCTGCTGGTGGCCATTGCTGTTGAGCACTGGAACCTGCACAGGAGGATCGCCCTTCAAGTTCTGCTTATTGTGGGGGTGAAGCCATCTCTGTAAGAATCTTTATTCTGTACATACATATACATACTGCAGCTACAATATATATAAGTATGGGGACATCCCTGTTACCCCCTTACCTTTGTCTACTTTTGATCTGAGGTTCTTTTATATGGTTTGGGCTAGAAAATCTTCATGGTAGAACATACAGTTCTCCCTTGTAGAATGCCCTTTCCAATCACAGTGCCCTTGAAGACCATAAAAATGGTTTTACAAGTTTGTGTATAGAAAAACTTGACTGGCCTGCACAGTGCCATGACCTCAGCCCCATCCAGCACCTTTGTGATAAACCGGAGGGCCATCTCCAGGCCAGGTCTTATCATTCAGCATCTCTTGTGGCTGAATGGGAGCAAATCCGTGCAGTCAGGATCAAGAATTTTCTGAATAGCCTTCTTAGAATAGTGGAGGCTCTTATAGCAATATATTAATGCCCATGATTTTAGAATGACAGCGGAACAATCACATATGGGTGTAATGTTTGAGTATCCATATACTTTTGGTCATGTAGTGTATGCATTGATATTATTTTTCACTCAAATTTCTTTGCATGTTTTCTTCAACCTTCACCTCATCATCTAATCTAATCAAATGTGTTTTTGTCCTCTCCAGTCTGATGATTGGTTTCATGAGCACCACAGCTTTTCTGTCCATGTGGATCAGTAACACAGCCTCTACAGCCATGATGCTGCCCATAGCAAATGCTGTGCTGCAGCAGCTGTGTGACACAGAGGCCAACGCTGAAGAGAGGGATTTTAGTCTGACTGCTGCAAAGGATGGTCAGGAAAACCAGGCATTTGAGATGGATGGATTGGTCACAATTTTTTTTTTTTTTACTGTTGCACTGTTGTTTTGCAAATACATGAAAAGATGATGACATGAAAGACATTAAGGACATCAAAGAAAATAAAGTTACTTCAAACAGGTTTTCTAACTTTGTCTTCAAAATAACAGCCTGGTTTAGAAAAGAAAAATAAAACGTCAAAGTTCTTTAATAGAACGTAGAAGAAGCAGAGGAATAAAAGTGCAACACTACAGGCCAAATGTAATATGTCATGATTATTATTTAGTTAAATACAAATTCTATCCTATTGAAATGTTTTTTTCTACTAATAATCACTGGAGATTTGGTAATGTCATCCATTCCTTCACAGAGGCAGAAATGTCAAACCAAACTTTTACAGAACTCCAGTAGCAACTTTGTCTTCAAATGAGTTTATCGATTACAGACAATGGTAAAGCCTGGGGGATGAAGCAGTAAATTCATGTTATATGCTGGACACTTGAACAATTGTGATGTCTTTTCCATACTGAAGGTCTCAGTGCTGTCCCTCCAGAGGTTTGTGAGAAGATTCCAGAGGTGGAGCAGCGACGACTGAAGAGGGAGCAGAAGTATATAAAACTATCAAAAGGCATGAGCTTGAGTGTTTGTTACGCTGCCAGCATTGGAGGGACTGCCACCCTCACTGGAACCACACCCAATGTCATCCTGAAGGGCCAGATTGATGAGTACGACCTGCACATGCGCAAATAAATACAACACATATGCACACAGATGGGCAAAATTCTTGGATGCAGATTCATTTCCTGCTTGTGGACTGAATCACAAAATTATGTTGAATTCAGGATTAGACCTAATCTGTGGCAACCAACCCAGAACCTCAGTTATATCATCCTCTTCTTGACTTACTCTTCTCCTGAGAACTTTCTACTAAAACTCTATCAACTCACATCAAGGGTCTTTTCCTTGTAGTTTTGGCTAACATTAAAAATTTTGATCATCTTTTACTCACAAATTGCGTTGTTGAGATCTAGGAATGTAGTGGGCACAGCTTCTGTTAGGGTAAAAGTCCATCAATTACTGGAGAGCCAAGCACTCTCCATTTTAATGCCATGCCAATAAATTTAGCAGTGAAATTAGTCAAGACGTGTTACACTACTAATTAATAAGTAATGGCCTAAGCAACAAAAATAGCGTCCCGGCTGTACAAAGCAAAATGTTAACATAACTTGTTATGTAAGTTGTAGACTCGCTGATCTCTCAACACAGTCCAGTCAGGTGACTGATCTCAGTGTTTTTTCTTTATCATTTACAGACTCTTTCCAGACAATGGAGGTATAATCAACTTTGCAAGTTTTTTTGGATTCTCATTCCCCAACATGGTGCTAATGCTCGCTCTGTCTTGGTTGTGGCTGCAGTTCATGTTTTTGGGCTTCAAGTAAGTTTCATGGACCGGAGTCATTCTCCGCCATTTTGTATTACAACCAAATCATCCACATTATGAAAACAGTAATTAATTTTCATGTTATGTTATTCTAGCTTGCGAAAGTCCTTTGGATGTGGCACAAAAAAAGACAGTGACAGGGAAGCTTACCAGGTAATCAAAGATGAATACAAAAAGTTGGGCAGAATGAGCTTCGCTGAGAGCTGTGTGCTGGTTATCTTCACGTTGCTGGTTCTTCTGTGGTTTACCAGGGAGCCCGGGTTCACACCTGGCTGGGCCACTGTGCTCTTCAACAAAGACAAGCCGTGAGTACAATAACTGTTTGTTGTTCAAATTAATGATTAGAAATCAAAATTAAATTAATATTATTTGTGTTTTTGTAATGTTAATACGTGAAACGTTCTCAACAGGTATGTCACAGATGGCACTGTGGCCATATTAATGTCAGCACTCTTCTTCTGCATCCCATCCAATTTGCCCAGATGCTGTGGGAAGTCCAGGGATGGTAGGTCATCTTATAAGTTCTTATGAACTCGTACAACAGGTGCATTGATATAAACACCTTCACACTAAAAAGTCATGTAAACAGGCTACCCATGCTTTACAGTATATGTGCACGTTTGGACAACACAATGGGACGTGTTCACTGTTGCATCACATTTTATGTTTGTGGCATGTTAAGTCTGTCACATGATGATAGGAGTGCAGTTTTATAACCACTTCTATCCTCTATCTGTGTACTACAACGGACAAACATATAGTCCATAACTTTTACTGCCCGTGACAACTCATCTCGCTGATTCAGTGCTTTGTAATAAACGTTACCCAAACTCCTTCCTGAGCTGTAGCCTGATAGCCCCAAGGTCAAGCCTGTACAACAGCACATGCTGTGCTGATCCTTAGACAAACTACTTTTGTATCAACGATGATTTTTTTCTCCCTTGGTAACTTAAGTTGAGCGTGTCCTGCTCCTGCCTATAACCAACAAGGTCTTTGCTACTCCTCAAAAAGTGGAAAAGTAGAGTGTTTTGTACACAGAGAAGTGACACAATGATTAACACACACCTAGTTTGAGAGATGTGATCCAGACTTTGAGGTGCCAAAGTCCATTTCTCACCCTGGAAAAGAGAAAAAAATAATTTAAAAGTATGAATCCAGTTACAGCACCACATTTTAAAATTATTTTTGCCAAGTGCTCTCTTGAATCTTGATGGCTTACCAATTTATCATGCTTCTTTTTTATCTTGTTATTTTATCTGTTTAGCTCCTTTGTAGACACAGAATATTATCTGTAGACAATAAAAGCTGGGCTTTTATACAGTTAGGTTAGATAAATCATTATTTATGACTGCCAGTCATAAATAATGTCAGCTCTAAAGACTGTCAGCTCTAAAGATTTCAACTCTTTTCTTCTTTTTCTTTTTGTTCTAATAGGGGCACCCGCTGAAGCCCCTTCACCTCTGCTTAGTTGGGACATTGTCCATGAAAAGATGCCTTGGAACATCCTTTTACTTCTGGGAGGAGGTTTTGCACTGGCCCATGGAAGTGAGGTAATACAGTTGGTCAAGTTCTCATTCTTTTGAGGACAATCTTTTCTATAAATGTTTGGATGCTGATGTGTGTTTTTCTACACTGGATAAAGAAATCTGGACTTTCTCAGTGGCTGGGAGAAAGTCTAATACCGCTGCAGAGCATCCCTCCTTTTGCCATCTCCATCCTACTGTGTCTGTTGGTGGCCATGTTCACCGAATGTTCCAGCAACACTGCCACCACCACTCTCTTTCTGCCAATACTGGCCTCCATGGTGAGACAGAATGAGATACTAACATAGTCTTACTGTAACATACATCCAGTGCATAAAACACAATGTATAGCACTGCGTTGCCAGGACAATTTA
The DNA here is from genome assembly GCF_046630095.1 of Trachinotus anak. Classification (NCBI taxonomy): domain Eukaryota; kingdom Metazoa; phylum Chordata; class Actinopteri; order Carangiformes; family Carangidae; genus Trachinotus; species Trachinotus anak. The sequence goes on from NW_027273865.1 coordinate 16,637,352, forward strand.
ATGAAATCCTTTCTTGGGCAAGCAGGGCTGAAAACGTAACCACAGAACACATCATTACATAAATCAAGTCCCGACTGGTTTTGATAGACATATCATTTGTGACTCTCTCCTAAATAGGGGCTATAATCTTCATCACATACATATTTACTTTGGCCTTTCTCGGTGTAAATCTTTAGTGTAAGTGTGCAAAAGTTTTTCACGGGCATTAAATCACATCTATGTTGTGGTCTTTCAATATGATCATATGTCAGCAATGACAGCAATTTCATGTTTGTATAAAACTTAGTAAGAATTATAAACTTTTATTGCTTGTAGACATAAAGAGAAATTGTCAGCAGAATTAAAAGTTGTTGGGAACCTTTATTATTTACACCTGCCCAATTATCATCTGTGTGAATGTCCTTCCAGGCCGCTGCTATTAAGATACACCCGCTGTACATCATGTTTCCCTGCACCATCTCTGCCTCACTGGCTTTCATGCTGCCTGTGGCAACTCCACCCAATGCCATCGCCTTCTCCTATGGCAACCTTAAAGTTATGGACATGGTAAGACCTTTCAGAAAAGATAGAGACCCAGAAACTGTGTTTGTTGACGTACACACAGTGTTTTGGATAAAGACTCATATCCAATTTTTAGATAAGCAGCTTATATTAATCCTTATATCTGATCATTATTATGTATTTGCATACACACAGTATTCTGAGTATTCCAATGGCGACAGAGCTCAGGCAGACTGAGCAGCAAAAGCAACGTATAAATGGCTCGAGAAATTGGTATTAATATTATTAGATTAGAATAAGACCTATTCTGATGATGCAGACAAACACTGGACAAAGTAAAAAAATATAATTTTGTTCATGTTATGTTATTATTTTTCTGGTTGTTCCAGGCTAAGGCTGGATTCATTCTGAACTTTCTTGGAGTCATAACCATCAACATTGCCATTAACACATGGGGCGTGGCGATCTTCCAGCTGAATACCTTTCCCAGTTGGGCGAACGTCACCAAAGTTCCTTGAATATGAACTCAGGGGAGAAAAGGGGGGAGATAAACAACATCTGCTAATTCATCAGGACCACCAGAGGACTGGGCTGGCAGTCTTAGTATTTTAGTATTTAAAACTCCCTTGTATACATTTCATCTAGTACAGCCTGTTGTGTACCGAGGCCTGCCCTTGAACGCTGATAAAGGTTCTTCTGTGCAGCTTTCAGTCTTTTATCATGCCTCACATTGTGATGTACCTCAGAAACCAACTGGTCATGGTGACTGGAAACGCTGGAGCACCATTTGTTGATGTTTTGACTGAACTGAGTTCATTTAGATAAATCATCTTCTGTGCAGTCAACAAAGCAGAAGTTAACATAATTTATATCCAAGATTAACATTTTGTTTTTCACCTAAAAAACATAACATTTAAAAACAAGTTTATGACAGATTGTGGTAAAAAATATATCCTGTGTCAAAATGTTGATATTGTGATTTGTCATTGCACCTGTATAAACAAAGTTACACTTTCTTAATATAATAAACTACAGTTTTACCAAACAAAAAAAAAAAAAAATTGCAAACAAATGTAAATGTATATTATAATTACTATGTGCAATATTTTTGCACCTTGTACCCATGGGTAGGTATGAAGACTCTGCGCTCCTTATATATGTAAGCTGGAGACACGAAAGACTACAATAAACATCCCTACTTCAGATGGATGTTTAGAGCAAGTTATACACACTGAACTACTTGGAATTTTGAAAATATTTAAGTTACTCAAACTAATATGTGTTGTTTGTCAATGACAGTTTATTCAACTTCCAAGAAAAGAAATACTTGGAATAGAGAAGCTGCAGGTTCAAGGGTACACTGTAGTTTTTGACTGAGACTTAAATTTAATGATAGGCTCAAATCTCATTGCCATCCATAGGATTAGGAACACTGGGTCCAGAACTGATTTAAAGAGATCCAAGAGCACAGGAAATCCCTTCAAAGGGTCAATGAGGGAGGAATGCAAAAATGATTAGAGGTAAGGGAAATCAATTATAGGGAACTGACTGAAAACATTTGATTGAACTCCTTGGCAGGGGCCTGTATATCTGCTGTATGTGAAGGCCTGGAGCAAAAGGGATTTTAAAGTCATGAATCTACAGAGAGGTCACAAGAGTAAGCAGTTTTAAAATCAAAAACATTTTTGTTAAATCTAGCGACCATTCTTCTGGTAAAGACTGAAAGCATCACACAAAGGAAAAACTATAGCTCTCAGTTTCTTAAAACCAATTCTCAATGGACATTAAGGAAGGTGTGATGGATGTCTGTTATCAGAGGTAAGACAACATCTTTCTCCCATGATATCTTCTGTCTCACTTTGATTACTGTGGGTATTTTGATGAACATGTGAGTGGGCTTTATGTCAGTCAAATACCATTGTATTGTATTTTCAGCTTAAAAGCTCCTATGTATTGTAAGTATTTTGTCGAAGTCTCAGGTTATTGACCCTGTGCAAGAAGTAGCAAGATTTGAATTTAGATGATGTGTAACCAATCTGTAATTATCATACATATCATAAGTTTTACCACTTGACTGTACGAGCATTCCACAATGTGGTTTAAATAAGGGGCCTGAATCAGTGATTAAATGATAATTGTGAATATAACTTACTGAGAACAGTCATTAGGGGAAACAGCTGCACATTTTATTATCAAATATCCTTGGGACAGGCAAAGTAATTGCAGTATTTATATATTCCTCAACCTGAGCTGTGTTAAAGTTCAGTGATATATCTCTTCTGCCTCAGGGACTCTGAATGTTTTCCTCTGAGTTTTCAAAAGCCACTCATAAATCATGCTTTCTGATTACATAAAATATGGAATTAGATCTTGTTCTTACTTCTGCTTTATGAATATTTTTATTAGAGAAAAAGCTCAAATAAATTTAATGAAAACCATTACAATGGTTATATTGCTTCACACATTTAAGAGAGGGGTCATGGGACAACACAGAATAAGAAAGCAAAACAAGCATATTTCTGCTCCCAAAATTAAGTAAATTTGTCATCGATATTGTCAGACTATTAGGTTCAGGCTTATTGCTTGTGAATTACAGGATAATTTTACATATTCATGAAATAGCCACCACTTGTTGATAGACAGTGACAGAATTTGTCACTGGAACAGCACCAACATCATCACAAATAACAAACCCCAGGTCACAATTCCTATTCAAATATCCATCAACATATCACTGAAACACAACAGCACTGCAGTTTTAAAGCAGCTCTGTGAGGCTGCACTTAGGCAATGCTAACATGTTTAGCAGATAGGCTGTTTACCATGTTCACCATCTTAGTTTAGCTTGTTAGCATGCTAACATTTGGCAATTACCCCTAAACAGTAATGTCAGCTGAAGCTCACAAGAATGTTAGATTTGCATGTATTTGAAAGGTAGACCAACATTGCCGTTGCTAGTCTAGCTTCGACGAAAACACAACTCCGGCCTCGACATCAGCTATCTGTCACTGCAAGAGATAAAATGACACAATTTCTTGTGCTGACAAAACATTTTTTGAAGTGTGTAAATGTCATTTGTATTGGACACTTACAAACACATTGGCCACATCTTGGTCAATGATGTAACAGCAGGTATTTTCCATCAGCTGTAGCACCTGCCATGTCATGGAGGGGTCAGACAAACAAAATGCCTGAAATGTCAGTCCACAGAGAGCGGTGCACCACTCACTTGTAAATGAAGTGGATCGTTCTAAATTCAATCTATTGTAGATCCAGGGAAATGAGTCAAAAAAGCAGAGTGGATGAGTCACCATGTTGACATAACTATTGAATGACAAGATGCTGATTTGCATGTTGCAAAACATAAATACTTGCTCAGATTGCTGCGAGCCATCAACACTGACAGTTAGCTGTCACTGTCAGAATTTATTTCTTTGTTTTCAGTCTTATCATTCACCAAATATGGGTGTGACTCTCGTGGAAGGACAGACTTATAAAACAGGTCTCAGGTTTATTATTAGAGTCCTGGGTTGAAACTTTGACTAATAACTTAACACTACTGTCCAGTGATGATCAAAGCGGTATAGAGAAACACAGCTTCAGTGCTTTTAAATTATTAAGGGTCAATAACATGTTCGAGCTCTGCAAAACATGATATTGCAACTGAGAACACTTTAGCACTGGAGCAATTATTTCCCAGAAGACAATGAGACTTTCACCAAAGAGCCTTCTGGAATCTCTTCCTTCATTACACCCTCCTCAAAAACTCTTTGGCAGAAAGAGCCCTCGGCAGTAGCCTCTCTCTGCAGAGGCCTTGGACTGTAACTCAAGAGTTTATTCAATCTGTAATTAATCCTCTGTCTCTCTGTCATTCTGCCTCGCCCTCTCGCTGAGGACAGGGTTTGTTCAAGGTATAGCTACGAGCTAAGGGCGCTGATGTTTTCTGGTTCAGTGGGAGGATAGGATAGGAATCTACCTGTATTGACATACCTCTACTCCCTCTCCCTCTCTTTATTTCTCTACCTCCCTTACTCTTTGAGCCTCATACTTTCACTGTAATGGCTTCAGAAAAAAAAGGCAAGTTTAAATTTCAAGAAATCTCAAGAAAAAAATTAATTCTTTGAGACACATCACCATGGAGCATCTTAATACATTGTGAACTGTCTGATGGCTTTGAAATTAGTTTAGACCATAACAGGCCGATTGTTGAGCATGCTCATTAGTTGTGATATTACCTCATAGTGACTGCCTCTGTTTTACCAGAGTAGATAGTGCTTTGTGGTTCAGTTTGCTGTATGATCTGTAAAAATGCATGTATTCTTGCATGCTTCAAATGCTCAAATGACCCTGTCTGTTTATTTGTGCGCCTTTGTTTGAGTGGTTTGCGCAACAGTTAAGTGGAACTATATCATATTTAAGACAGCATTAGTCATGGGCGAGCTCAGAAACCAGGGCACGGAGCCCGCTCGTACTTTGCCACTGGCTGTGATCAGTAGTGTATCTTATGTCCGATTCACACAAGTAACCATTCAGTCAGGCAAAGAAAGACTGATGGAAGGAGGAAGAGAGCGCTGCCAGCTGCCAATGACTACACCAGTAGATCTTTTGGAACCTGTTGCAGCAGGTTTTTCTTTCTGTATATCTTATTGCTGGGCTAGCCTGGACAAGTGCCAGAAACACACACACACACGCACTCACACAGAATGAGGATAATATTCTGAGCTGCCAAAATCTGAAACCAGCCCATCAACCACTTCCGTACATATTTAGACAGTCAATCTAATCGAAGTGCCTCACTGTCAGGGCGAAGGGGCTGGAGGTGCAAGGAAAGGATGTGGACCGAGGTTACAGGTCTGAGTGAGATTATCTGACTGAAACTACTGAAGCCACACAGGAGGGAGGGCAGTTCTGAGTCAAAGGTTAGGTGAGTCCATGTGAAACAGTTTGGCTGTTTTCACTCTGATATACACTTATTTCACCTCCTGTTTACACAGTAACTAAGAGACACATTGCAGCACTGTACTACTCTGTACTGAGGCTGTTGGCACTGCTATAGGTGTTGACAGCTGGTTAGTCTCTATGATCTTTGAATGGCAGCCTTCTCATGTCATTGTCAGTAAGTAATCTTGACAGTTATGCTTAAGGTGACCAGATACACCTGCTCTTGTCTTCTGATAAACATAGACATAGCAACTTCATAAACATGTGAGTAAAGCTGAGCTCGTGGTGAGAAACATGTAGATAATGTGTTGATAGCTGCACTGTGATCTTGACATTTTTCACTGATGAGACGTGAACAGCTCCACACTTAATAGAAATCAGTATTATTAGTTGATTATACAAAAATTAAGTTGTTATGACTATTTTTCTTTGATATTTAAAATTAAGTGCCGTGTGCTTAGTTACAATAACTTCACTGTAAATAATTTTAGCTGGTTCAATTTAAAAGTAAATTCCCCGTCTGCCTTAGAAACGTGCGGTATCTAAACTTAGGTTTATAAGTTCAAAATCACTTTCAGTTCCAGACACTTCTGACGTGCACCACGACTAAATTTCATGTTTTCATGACACAGCAACTTTTCATCAGACTACAACACAGAGTGGTCTCTGGAGAGCTTTTAATCTATATGCTGATGATGTTTCTTTAGAAACTTAATTTTCATTCACAAGTTCATCTATTAAGATCTGAAACTAGAAATTTTAAGTTGAAGTTATTTTTTTGTTTTCCATTGTCCCAACATTTTCTTACCATTACACAGTACCTTGACCTATGTAAATGAAGTTCAGGAAACAGGATGTCTATTAAGGCAATTAACCTCACTGCAAACATACCACATGCTTTCAAACATCGTGAAATACATCTACACCAGTCAACAATCATAAAACACTATGAATGGGACTGAGTACATCAACTCTATTTTAGTACATAGGGATAGCTCAACATTAGCCAAGCACAACACCTTGGGACATCAATTCCCTTCAAGACTATGGTTCCCTTCAGCCTCACTGGTTACACTCAGGTAGACCAGTCACTATTGATGGCTCCCTCAAACTCTTTTCTTACCTTGTGGAACATACTGAAAGACTGGTTAGAGTGTTAATAGATAGGTAAACAAGTTATATACAATATGTGAGACAAAATAAAAGTTGTAATTTCACAAAATATAACTCATGCTCACTATAGTAACTTAAGAAGTACATTGAGACACACTATGGGAGATGCACCCTGAAACAATTCCTTTAACCAAACACATTACATATGTTATTTGCTTTTGCAGCTTCAGAGTTGCTACAAGATATTCCATCAATTTTAGACGATGTAGCCCAACATCTACAGAAATGTCATAAACGTCATAAACGTCCTGTATATAAGACATAGTTTGACAGTGAAATGACACTTAACTTTTAGTGTGCTTATAAAATGCTTGCTGCATCAGTGCACTGTCTGTATTTAATTCTTCTGTGCATGTTAATTGATAGGGAAGTAATCATTTAATATTAAGTTGCCAAGTTCATTCATTAAGTTACTGCAGCTGGAATTTCATTTATCAATGAATAAAGAACCACTTTTTATATTGTGTGACCACAACTCCTTAGAATTGTGCCTGGAGTTGAAAAAGTTGAAATTGTTCTCTTTGAATTTTTATCCTGCTACAATGCATTTAATTAAGTATGGTCCCCTGAATGACTCATCAGAGTGTACATTTAAAAAAAACACACCATTTTGGATAAATATATTTCCTTTAAGATTAACAATGTATATGTTCATGTTCTTTAATTTGAAAAATGAAATTATGAACATCCTGAATCTGTTAAAGGGCTTTTCATGGAACAACAAAATAATAAAATGATGAAATTGTTCACTGTCCTTGGTTGACAATATAGATCTTATCCAATAGTGAAGAAGATTTATGGGAGCACAACAAAAATATTCTAGAAGAAATGAAAAATTTTCATTCACCATCATCCAATCAGTGAGGGCGATCAGATTTTGTGTCAGTGAAACAAGATTTACATGTTAAACCTTGTTAGTGCAATTGTCAGATTTTTATCACAGATGATAAGAAATATCCTTCAAGCACAAGATGTTATTTTCTCAAATGTACCAACCAGCAGTTTGTTTTAAATCATTTGATCTAAACAATGTGAATAATCCTGCTGGGCGTGGTTGTCATAGTAGTTTATTTGACTTTTTATACTTCTTACTAAGGCAAATCAAAACACATTATTATTTATTCATAGTGCTTCAAATCCCACATGTCCCGCAGATTACTGGCATGAGTATTGTGACCTAAATGTACACTGTCTTGTCTATAGCTTGTTGGCTTTCACTCGTGACGTTTACCTATTGGCTTTCACTTAAGGCTTGTCTGTCACTGCCTCTGGTTCTGCCTGTTTTGCAAATTAGGATCTTATCACGTTGCTGCACAAAGGGAGGATACGAACAGCCGCATGTGACATTTGAAGGGAGGGGCCCTTTACGCAATGACACATCCAGATAAAGTTTATAATGGGGAATCTGGTCAGCATCATTTAAATCAAAATACACTAACCTTCATAATGTACAGAAAATACTTTTGTAGAGTTTGTCTGACATGAACAGGGCCTTTTTTTTCCCATGGAGTTTCTAGTTTGCATCTTACCCTTTCAATGGCATTCAAAATTTTACTTAGGTAAGATTAAAAAAAGTGTAAACGGCAAAATTAACGTAGGTAAAAGTATTCACTGGGGGGCAGAACCTCCCCTGTCAGTGTTACAATATTATATGATTTTATTAATAATTACTGATACAAGATAAAACCAGGCTTTGGCCGTCTAAGATCATCCAAAGTTACAGCCTTTTTAGAACAAAATTCCCTCTTTTGGTTTAGACTGAATAGATTACAGCATAACAAAAACCGTACTAGACATAATTTGCAAAAAATAATTATGTATACAACCAACATGAATGTTAAAGATACAGAAAGTGTGATTTTCTTTATTGAACTTGCTCATAATTGATAGTCAGTATTTATCACAGAGCTATGCATCCAAATTTCCAAAAAATAAATACCTGTCAACTTTAGCCACTGAACAAAATTTAATGCAGTTCTGAAGTGACGGTTCCAAAATCCTGAAAGACATGATTTCTAATCATGTGAACCAAAAAATAATAATAAAAAAATTGTCTTCTGCATGACATGATAAAAAAGATTTAAAAAAAAAAAACGCAATCAAAAATAGTAGCATGTTATTTTGTATTAGAATACAGGAAAGAAATATTAGTTTATTCCAATATAAATAACTTTATTTTTGGTTCATGTTTTCAAAATTGAGCAAGGACATATGTCATCCAGACATAGATTAGGATAAAGGGGACTCTGGAAATACCTCAAAAACAGTGATAAGCGTTGTCAAAAGACTGCTTTTACATTCAAGTTAGAGACACACACACACACACACACACACACACACACACACACACAAACACACACACACACAACACAGACTTATCTCCACTGCTGAAGTTTCTACTTTTCTTACTGTAAGTGCATCTGTTCTGGCTGGTGGCAGCGTGTCTGTCAAGCAGATGAGAGGATTGTTGCCACAGTGGTGAGAAGGCAATCTCTCAACTTTCACCTTGACACTTTAGCCTCCTTTGATCCGAACAGAAAGAGCTACGATTGCTACTTCCCTCTCGCTCTCACTCACTCAAACACACACATTACAGGAGAGGTCGATCCCACTTTGTCAGCATTATTTGGCTTTATGTGACCTAACAGCCATGGTTTGTTGGCAGTTTTAATGAGCTTGGTTTATGTCAGGGTTGATGTTACCATTACTGGAACATAGGCCACGTGTCTCTCACCTCCGCTGGGATCAGATAGCAGTTCTTCCCCTGACCCATGAACATCCACTAATGTCAAAGCTTGGAGTGTAATATACTGATACTGAAAATGAACTTAACTGTTCCGATGTCTGAATTGATACTGTCAGAGATTTACAGAAGGAAATTGGAAATGGGGAAAACACAAATTGTCATGTTTACATTTTTTTTGTGAATTAAATAATCAAGGTAGAGAGCACTGGAGGTACTGGTAGGTGGATCACCTTTGCTAGCTGTTTCCTCCTGTTCCCAGTCTGTCCCCTAAGTAAAAAAATGTAGCTTCGTATCTATCATACAGGTACCAATATATCATCTAACTCTTTGCATGAAAGTAAAAAAGCAAATTTCCCAAAACATCAAATCATTTCTTAAACAGCTTTGCATGGCCTTTGATTTAAATTGATGCTCACAATATTTCTAATAACATATCATCTAAAGCAAATTATGGGCCAATCAGTGACAAGATGCATCATCAGCCTGAAAATGCCATGTCATCAACATGACTAGGAAATGCCACTCAGAAAAGATGAAAAATAAACGAAACTGAGCCTGTTTTCATCTCTTTGCAGGAGCAGATCCTCGTGCAGAATGTCAGACTCCTCAACATTTTCCCCCAGCAGCAGCAAGTCTCAAACATCACCCCCTCAGGCCAACCTACACACCTGTGAGCCCTGTGAGACCTCCTGTCAGCAGATGGCAGAATCACAGGTACTGAGCTGCCTCCGGCTTTTCTGTTTAAAAGTCCAGGGTGTATAATTTCGGGGGATCTATTGACAGAAATAGAATATAAGAATCACAATTATGTTTTCACTAGTGTATAATCACTTGAAACTAAGAATTGTTTTTGTCTTTGTTAGCTTAGAATGAGCCCTATATGTTGAAGCAATAGTTTGACATTTTGGGAAATATCTGCTTTCTTGCAGAGAGTTAGAGGAGAAGAATGATACCACATACAATGAGCAGGTGGTTAGCTTAGCTTAGCATAAGGCCTGGAAACAGTTTTCCTTGTTCTGTCCAAATGTAACAAAATTTGCCTGTAAAGCTAACTAACATGTAAAAATGACATTTTGTGGACAGGAGGAGCTTTGCCTGTGATGGCCTCCCAGAAAACATCTTGGCATCATCTTAGCTCTGATGGGTTAGTGTAGATTTTAAATTAATCTCATGATCTAAGAAGTAATGATTTGTATCCACTGTGATAATGATCATATCACAGGCTAAAGAAGACGGGGATGTCTGCTTCACCCAGCACGAGACCAACACCTTCAGCCTGAGGACTGCAGCTGTGAACAGGAGGCATGGCACAGATGAGACCACCAGTCCGGGGTCAGGATCGGCACCAGGACGAGGCTCTGCTGACTCTGACCATTTTCACCTGTACCGCCGACAGTTCAGCGATGGAGCAGTAACTGCTGCAGGGTGTCTCCAGCAGTGCTCCTCTTCCTTCGGCTGTCTGCAGGAGGGATTCAGCCCGGACACTCGTTCATACAGCTCTAGCAGCGAGGCACCACCACCTTGGGACCAATACAACGGCAGCGTTCAGGTTTCTACTTGTATAAGGCACTCATTTTATCCTCACCTGTTATTTCAGTTAATGCTTAATTCACTCTAAAACAACAAGATGATACCAGGGAGATAACTTAACAAGTCTTCACAGGAAAGAAACACTGTGCATAAACGGAGTGGGTGACCAGAAATGTGTTAAAGATGCACTACACTTTGTTCCTCACGTGGTAGGACTGCTACATAGACACACACACACGCCTACACTTACAGAACAGTGTCCTTTTATTTTCTCATACTTGCAGAGTTTGTACCCAGAGCTACCAGCGGTACCAGGGGAGCCCTCCCGCTTCTTGTCTCAAAGCTATCCATCCTACTGCTCATCCAGCCCTCTGCAACAGGTGAGTGAGTGACACACAGGAGGGTGCTGCAGAAAATCGGATGCATGTAATGTTTAATAAAAACTTCAGGGACAGATATTTGGGTTTACCTTTGTGATGTGAGGGTATCACAATACTCTGTGCTAACCACGATAACGTTTGCTAGTTTGCGTCAAGAGCAGTGGACCTGGCAGAAAAGGATGGTTGTGATTATAAACTACTGGATGACCACACTTTCTAAATCTGTGTTCTCTACAGGTTTCATCTAGACTGTACCCTAATAATGACCAGTCCAACAGCTCAAAATATTCTCTCCAAAGTCTCTCCACTCCATCACACCAGGAGAACACCACGCAGCCCCTCTTCCCCAAGCCCATTTACTCATACAGGTAATACTGCATCACACGTCACCATATTTTTGTCTACTTTTAGTCATATTAGTAGCAACAATGTGTAGAATTTTTATGTGATCATCAAGTTCTGATGGCATCAAGTTTTTCCTGTGAATATTGGTATGGTGCTATTGTAAAAATGTCTCCTTCATCACTGCAGCATCTTGATCTTCATGGCTCTGAAGAGCAGTAAAACAGGGAGTCTGCCAGTCAGTGAGATCTACAGCTTCATGACTGAACACTTCCCATATTTCAAGGTACCACAAAACATGTTTTCTTTATCACACAAACTGAATTTAACTAAATGAAAGAACCTCAGGCTCATCAAAAGCACAAGCAGAAATTTAAAAAAAAGGTTTTACATTCGTATAGTCAAAATCTGTACAGTACTACAAGTATACCAATGGATCTTGTTAGCATGGTGAGTCACTAGAAAGGACTTTTGCAAACAGATTTCCTCTGTCGTTGCACCTCCCACAAAACTTTTGATCTCTAAAGGATTCTTCAGCTGGAGCGGCTGTGGCTCAGGAGGTAGAGTGTGTTGTCTATTAATCTAAAGGTTGGTTTGATTCCAAGCTCCTCCAGTCTGTATATATAAGTGTCCTTGGGAAAGATATTGAACTCCAAATTGCCCCTGATGTATCATCAGTGTGTGTGTGTGTGTGTGTGTGTGTGTGTGTGGCTTTGGTGGAAAAGCACTAAATGTGTAGGAAAAAAGTGTTGTTTGAATGTGTGTTTGAATGGGTGAATGTGGCTAAGTGCAGTCCATTTAGCATAGCATTGTCACTGTGCTCCTGTGCTACTAAAGATGTAAAATTTCTTTAGTCCCTATGTAGCTGTTCCCTGGTATTGATTTAACTGTTAGCAGACACCCTCCCATTTTTGTGTACAATCCTAAAAATGAAATAAATAGAATAGAAAGGTTGCTGTTCTTTAGCCATTTTCCTTACTATCATGATCCTGGTGTCCTCTGAAAGGTAACTCCTTAAATCTTATGACCAAAAATTCAGAATGAGTATAAGAGGCAGAGGTGCAAACATGGTAGAAAAGTTTTTTATTGCCCATATTGCCCAAAGGAGCCATGTCTTTACAGAGTGGTCATGATGGTCAGTCCCCAGACTCATGAGGACAACATTCCCACTGTGTGTGTTTGTGTGTTTATGTGTTTGTGTGTGTGTGTGTGTGTGTGTGTGTGTGTGCGCGCAGTTTCTCTAGTTTACTCTGTAATCTGTCCTCTGTAGCTGAAGGGCTATTGTAAGTAAAAGATTTTCTCAAACCACATCTGTGTTATAGCTGACATTAATTATTCCCACAATATCCCTGTAATGATTAATGACACTCTTCAAACAGCAGTGTGCTACACCTGCAGCTGGGTGGCTCTGGACCAGCTGGACAGGAGCCTATTAAGGCACGAAGGCTGGCACTGAGAGTCAAATGAAGGGATGTTTTGTATCTGTTAAATATCACCAGTTTGTGTGTGTGTGTGTGTGTCTTGCAGCTTATGGGGCTGCTGCAGGGACTGTTGAACCATTCAGAAAATCCAATCTGATAATTAAAACCAGAGAGTAACCATATAAACAGAGATACAAACATTCCACTTTGTTGAGATAGTAGAGTAAAACATGTTCATATAACATGTTATATAAAGTCACACCCCTGTGATTTAATATTGATGAAGAATGCAGCTGCAGGGTTGGACCTCTGTTTGAACTCTTAGTCATCACAAATACTCTAGATTTTCTAAAGGATTCCAGATATCTACACATCAAATAGATTCACCTATGGGAACAGCTCAAAGACTTGACATTTATATTCAAGAATGCACTTTATAGATGGCTGCTTTCCAAACAGCTGCCTGTCACATTAAACACAGGCCGCAGGGCCAGAACATACATGAGCCAGATAAGAAAGTGATCCTCCAAGGACAGTCAGGTGTATTTTGCAAAAGCTATTTTGCTAACATCGTCAAGTATCTTTGAGTTCAATTCAATTCAGTGGACACTTGCTACACGTTCATGTATTCATTCATGTTCCCTCCAGAGAGGACCTGGTGTCCTGGTTTCTGTAGAAAAGATTTCAGTGAGTTTGTTATCACATTCTCAACATTTGAAGAAGAGTGTGATGCATGGACACTGAGACACAGTCACGTAGCAATAAATCAACAACCATTTCTGTTCCAAACATTTACTGGTTCCAGCTTCGCAGATGTGAAGTTTGATGCTTTTGTTTGTCTTGTGTGGTTGAATGTCATATATGATTCAGTGTTTTGAGATTCTTAACCGTTGGTCAAACTATGTGAAGACATAATTGGAAGACATTTTTTACTTTTTCCTGACATTTTATATAGAAAATGATTTGAGATGTCCTGGTTGCCCAGTGGGTTGTGCTCCTTACTGTTTTACCTATATTACAATTAATTATCACGACACAGCATTACAAAGCTTTAGAGCTGCTTCTTTAACCCTTGTCTTCCTCCTCTTCTGCATTAAGCCTACCCTCTTTGGTTTCAGACAGCTCCTGATGGGTGGAAAAACTCAGTGCGCCACAACCTCTCCCTGAACAAGTGCTTTGAGAAGGTGGAGAACAAAAATGGAAACTCATCCCGTAAAGGCTGTCTGTGGGCTCTCAATCCCGCCAAGGTGGAGAAGATGCAGGAGGAGCTGCACAAGTGGCGTCGCAAAGACCCCATCACTGTTCGCAGGAGCATGGCGAGGCCAGGTGGGTCAGTTAATCCCATTGAAAGACACCATAACTAAAGAACAGGAAAATAAGGTTTTACTATGAATTTGCTGATCTTTACAAATCTGGATGGTAATTTTAGTATTTGATTCAATTATTATTTGATACACACTCTTCTACAGAAGACCTTGATCGTTTGCTGGGGCAGAGACCGGACAAGCTCAGGTCTTTGCCACCTTACACCAGCCCAGCCCACTTATCCAGAGTGGCCCCCGTCTACAGCACCACCTCATCATCTTGCAGCCCACCCCAGCTTCGACCCTGCCAACCTGTTCGGCGCCCACAGTATGCAATTCAGCCTCAGCAACCCTGCTACCTTCCCCCTGCTGCAGCTCACCCCAGCAACTCATTTACCCTGTCCTCATCCTGTGGACAGCAGCACGCAGCTGGCTTCCCATCAGGAGGCCTGAACTCCCCCGTGGCTGGGAAGATGCCACCAGTTTATAATTCTGCCCTGCAGGCTGAGTACAGTTTTGGCCCCAGGAGCATGCAGGATTTGCTGTTGGAAGGAGATGCCAGTTATGACATTGACACGCTGAACCCCACTCTGACTGACCTGCAGCTGCAAGGTACGACAGTGCCAGAGAAAACCAAGCATCCACATTAGCTTTAGAAATCCAGGTCTCCTCTGACTCTTATTCACTTTCACTTTCCTGCTTCCACTGAAATCTCTGCAAATAATACATTTAAGAACAACACTGATTTTTGGTTTTGTTTTTTAATTATGATAAAATTAAACTCAAATATGTATTCCAAAAGTTTAATCTTCATGCTGATTTTCCTGAAAAAATGAATACCTGTTGATCTTTGACAAAAGCTCTCTTCTAACCATCTGGATGAAAAAAAAAAAATCTGTTTGCTGCACAAAAAATTGGATTTGTAACTTGCTTCTTATCTTTTTCTTGTAGTGTTGTGTCACATCCCATCTAGTGTTTCTGCCAGTTCTGAGTGCATTGTCACTGCCTCTCATGTAATTTCACATGCAGCCACTCCCCTCTGCCCAGTTTCCCACCACACAGCTGTTTATCCATTTACCTAATCATCCACTCGCCAGTTGGCAGTCTGTCTTCTTGCTCCTTGACAAGCTCTTGAGACCTTAGTTTGCATATCTTCCTGATTCCTGTTGCTGCCTGTTTGACTGTGATTCTGCCTGCCAGCCCTTTGTACTGTTGCCTGTCTGGTTGGTTTGCCTTGTTCTGCACGCTCCAGTAAATACTCTTTACCTGCAACCATTGACTCTGTTGCAGTGTTTCTTGGAACATGATATGTAGTGTCTAATCTATGGAGCTGGAAATGATATTTGGTTTTTTTTTAGTTTTCTTTGTAAATAAGTAAGTGTTATTTTGTATGAAAATATAGGATATTGGAAAGAGGCGTCTATGAATAGCAATGTAACATATGATAAAATTATTTATGTTAGACTATTTGATCAAGGAGGTCATCCTTGGTCCTGTTTTAAGATAAAAAAAATCTTTGCATGTAGAAATTTGGAATGTAAAGCAAATTTATTTGACATCTTTCTACAGTGAAATAATTTGGTAGTTAATTTTTATATGACCTCAGCATTATACTGTTTACTGTTGAACGGGCATTGGCGGTACTCTCCAAAACTCACCTGGAGTTTCCCCTCTGGTTTTAGGTAACATGTGGGAGGAGTTAAGGAAGGACAGCCTGGTGTTGGATCCACAAGTTGCCACAGCAGCTACCAGCCCTGCCCTGCAGTATCCCCATGTCCAGACCAGCTGCTTGCAGGTCACACCTCCTGTCAGTCAGACGTCAGAGGAGACTGCTGTAGGTCGATTTAAAGCGGACACAGGCAGTGGACGACACTTAGAGCAGCACGGCTGTTTGAATGGACTGCATCCTGTGGTTTATTCAGGGGTGGAGAGCATGGCTGGATATCTGACTTCCTGTACTGCAACCGTCTCTTTAATGTAATGACCTGATGGCTCATCACCCTCCCTGACCCTTGACCCTTAACCTAAGTGGGAAATAATGTAACAAGCACCTTGATGCCAGAGTATTAGCTTGGTGGTTATTTAATCCACCAGATCCCCTGTTTACCACTGTGTGACAGACTCTGTGGTGGAACCAGTTACAAACATTTTCACTGTTTGCATCCACTGTCACAAATGACGATGAAATATAATATAACTCTTTTTCAATATACATTTCTTTCCCCCTAATTTTTTATTTGCAAGAGCTCCTGATTTATATCATGGTGAATTTGCAAATAACATACTTTAAAATTGTAATTAAATTCCTTATTGAAAATGTTACTGACTACTGTGTTATTGTTAAATTTATTTGTGAATGTAGCTATTTATTTACCTTTTATAAACTGTATTCTCACATTGATTTATAAATTTCACCTTACTGTGGTAGTAATTCATAGGTTTTTAAGTCTTTTAAAAAATATTTGGTTGTTTGTAACTTAATTTCCCTATACAGTTATATTTGAATTAGTTAATTGTCCAAGACTTTATTGATGCTTTGATATATTTTACATTTCTGCCATTTATTTTTAAAATAAATTCCTTTATTCAGTAATATCAGATCAGATTTAATCAGTTATATCAGATAACGAATGCTGTATTTGTTATCTATTTCCACACACACAGTTTGTTTGTTTATACTGACGTCCAATAATGATGCTGTAGGTGGTGTCATGGCAACAGTGCAGTAACACTGTTGTCACAGAAGATGGCAGCAAACACCTTGTGCCCTGCAGTTCTTCTGATGCAACATCTTTCAACTTTTGACAATCACACGAAGTTTCCTACATTAAGTAGCCTGATAAACTTGAGGAAAACCTCAGAATTTTGACCACAGCAGACTTTATTTTCAACTTACAGTTTCAACAACCACTGTTTATGTACCAGTATGGTCATAAACTGATTAAAAAGTTTTGTTTTTAAGTAGAAATGAACATTTTTAACTTCTCTTAAACTCAAATCTGTGTTTTGCTCATTGTTTCCTCCGTTGGACGTTTGACTTTCACTTCAAAATGATGTGTGTGCAGAGTTTGATGCTGCTGAAATGGAAAGTTTCTCTGTGCTCACCTTAAACAATGGTTTGAGATTTTTTTTTGAAGTAGGAGACATCTTGCATTGCATAGCTTAACTTTAAAAGTTACAATCTTTTATCTGAGGAATATTATGTGTAGTTTTCTTAAATTTCAAGTGCATACAACATAACTGGTGCGACTAACATGTCAAAAAGATCTAATCTAATATCTACCTGTTAGTTAGCCCATTAAATAATGAGCGCAAACACAGCTCTTAAGTTCTGCTAATACAGCTCATGAGTGGTAATCTTATATGAGCTGTTATGATTCATTACACATTCATAGATTCTGGATCTTTTAATGAGGGAGCTGTAGTAGAACTTTTAATAGGTTTAGGTAATTAGAATTATTTTGTCAAAGAAATATCAGATGTGAATTATAAATCCAGGTATCCAGCATGCTTTTATATGTCATAAACGAGTGGTAGGGATCAGTGCTCTTACAGTGATAGTTGGAATTGGGTAAACTCCCAGACCTGTGTAAGATTAAATATAAACAACTAAATCCATTTCTTCTCACCAGTAAATGTAATGAAATTAAGCTGATAAAAGACAACAACACAATGACAACACAGAATATTTCAATTATGGCTTATATTTCCTTGATTTTCATTCATTTCATTTTGAGTGGCTGAACTGTTTGTGGAATTACTTTTGTACTGATACTGGCTGTTAATAATCTTCATTGTTCTGATAATCTGTTGTCTGTTCAGTGTGATTTTACCATATGCTTTGCTTTTCCTGTTCCATGTAATGTTTCATCTTTTGTGAAAAACCCCCAATGTATATCAAGATTTCGAAAAAATCCCATATTTATTGCAGTGATGGAATTCAGCTGTCAAAACTTTACATACTTTATAATTTTATACTTAAAACATTTATCATAAAGTATACACAGTGTTCAGTACTACAGAGAACATACTGGATATCAAAATTGTTATCTGACTTTTCACTTTTGGCTAATGTATGTTTTCTGACACTTCAAAATGGCTATTTCTTTAAAAAATACGCCTGACGTAGTAGTACTATGAACATGAAAACATAAAACAAATGACACATTCACATAGACAAAGTACACATCTCTGTTTGTCATTCAGTTGAACGGTGACAGATCATGGGAGGAGGACTGAATCATTCTGACGTGTGCTTCTACAAATTCAGGAGTAAAAATGTAATGAGATTCCTATACAAACTATATAAATATACATCTGAATGGATTCATTTTTATTAAACTTTTATAGGGTAACTTCCTTTCTCTCCTTGTCTCCTTTTGTGTTTCAGGACAAACAAGATTCACTGTCTCCTTTCCCCCTTCACATTAACGGCTATCAAAACACACAAAATGTAAATGTAAATCGATGTGTTCCTGATGATCAAGTGGAAACCACATATACAGACTGAAATCAACAGTATGTACAGACGCTGCATGTGTTTACTGCCCACACACTCACTCACACACACTGATGGGGACTGATGATAAAACTGGCAGAATTCAATGTTCCTGCAAAGAGGCAGAGGGAGAAATCTGACTGGTCAGGCGGCTGAATACCTGAATGGAAAGACATGGAGTTAACAGGAGTGAGACAAGAGTATTTACTGCCAGTGATTTGTCCATCAGTCCATCTGTTTCTGGTCCTGAAGTGGTACCTGGATCATGGAGCATGTCTAGAACAGGGAGGAGTAAAGGGTCGGGGGTTGGAGGTCCTCCTAAGGACCCCCACTGTAGGAATAATCTGCCTTGTTGTGCATCACCAGCTTGTTGTCCACAAAGTAGAAGCTGTCAGACTGTGTCTCGTAAGGATGCAGGATCATCTCACGCACTAAGAGACAGGAAATACAAAACACTCAGGATTTTGTAACGCCACCTCCTCTTAGCTCTAATAAAACATCTGTGTGTGGGTGCATTTGTCTCTTGTGTGTGTGTTGGAGTATTGTGCGTGTGCCTGTGTGCGACTGCTGCGACACTCACTGATTTCCTCAGACAGCGCGGGGAACTCGTAGATGTGCTCGCACGTGTTCTTGCTGCTGGGCATGCAGAAACCAAACTCAAAATCAAAGCTCTTGAGCAGCTGATCGCGGAAGTAGTGTCTCTCAATCATACGGAAGTTGTTGATGGGGGTGTCACCCACTGTGAACTCCACCCTGCCGAGACACGGCGAGAAAATAAACTTAGCAACCTGGAGACCACTCAAAGGTCAAACTTTAGAGGTTAATTCTGGTTTATCTTAATTCATTTTGGTAGTTTTGGCCATCACTTGTAGCAGGTAGAATAACATTTTACTTGTCAAAGTAACTGCTGACATATGGGAACATCATCACAACAAGGTCCATCCGGGCAAGAAAAACAAACAGTCAATCACACAGGTTGTAAATAAGTCAAAAATGTATCCAGATTATTTTAATTTAACACTTACTTACTACTGTTGGGACTCTTTAGCCTTGGTAGTGGTGCTTTAGGTGTGTTTTGGTCTTTAATTGACTCAGTCTTCACCCAACCTTGACAGTCTGTTGTTTGGAGGCTCTAAGTCTTCTGAGTGCAAACCCAGCGGGTTGCGTCTTCAAAGTTATTCTTATGCTCTCTCTTTGTGTCCAGAATGATAAAATGTTTGCCAGGGGAGAACTCCACTTTTAAATCTAACTGTTCTGCTCTTCTCTTCTCCTTCGTTGGATGAATTGTGTTTTGATTTTCCCTCAAGGCTTGTGTCAGGAAGGCTGTGTGAATCACGGAGTGATGTACAGAGTGTTGAGACTACTGGGTCAAAGTGGAACCAGGAAGTGGATAATTATCGCCTCTGTTTTTAATTTGAAAAAAAGTTAGTTTACAACCTTCTGATTGACTGTCCACGGTGTTGCCCTATCTGACCTGTTTCTAACAATGTCACTGCATTGCCAGAACATTGTAATTACTGTAGCTCGGTGAATAAAGCGTAATTATTTCAGATAAGAATGACAATGAAAACTATGCAAAATTATCCCTTAAATAGTTTGCCCAGAGCAACTATCAACACATCTCTTCTTGCATGCTGTGCAAAAAAACAAAACAAAACATTAAGTCTATATAATTCTAAGGTGCACAAAACACATTATATCTATTATACATTCAGCTTTTTCGGTAAGCCTAGGTTATCTAGATGAGTCAGTTGTTGGGTTGGATTGCAGTCACAGAGTAGGAGTCTGATGATGCACACTACTCAGGAGGCCCGACAGCTATCTGGTGCCTGACTCAGCAGGTGGGCTGGGCTGCTCTGTATGTTCACACTCATCATCATCAGCCCCTGTCATCACACACTGAAGCCCACACACCTCCTACACGAGGTAGGTGTCTTCTGTCAGAGCAGCAGGGTTGAACAGGACATTATTGCATCAATGCGCTTATTCACTGTCTCAGGACACATTTCTCTCTCTCTCTCTCTCTCTCTCTCTCAAAGACACGCTGAACTTTGACTTACGTGGCTCCAACCTGCCGCAACTGCAGGAAGGCTGGGGTGAACTGGTATCGCACAAAACGGCCGGCGTTTGGGTCACAGTGCTTTTTACCTCCCGCTGGATAAGAGATGTTTAAAAGAAAAGAAACGAAGGAAAAATGCAGACAGGACTTTGAAATCAAACTTCTCCAAATCATTTCACAGAGTGGGATAAATGGTTATTTTTGCGGAGCTACAGGTAACTGTACACACAGGCTTTTCCTCTCACAATGTTATGGGCCTGTCAAGATAAAAATCCATTATTACATTTTCAATTACTATTATCAATATCCTCTGTAGTGTCATGGGGACAAGAAAAATATACAATAAAATTTGAAATACTGTTTTAAAGCACTATATGGGCATAGAGATAAAAACACTGGTGGCTAAGGAAACGTCAGTCTGGATAAGATATTGCATAAATTGTACATCAATCTGTCAAGTCCCTGTGTTTTGGGGCTGACCTGGTGTTGGAGGTTTAGTAATCTCAAACAGGACTGTCCCTGTTTCCATGTCACGGATCTTAAACCGAGTGAAGTCAATCATGTGGACATTTTCTTCTGGAGAACAAAGATAATCTGGAAAAAAAAAGTGAGAAAAGAAGCTTTAGACTGTATTCACACACACACGCACACACACACACTGCTACAAATGTCTTCTCTTTTGATTATATCACTGTGAACAAAGTAAACCTTTCACGTCAGGGCCAGCTGTCAATTAATAAAAAAACTGTTTCCCTCTGTCAGGACACAGTAGGCCTATAATCTGTTATTATGGGCAAGTCTGAATTTACACTACAATACAATCCACTGGCCTTTTTTTTGGGGATGCTCACCACTGTAACCTCACAACAATTCCAGGGAAGCTATTTTTCCCACGTCAGATCTTTCTCTACACCAAGAATTGACACTGACAATAACAACAAAGTCTCGGCTGCAATAATAAAAGCTCAGCGAGCAGCCCAGGTCACACTCTGTGAACTGTCGGGCCCAGAAAATACACACTACTCCAGTTTTGTGTTAAGCATCAAAGTCATTGTGTGTCTGTACTTGTGACTAAGAGTTAAACATATACATCCCATTTCAAACTAACCAAAAATCAATCTTAATTCTTCTGCTGTGTGAGGAAGTTATTGTTGTTGTCAGTTTGCATATACACATCAACACAGTCAAGTCAGTTTCAGTTTTAGAAGCTAATCTCCCAAATTTAAGAGGGTTTTGTAATCTCTTTATTACACAACACTTTTTATCCTCCTTACTATATTCCTTACTATACTATTCTACTTTATTTAAAATGTTGCTTTATTTTTTTCACATAAAAAAACAAGAACAGGGTAAGCAAATGTTCAAACTGAAGCTTTTTAGTATTTACAGCTCATATATAGCACAGCATACTACATATTATACCTAATGGTGATGACAGCATACTCTAGCTAATGTGCGGGAATGCTGGTTACATCTTTAACCATGATGATATAGTTATATATACACACCATGGAGAAAAATAACAATTTATGTCAACACAAGACACATGCTTGCACCTCCTGACTTAGCACTGGTGAACTGGATAGTTTGCTCCGTACCTGTGATACCGAATGTTTATTTGCACTTGTTATTACTTTTCTCCAACATACTTTGCTTGCAGTAAACAGCAGGATTGTCAAGTCCAGAGAGCACAAGGCCAGGGGAAGACAGAAACCCAAGTGTCCTGAGCAGGGTGACAGATCTGGCCACACTGGCACTGTGTTTGCGTGTGTGTGCGCGCGCGCGTGTGTATGCATGTGTGTGTGTGTGTGTGTGTAACCGTCTATGTGTGCATGTGTAAGCATGTGTAAGACACTCCCCTCCCAATGGGGCAGGATTAGACCTAAGAGGCTTATTGTGTTTTACCATCACATGGACCAACTGGTCGGGAAACAGACACACACAGGCAAACACAGGCACACACACACACACAGACACACACACACCCACACGCACACACACACACACACACACACACACACACACACACACACGTAACTACTATCTCATTAGGGTTAAGGTAAGGGCAGTTATTATTGGCGGTTTATGTTGCATAAGCCTTGAAGGGTCTTTCTTACTTTCTTTCTTTCTTACACTGACTTTAGTATCAACACACATGAAAATATCTGTATATATGTGCACATGCCTATGGTCACGCACACGCTCACACAGTCGCATCCTCTACTGTTTCGAGGGTTAGGGAGCAGATGGGCCACACAGGCTTTAGCCACCTGCTTGAAGATATTTATAGACCTTTTCATAAAGTACAGAACACTATACCTGACACCTTGTCTAAAAATGTCTCTTGTGAAACAGTCCTATTTAGAGCCTGCTATTTAACACAGTGGGTGAATGCTGGTGTAAAGCGAGATGAAAACCGCAGATTAATTAAAGCTGAAATCTGCAACCTTCTGACACTGACGCTACAGCAAAGATGACAGTGCCTTGTTCTTCAGCTGTGATACTCAAGCAGATAAAAAGCCATTAGCTGATTCGATCAATTAAATGCAATTATTTACAGAAGTGATGAAGTCAGACTGAATTATTGTCAGGCACTGAGAGTGTGATCTATTACTGTTTGTCAGTGCTGCCCCATACATTGTGATATCTAAATGAATAACCTTTTATATATAAGGAAAGACTGTTATGTAATCTTTTTACTTTATTATCATATTTTTTAAGTCTTGATGGTAACTGATATGAAATATTGCATATTACAATAACTAGTACGTTAGCAGCTGTTTAAATGCTGATGTCGGAGAGGCTTTCTGTATATGCAGCATGTATGCATGTGTGTGGGGTGCGAG
This sequence comes from Trachinotus anak, assembly GCF_046630095.1. Taxonomy (NCBI): domain Eukaryota; kingdom Metazoa; phylum Chordata; class Actinopteri; order Carangiformes; family Carangidae; genus Trachinotus; species Trachinotus anak. The sequence goes on from NW_027273865.1 coordinate 16,661,093, forward strand.
CCCACTTAGCAGCTGTTGTGTCTTTCTGTTTTGCACATGCATTGCGGAGTGCACAGTGCTCATCCGTGGCAATGAGTTCATGTTAACATACTGTAGATGTGAGTGGGGTGTTTCCATGGTGAACGTCACAAGACTGGTCAAGAGATTTCCATGTAAAGCTGCTCTGGCACAAAAACGCAAAGTCTCTTTATGTTGCCATCCAAACTCCAGTAAGAGGGTTAGAGAGCTGCTGTTTGATGCAGTGCCCTCTAGTGCCAGTTCATTTGATGTGAGGTGCTTATCTGCTCTGAGAATATTACTATAAGCCTACTGTTAGTCTGGGACTGTTTCTTCTAAGGCAGCAGCATGAAAACACATTCACACATCATTATAGGGTACCTGCATGCTGTGTGGTGTGAACGTAGACACTGCAGAGAGTTAGTTTGAAAGGACCACAAGCATTCAAATACTCTTGACTAGAAGATAACAGTCGTGAACTTAATGGAATACTGTCATAATACTGTTATATAAAACTGCTCTCTTCAGTTCACAGATATGAACACTGCATGTCTGTTCACCTCAAACTGAAAATACTATCTATAACATAGCTTGTACATTACTGCTCCTCTTTAATGACAGTAGACAAGTGATGTAACACACTCTGTATCCTTAATTTAATCCAAACTAGTTGATGTATTTGCAGCCTCAACATGACTTTCACAGTGGGGGATTTATGTAATATGTTATGTTGATGTTTGTCTATGCATAAGACTGTGACAACTGAGCCTTGTAATCATGCTACACTGAAAATAAACACCACCGCCAACTTGCCATGTTGGTGGTGAAGTCAAGTCATATTGTGATATGACATTAAATATGATAAGTAAGGGGTAATTAAATATGTAGGATTTTTCTGTTTTGTCTGTTTTAGCTGGGTCAAATGAACAAAGAATGCATCATAACCATTAGTTATTTTATCATTTTTAACTTAGACTGTAGTCACATCATATCAGGCACATTCCGGTGCAAGAATTCCCTCATGATCCTGTCACTCCTACATGAAGCTCACTAAATCGCAAACCATTACACAACCAGTAAACATGTAAATCTGCTTCACTACCATATCTGATGAATGTAGCCTCTTTTATAGGCAATAACAACTTACTCATGAGCCTCTTATGATTAATATAGCTTTACTGAGAAATGGGTATAAAAGGTCTATTCAAATAACAAACATGATTATATCTAACCATGTAGATGCTCACAGCTAAAATAAATGAATAAATAAACAAATAAAGTGCAGCATGTCTTTCTGGAAACAATGTCATGATTATTCAGAAGAATTTTTCAATAAAGGGCTATAGCCTGGAGTCAGTTAGCATAGCTTAGCCTGGAACTATGAAATAGTCCAAAATCCTCCAAAAAACACCACTCACTGTTTTTACAAAACAATCTTATATAACGTGTTAATTTGTGAACTTCAAAGGTCCCTCAGACAGAGACAGGCTTGCTCCCAGTCTTTACGCTTCAGCTAAGCTAAGTGGCTACTAGCTGTGGCTTTATATTTTCCATACAGACATGAGAGTGATGTCGGTCTTCTAAGTCGCTGCAAGAAAGTGAATAAGTGCATTTCCCAAATGTCAAGCTATTCTTCTTCTTCTTCTTCTTCTATTCTTACTCCAACACAAGTTACCCTGGCATTGTTGCAGAAAGGAAAACCTTAATGCCTAAGTCACTGTTATTCTAACTGGAAAAGACAGCACTGAGATGAATTATGCTTTCTATAACTCTGCATCTATGCAAATCCTATTTGTAGCTATTAAAATCTAGTTAAAATCATATTGTCATAATGAGGGTTGGATAGAAGCACCATGACATACATGTTCATACCTCAGTTCCGTCTTCCTTTTTTCCTTCTTTCTTTTACCCACATACACACACACACACAACACACACACACACACACACACACACACACACACACACACACACACACACACACACACACAAAGTGCTCCACTTCACTTCCTTCAACACTGTCACCTAGCAACACTCCTTCTGATAGTGTGCCAGCTCGATTAGTGTGTCTTTTTCCTTCCCTTCATCCACCTGGCTGCTCTGCAACAACAAGGTGCAGCAGCGAATCAAAGGAGAGTATCTTGGGTTTGGCATCAGGGGTATGCTAATGAAATGTTCCTCATCTGGGATCTGATGAAGGTATACCTGACGCCTCCTCCTATAGAGGGCCTACCAGTATCACAACCCTGCAGCACAGAAGCAATAACATTGTGCAGATTTGATGCAGATTATTAAGAGGATATGTTTCAACAGTGACTTCAATCACAGTATGACATGATAGATTACTTTTCTTTATTGTCCCTGTGAGGAGGCATGTCATTAGCTCTCAGCACAGATGACCTGCTATAATTACACACGAGGAGGAATGCATAATTCTGGATTTACTTTTCATGTCTTAACGTGATTTCCATGTATCTAATTTCTTGTTTTTATAATTATAAATAAAGGATTTTGTTGTGAGGTTTCAAACGATTAGTTTAATTTATGTAAACACACACTAGCCATAGACCCAAAGACAAGCAGCAGATTCTTTTTAAACATTAAACATTGATAAATTTAATAATAATTTTCGCTCGACTGTAATAAAAAAAATCAATACAATCCTTAATAGATTGGCAGCAGACGGTATAAATGGAGTAAAATTAGCACCAAGTCTTGAGTCATGCTGTGTTCCTGTATTCAGATACACAGAGCCTGTCTGACACTAAAATGGCATTCATGAAGAGCAAGCGAGCTGCCACTTATAGCACCTTAATCCCCAAGATTAGCCCGGAGTTACAGACTTTCAGCCACAGGGATTGACTTCACATGCCTTATTCTTTCCATCTGACTCTCTGTGGTCTGCGATTCAGTGCTGAGACTGTGTGCTGAATTAATCTTAACAACATGTGGAAGAACAATGCAGACATGTTTACTTGTCTTTACGCTAAAGTAATCTATAGCCAAAGGAAGCTTGTGACATTGACATTAAGTCTTGATGTTCACGTCATGATTTACAGCGCACCTGTGTGGCAGGCTGTTTCATGTCTCTCACTTGATAGCACCTGTGGGCAAACTGGCAAACGTTAAGGTTCATGGAGAGGTTGAATTCTGAGCATCTGAATGCAGATGAGATTCTTCCCTCTTATCTTTACCTGGCCTGCATCACCGAGTGGGAAAAATAATGTCCCTCAGTGGGAGGGTTTTATGAGGACGTATATTGTGATCTAAGGTCTGAACCATGACGCCAGTCATATAAAAACAAAAAAAGACCTTTTACTTCCTTCGATATTAACAGATAGATTATTTTTAAAGAAAAATGCTTATTCACTTTCTTGCTGGGTGTTATATCTGTCCACTAATATTAAAAACAGGAAACAGCAAAATCCACCTGTAAGTCTCACTGATAACACGCTATACTGTATCTTGTTTGTTTAAAAATGTATGATCTCCAGGGGTAGTGGTAGGTGCATTTTATTGCCTTTTGAGCCAGGATAGCTAACTGGCTGCTGAGATTCATATCAATCCTCTCATTTAACCAGACTGATAAACTATTCATTTATTTCTTTCTTCAAAGGATGAAATTGCAAAATCATGTTTGTAAAATTACTTAAAAAACTGCAAAGGTAAAGCTTAAAAAGAAAAAAATTTCACTTGGCCTGAAATAAATATAATTTTATTCAAGCATCAAAGGGCTTTGAAATAACTGGGGTTCGGATACATCTTGGATTCATGTACTGTGCAGCACACCATGCATGAACAGTAGCTCACATAGGAGTGTCTATTCTTCAGGTGAACCACATGACACCACTTCATTACAGAGTATGATCTAACCTCTGTCTGTCCTGGCAGGCACACACACACACACACACATGCACACACACACACACACTCTGACCACTGGGTTACACATAGGGTTAGCCTGTGAGAGGAACCTGTAGGGACACTAATGATTTGTCTGTCTCACTCCCTCCACTCTTTCCTTCGTCTCTGTGGACGTGATCTTTGCGGACAATGACAGTGAAGGGCAGTATTAAAGGGTTGCAAATCATAGCATCAAAAAACAAGATTGTTGTTGACAATCTTTTACATTCATGTGTTTAATTAGACAGCTTATACAGCTCTAGTTATTTTGTAAAAAGTGTTATTTTTTAAGAAATTAATATAGATCATCCAATAAATACTGCATCTTCAGTAAAATGCAGTAGACTGATGCAATATTTGTGGATTAAATGAATATTTCTATAGGAATTAAATTCAAACTAACCCTGCAAGCTAATAATAATCAAATAATAAATCAATAAATATGTGAGTCAAACTATTACTGCCTCTCCTAGAGAGCTTCACTTACAACCCCTTTGCACAACTAGTTACTGGAAGCAGCTACAGCTTGTCAGATGTTCTAATTTCTCCCTCTCTGCACAGCCAGGAGAGGAGGAAGTGAATCCACTGCTGAAATAAATAATTTCATGTAGTCTCTAAATTCCATTACTGAGAAGAGGTTCCACGTGTAAGCCCACAAGCATATAGTTTTACGAATAATGGATGTATATATTAAATTATAAATTTGTATGATAAGTAAGTGTCTCCCAGCTGTGTGGAAAAATAGCAGGAAATGAAATTGGCTTAATGTAGAAAACATGTCTTTAAGCTGATCAGCCTCGATCAAAATCATGCAGGTTATGAAGAGCCTTGTGGCTGTCATAGTGATCTGGCACGTAGTAGCAGAGAAGCATGGGCACATCTGACTGTGGAGACATGTTAGCTGCTGCTCTCTGGCTCTTGGCCTGTGTGATGTCTATTAAGAAGAATTTTAAGGGTGTTTCAAGGAAAGATCACAAGCCAAATGTTATACAAATGAACTTCTAACATTTCTCCCCCCAGTAAGGTCTTTAGGATTATTCCCCTCTCCCTGGTACGAACAGGCTCTTTGGGACAACACAGAGCTTCAGTCAGATGATGAGCCATAAATATCAGCACCAGCTGGTAATCATCAGGTCACTGGTATTGATTAATAACCCTATCAAACTCTGATACACTGATTTTTCTCTATAACATTATGCACCTTTACAATAATAACATTTGCAATGTTAAGTTGACATGACGGTTGATGAGATTCTGCTGATTACTGATGTGGATGCAACAAGCCGTCTCTCTCCATGTCACATCACTCTGAAAGAGTAACCGTGTGACAGCTGTGCATGGGAGAGTAAGAACCGGCTTCACCAATCAATTTTAATTAAAGCTGTATCTATTGTGTTGCCACACATCACAGAGTGGAAATCCTGCCTGACGTAGAAAAAGCGCTGCTCTGTGTCCCATATTTATTAAAGGCCAAATAACTGATCACCCATCAGCGTAGAAGGAACCAGACGGTTCTGAGCAAATCATCTTGATGAAGCAAAATTACGCACCAGTGTAGATCCTTACCCACAGTAGAACAGAGGATCTAGTGTGGTAGAGCTTCTCCCTTCCTATTACACAATAATTCAAATTTTGTTCTCACATTGTGAAGTTCTTTCTTCTATTTGTCTGTCTGTTCTTGGAAAGCATTTGGGTGTTGCTGTGGTGTAAGGTTCGGAAACTGACTCACTGTAGTAAAGAAGTTGAAATGGTAGATCTAGTGAGACCAAAAGAGAGCGTAAAATGAGAGGAACTGTTGAAATAATATCACTGATTGTATAACTCATCCTTTGAAAACAACATATTTTATATTCTTGACTCTTATTATGAGATTTATTTATTATCTAATTTATTATTATCTATTATATAAAATGATAGCAGCTTACAGTCAACAACAAAAAATAAATGGTTATCCATTTGCTATTGATGGACGTTTCATTTTAAGAGCACTTCATCTTAAAGGCACCAGCATGCTTTTAAACAAACTGCTTGTCAGATCATTGAGCAGCATGTGACACTCACTTCTCCCACACCATTCAGACCTCGGGGGCTGCGTTGACCGACTTTTGTGACATTTGAAACAACTCGACAAGCCTGTTCACTTCACACCTGACTGGCCAGGTGTGCAGAGGTGAGAAAGTATGCAGTATGCTTTCTCAAGTTCTTTTTTCATTCTCACAAACTACCTCTGTCTATTTTTGTGCATACGACTTAGTGCAAATCTTTGAAAGGCCTTCGAAAACAAACCGTGCTAAAGGGTGTCCCCTCATCACCCATTTTGTATGAGCGATGGTTTTGCCCCTCTCTATGATCACAGGCTTTTCGCCACATCGTCAAGTGTGGCCAATCTGAACATCTGTCAATACGTCTTTTTGTTTGGAACCTGAACACACCCTAGGGACCAGAATAACAGGACCAGCTAGCCTGACAACTTAGTAAACTACTTTTAGTAAGGTACTTAAAAATACTACATGTAAGACCTCTCTTGACTTCTATGCTACAGCTCAGGGCACATTTTCCAGGAAAATCCAAAGGATTTGATGAGAGTGCCTTGCCTCAGTGCCTCTCTTCCACTCCCCTACAGTGCCAACACTGTGCAACACTAGCTAATCTTAGTGTTGAAAAAGAGTCTGCTAACCAACAAATTACTGGCTCCGAGCACAACACACACTCCACACACAAACTCCAAATAAGCACAAAAAAACAGCAAAAAGTTTTATCTAGTGAAACCTGTCTGGCCAAATGGAAATATCATCAACTTCGGGTGGAAAACTAGGCTCAACATCAGCTGATAACGACATTACACTTTATAAATCCTAATTTAAAAAAACATGATATTAGTCAAACTATAGTCTTGCATATACAGACTTATGACCACACTTGGTTTTAGCGCTGTGCCAGCTAGACTGAAATATAGTTTATAGTCAAAGTATAAAAAAAGTGTAACTTCAGTTACCTCATCTATTAACATGATGCTAGTCAATCACTTTCTGTCTTTTGGGGACGGACTGGCCGGGACTACTGGGACAAATCCTGATGGGCTGCTGCACTAGTGGGCTGGTGGACCATCAAAAAATCCATAGTTTTTACTGTCCCTGTCAGCATCATTACTACCCCTCTCTGTGTGCCTGTCATTTGGGGGTGTGCGCGGGACGCCGCATGCGTGTTCCCTTGGATAAGTCCAGGGCGTCACACTGCCACCAGTAAAAGTACCTTCCATACACTCATTGTTATGTCACTGCCGGTCTTTGTCTGCTGTCCCAATCAATCCCAGTCAATCCTATAAGAATAGGTTGTTGAAAATGTTTAAATTGTCACTATCCAAACACCATACAAGGCTGAATTTCTTTATCAGTCCATCCAGGCCTGTCTGCTCGCTCATGCCTCCCTATGGAGAGCTATGCAGAGCTAGCTAACAGGATGCTGACTGCAGTTCACTTAATGGCCAGTGGTGTCTAAATGTTACAAACAGAACCTTTAGGGACTGAAAGTTAATCTGCTTATTGAACTACTTGTAAGTTATCACATTGTCGTGGAACAAATAATATGCACAAATAATAATATGCACAAATATAGACATCTGTAAATAAAGCTCTAAAGGTTAAGGAACTCATAGAGAAACCTTCACAATATGAAGCCTTGTTGTCTTATCATTAAATGAATATAGAATTAATGGGAAACTTCAAACTTTGTACATTATATTCAAATCCACAAACCACAGTTCATTTAAAATATGTTCAAAACACTGGACCAGTCACCTACTTTTAAATGAGGAAAATCTGAGTTGGAATATAATTTGGAAAAAAAGGAATACTGGTCAGGGGAAGGTGTATGCAGCAGGATCATTCTCTCGCTCTCCATCTGCAGTTCTAAGCTTCTTCATGCACATTAATGGGGAGTTGGGCCAGGCAGCTGATCCAACTGAGGAATGTATCTTTATCTTGATATTTGAATACTCTTGTAGTCAAAGAAGATTTTCAGTAAGAGGCATGGTTTTCTCTTTTTATCAACAGGAAATTCTGACTGCTCTCTCCAGTGCATTCACATGGAAACGCAATTAGACATGGTGGATGAGATGAAAGTGGGCACGACAGAGAAGCACACAACATGTTCAACACAAAATGATTCCAGAAATGCACCTAACATGATAAAAAACAATTATATAAAACATTATTACATATGCTGATTGCAACCAAGGATAATTCTATCTCACACTTCTGTCATTCATCAGTAATTATTGTAATTCTTGTTACTATACAGTCACAAAATGACATTTATAAACATGAGATGTATTTGGCAGCAGCAGTGGTTCTGTTTATATCTGTCTGCCCGCGTATCGTAAACCATCCATCATGTAAACAGTAAACTGATAATGTGCCATTTTTCATATCACAGCAGTGCTTCTCATCTGCCTGGATTATATTTCTTCTCCTCTCAGCCTGTGTTACAATGAGGCGCTGTGCCTCGCTTATCAGCTCTGAACCACCGTGACAGACTGGGCTGCCCCAAAATGGTGGCATTTACCTCCCAAAAGCACAACTGGAAAAGTCATTTACACTGCAGGGTTAGGCATTTTCTGCTTCCGCCTTCCCCAATTGCGATTTTCTTTCTCTGGCAGCAGAAAATGATAGCCTGAATTGTGTGGCACTCTACGCTTATCTCTGTGGTGTCGGCGTTGTGTCTGGTCTGCTGTTTAAAATGGTTGGGCCCCAGGGGAAAACATTTGAACAGGAAACAAGGAAACAGTTTCGACCTCAGTTCATTCGTATAGACCCAAATATCATCAAGCAGTGGTTCAAATGAAGAAATGTCATTGTTGACAGGTTATGGAATTCATCTTTGACCTTCAAGTATTTGTGAGAAGCCAGTAAGTGAGTGGCTACGGACCACAATCTGATATCCGCAATGTAAACAAACTCACTTACACTTTGAGCGCGAGGTCATTAATTACCTGAGGCATATCACATCATTGCAGAATGCTGCGTTACAGCCCTCCTGACATAATCCCGATTACATGTCAGCGGAGAGCAGAGATTACTGCACCATCATGAGTGATTTAGGTATTATCGCACTGATGCAGCCCTTGTATTGCTTTTCCGCTGAGGGGATACCAAATGAGAACAGATGTGATGGTGTGAGAGAGGATGACAGCAGAGAGTTGGTGTGAAAATTGTTTGGTTTTGTGTTTGGGAGGGTTCAGTTTTGACTCCGGATTTCACTGGCAATCGCTACTGTAAACATGAGTTTATGAAAATCAATGCAAATGAACCTTTTACAGGATGAGAAAACAATAATAACTTTCTTGTGTTGTCAGTTTACTGAAAGACCAATCAATCAATCTGAGACTGAAAGCAGGATTCACTCCTGTTTTTTGAATGTTGGTGGTGTTTGTTTACGTTTGGATTACTGAGAGCGACAATTAAAAATGTAAATATTTACGGATTTTTTGGGGGGGATTTTATTTATGATATGTATTTGGAATTTTGGTTGAAATAAGGATTCAGTGGCAGGATTCAGAATTTCATTAGACTATGACAGAAAATTATTACACACACCTGCGCACAAAATTCCCAAAATACTAGATCTTTTCAGAGCTTCTAATCCCCTCTCACAGTCACTGATGATATTTTGCTCACATTTAATGAAGAAGATCTTAAGGTGAGGTTAAAGGCTCCGGATAAAAAGCTAGTTATTAGAGCTTCAGTTAGGGTTTTTTGTTAATATGTCGAACTAATATTTCTAAAGTAATTTATGAACCACCATGCTCACCATTAGACTGATGAATTACATTACTCAAACCACATGTCTTTCTTTAAACTAACTATATTCTATAGGCCTCAGGTATCAGTAGTGGCTCAACTGTAACTTTAAACTTGTAACCCTACTTTACACTCTACACCACCCTGACTGGACTGGACAATATTCAAACAGCAAGTCACCAACTAGATATAGTGACTATAATCAGCACAAAAATCATGTTTGATACTGTTCAATAATACTGGAGCTTGAAACCAGGCCTGCGAGTTGACTTACTGCCTTGAACAGCCTAGCCTGTCCTCTTTCCCTGACACAATATGGAACCAGCTTCCTTCATATGTGAAATAACTGGCTGGCAGTATTCTTCTCTTGTGTTTGTTCCAACGGACTACTGTCTGTGAGGAGCTATAATCAGCAGCGGATCACATCTCTGGCCACCTGTTACCTCGGATCCACAGGTGCCTTGAGGTGAGGATGTAGTAAGAGCCAGATTTTTTTTTTTTTTTTGACACCAGGAAGTAACCTACACACAGTCACCTTCAATGTCTGTCACTGCCTACACACTCAGACACACAGAGGTGCAAACACCAACAAACATGCAAACACATCTAAAAAAAAACATACTGAAGCATTAATGTCATTCATCACAGGTAAATTCAACAAGCTGTTTCCCTCATTGACAGGGGAGTGAAGACGTCTATGGTCCAGCGTATAGTAAGCGTCCTTGGGTAGGACGTTAACTGCTCACTGACTGTGATAACACTGAAGAAAAGCAGGTTGTCTCATCGTCTCATTTGAAGCTGCAGGAGCTCTTTGAGGACCTTTCAGACTGTGTCGCTGTCCATGGTATCTGTATTAGTTCCTCAAGAGAAACAGTGAATGGACGCAGAGAATATGTCATGCTACAGTATAAAGACATTAAATAGGGAGCAGCAGCAGGCGGGTTGTACTAATCTCCTCTAACTGTGAGGCTTGAACTACTCTTCCCATCGTGCCAATTGCACCAGCGGGTTACTTACTCTTGGTGATCTTCTGTAACCCAAGCACATCCTCGGGCGTTATTACGGTATTTCTGCGCAGTTCTTCTTCGGTTGTAACCGGGATCCCCATGTCTGATGAGTTGCAGCCTTGCTGCACTTTCATGTCCGACAGAAGAGGGCTGATCGGTGTGCACCCTGACAGGAACTGGGGCTTTCTGATGCTCTCGGCGTCGTCGCCGCAGGAGCCGATTTACTTGCGTCGGAGCCTTGAGTGACGCGCTGCCTAATACAGCGTGCGGCAAACAGGCTCTGTGCTGCTACAAGAATAACTCATTCTCCGTGCCTCCTCCCTTTCTCGATCCGGTAAAAGATAAAAATCAGCCCTCGTCTCCCTCCCTCCCTCCCTGGAGGCTCATCGGCTCTCTCACAAGCTATTTAATCCAAATCCCGAGGCTTTAAACCGACCAGTGGTGCGTGGCTGACGGTCTGTGCGCCTCGTCGTCTGCTCACACACCAGAGCCTGCGTGGCCGGGCTTCGCTCAGCAACAGGGACCCGTTGCTCCAGACTCCTTTCCGTCCTCAGGCAGAGGAGAAGTTGGTGTCAGAAATGACCACTTGAAATAAAACACTGTTTAGGTGAGCTGCTGCGAGAAAAGAGAGAGCAGCTAAATCAGGATGTTGGGAGCTGCTTATGTCACTGCCAAACCATTGTTACTCTACTTTAGAAACAAAGCTCAACACGGTATATCTTAGCTTCCCCAAAACCTAAAGCTGAAATATGAAATATCTTCTTGAGGTTTGGCAGTGTTACATGCCTCAACAGGTAAAGGTATCATTGTGTATTAAAAAAAAAACAATAATCATTTTTGGCAACCTGGGGGCTGCAGAACAACATGTAAAAACTATTTTTGGCATATTATCACATCCTTTAGCTTGTTGGCAAACAATTACCCAGGTATTTACCCACTCAGCAGACACTGAACAACTATTATTAATTTGGACTCATGCTTCTGGCCTCCTGAAGATTATTTTGGCTCTTATGTGCTAAATGCTTATGTTTACCAGCTTGTTGCTGACTTTGTCTATCTGCTGCTTGGTGTCTAGAAACAAGGTTGACCAGACAAATAAAACTGTGAAATTGGATTCAAATCAAAACAATAAGCTGAAAGAAGCTAAAATGCTCGAGAATTAAGGGGAACTGCAGAGTCTGCTATATAATCCTCTCTAGGTTCATCAATACAACCAAACCCTTGCACTTTACATATAGTTATTTAATCTATTGTTGATAAAAAAAAATAGTCTATAGTGACCTGAGAGAAAGAACATTATGCCCAATAAGGAAAAACACAAAGAAACGAAAAAGAAAGAAAGAAAGAAGGAGATGAGACTATCTTTCAGGTGTGATATTTTTATTTCAATTTTTCCATTGGAAAGTTGCTTTCCAGATGCCAGCATCCCTGAGAAAGTGTAAAATGCAAATCTTCTGGACAGCCCCATCAATAAGCTGAAAAAGGCCAGCCAAAAGATATTCACATCTGCAAAACACAACCCTGCACAGCCACCTTTCTTTTGTTCGATCACAGACTGGCCAGTAGCCTCCTCCAGTCATTGAGGTCAGCCTTTAGCTTTGTGATGAGGAGATAGCGCCTCCCTCTGCCTGGCAACCTTACTGCAGGGCATGTGCAGAGCTGAGAGCTGTCCAAGGTAGTACATTGTGAGGTGTGATATGATGGTCTATCCCTATACTCTCTAAAGTCTGTGGATCACAGGAGAGGCAGAGCGCTTTGGTGAACAGGCTTATTGGCATCATTTCAGCTTGAAACACATAGGCGAGTAAATAAAAATAAAAATAAAATCAAAGGTTTGTAGGTATGGTTGCAAGTAGCATTGAAACAAACTAATAAACACAAACCATTGACTTGAAGCTACCAATCCCCTATATTCCCCCTTTCATAAAATCATATAATCTTTCTATGAGGTCTGTAGACAGAGAGCATTGCTACTGTTTTTACAGTGACCCTGGAAGTCTGTGACAATCAGAACTTCTCATCCCATTCAGAATCATTCACGATGGCACATCCTCCCAAATCCTGCCAGTAAAAGCAATAACAATATTCAAAAGCCATTAGCTTGTGTGGCTAAGTGGCTGTTGAAGAATTTCCAAGGGATGGTTAGCAGCATGGCAAGCGAGACCCCTTGTTATTCCCCAGCCCACAGTCTGCTGGACTCCCCCTCTATGCGGTCATCTCAAAGCAGCCCCTGCGGTGCGTCTGCATGTCTCTCACCCTACGGATGGACTGGATCTGGGGGTGGTTGGCTCCCCACTCGTTCCAGTGCTTGAAAGGGCCCATTTCAAACACATACTGGTAGCCACGGTAGCCAGGGTACTGGTAGCCCACCCAGCTGTGTGGGGAAGCAGAGAGAAGAGAGATATGAATGACAAAGCTGCAGTGATTTTGACCAAAAGCTGTGTGCTCTTTTAGTTTTCATTTAATCCTGATGAATTTAAACCTGCTATACTACTACTCCTCCTTTACCAGTATTATTATGCAAGTGAAGTGTTGGAGACTTATATAGTCTTATCTCTCACTTACTTCTATTGCTAACCTTGATAGATATTATCATACATTTCCAAATGATCTCTCCTTGATGAAATAACACTTGTTTCTCATCTTAAGTCAGTTTCTTTCACCTTTAGGCCACCGCAACAATTTAAAAACAATTACAGAGGGACAACTAGGTGTGTGACTTACGTTCCACCAGTGACCTGAATGCTGCCAACACGGTCCTGGAAACCGTAAGACCACAGGCTTGGAATATCCTCGTCGCACACCTCCATCTTACGACCCTCGAAGTTTGCACATTCATACAGGCAAATCTTGTGGTCCTGGGGGTCCTATAAGAAACATACATCGCTTTTCAATTTGTAACTGTTACCACTTCTCATACAGATACTGGATATTATTGTTGGTGGAGCGTCTGGTTCACTCTCTATCTCTCTCTATCACTGAAATTATGCATGAATACAGTTACTGTGATGGAATACTTATTATGAGTTTGAATAGAAATGTTGTTTTAGAGACCAAAACCTCTGGGGGAAAACTAAATTGTCTCACTGAAACATAGCGACACAGAAAATGTTAACAAAAATACTGACGGTGGAATGGGTCTATAAATATCTGTATCACTACAACCATAAAAAGCACTTTCCTCTGTACCAATAAAAGATGGATGATAGATACAAATGGAGCTAGACAACACAAATAAACATCAGTTGCAGCAATAAACAGTACCAAAAAAAAAAAAAAGAAGAAGAAGAACATGAAATATCCTTTAGACCAAACCCAACTCACCATTCGGACGGGCCTGACCGACATGAAGCGGTCACACCTGTAGCTGTTGGACCAGGTGTCCCAGCGGGGGTACTCTCCCTTCTCCAGCATGAACATCTCACCAGTCATGTTCTGCTGCTCATATCCCACCCAGCTGCGCAGACAGACATTTAGCTTGTAATCAGTTAAGGGAAAGCCATATACTGTTATAACATGTACATATTTGGATGGCAAGTTTGGTGACTTACGGGCCACACTCCACCCTGATGGAGCCAATTCTTTCAAAACCTTTCTCACACAGGTTACGGCACTCTCCAAACAGGTCCATCCTACGGCCTTGGAAGTTCTCATATTCGTAGAGGTATATCTGGAAAGTAAAGCAAGATGAATGCATTTATTTCTGGAGTCAAGCATCTTCAACTCATAATTATTTTTTGGAGTTTCAAGGATTAGTAGAAAAATGAAAAATGGTAGCGGTACCTTGTGATTGCGCAGCCCCACGGCAGAGTGGCTGCCAATGCTGCCTTGAGCACCTGAGTGAGACATGATCAGATCTAGGGAGAGCAGAAACACAAAGTTAGCCAGCCGTTTTCAGAGATCAGTGTGGAGCTACGAGGGGGGGTAATTACTCTCTTCTTTCTTCACAGCAAGACTACAGCGTCTACTGCAGTACACCAAGTGTTGCATGTGAAATGATTCCTCTTGTTGATAAGAGTTACTGGAAGGATGCTTCATTTTCCCAAGTAAAAGCCCTCGGCAAATGTCATGAACTGAAGCACAGCTTGACATTTAAGTGCAATGAATGTCAATATTAAGATATTCACGCTTTTAAAAGAGCCAAAATCTATTTTTCCTTAATAGTTAACTTAATAGTTAAAAGGGAACACTTTGGTTCTTGAACAGCATATGTTCATGTTCACATGGCTTTAAAGTGATTTAAGAAAAAAAGATGGTTAGATGTATAGGTGCACTATTAAATTGTTAAATTATACCCTCAAAGACAGTTTGAATGTGCAACCTGATGAGAGAGTCAACTAACACCAAGTCAAGTTTGAAGTCAGCTTCACCTCTGACCGACACCCAGCATCACCAATGGTGCTCACACCCAACAGTGATGTCACGGTGTACTGACACACCCTGGAGTACACTTCTACATCACTGGAGCAAGATGAGAATGGGAATCAGCAAAAACAAGATTTTTTAGGGGGTGTTAAGTTGCTCTTTAAGGTTAGTAAAAATAATCAACTGTATTATTTTTCTTCTACAATGTAGAAAGAGTGTCTTTTGTTGCCTTTCTTTCACCAGATTTAAATTTGAAATGGTAAATAGAGAAAAAGTAAGCAGATATCTGCAGTAATGTACATGCAAACATCGATAGCACAATGTTGTTCTTTGAACATGTTTTCAGTAAAATTGGTATTTCCTCTGAAATCTTCCCAGTACAGAATACTCATTAACCAGTCACAAAACAATTGATATGTCCAAGTCTTTCATGTTAAGGATGAAGGATTAAACACAGTCCCTCCTCTCTCTCATTAATTTACCTTAAGGTGAGCAACTGAACATGACAGCATCTGTAAAACATAAAATCATACCCGGCTACATTTTATGTCAATATTCCATCTACTAAGTCCAAAGTCAAGGTTTAAGTGGAGTCAATCCTTGCTTGGTTCTTTCAAAGTCCAAAGTATGAGCAGACAGGAAAACCACAATATTCTCCTTAATATCCAATGATTCTATCAGAGTTAGACGACCTAGTGGAAACTTACAGCTACAATTGCAGGTTGAAACGGACCGACCTTTGCAGAGGGTGATGGACGCCGGCGTTGTGAGTGGGGATATATATATACATTCACATCCAGACTGAGTCTATAGAGGCAGGATTCTGATATCCCATTGGCTGTGAGCTGTTTGGAACATGGTGTGGGGTCAAAGGTCATGCTGCTTATCTGTGCACAAGTCATGCTGACTCGGCTGCCTGTTTTGTTGTCCAGCACCATTGTGGGGGGACCGGGGACAGTCACTGCCATCAGCAGAAAGTTTGCTTGCCTTTACACCCCACCCCATCCCATCCCACACCAACCCCCCTCCTCACACACACACACACACACACACACACACACAGAGTCACTTTTCCAGCCGCTGCTCTTATGGCCTGTTCTTCACTTTCTGTCTAAATTCTTTTTCTATTTTTTTCCTGCTTCCCCTCTGTTATTTTCTCCAGTTTCTCTGTGATCTGTTTTGTCTTTCACCTCCATATTCTCTCTCTTTCTCTTGATCCTTGGTGCAGCCAGCCCAAGCCTTTGAGCCTTGTGTGTGTAATGTGCTGACTGCAGGAACAGCATCCATCTCTCTATTGTTTAGACAGGCGACTGCTGGACTCTCTTTTGCGTATTATAGGCTGCATCTCTACATACACATCTCACACAATCTCACCTACACACCTGTGTCATAATCCATGTTATGACATGCATGCATACCAACAGATTATTTTCTTGTTATGAACACAAGTATGAAAATGAAATGTTCAGATTTTGTCTCTATATTATAATTGATTTTACATGTAGTGTTGGGATATTTGTATATTTGATAATATGAACTTTTAAATGCTTGTAGGGATGTATCTTATTAGAATATTATTTCCATGAGATGTTATTTTAATGCAGCTGTTAGACAGTGGTGATGGATCTGTGGGCAAATATTCACAGTGTGAACCTTTAAAATGAATTATTAGAGCATAAGAAAAGAACCCGTGGGTATATGTCATCTTTTGTTGTTGCTTGTACAATATCTTTGAGACTGAGACAACACCTCTGGTGTCTGATCTATTTTAGACATTTACAGAGACAATCAGATCAGATTCTCTGTGACTCGAATCATTTTTTGTTTCCTTAAAATTTTTGCTAGTTTGAGTTTAGAACACAGAAACATTTACAATGGGCATTTCCAAAGGAGTGATGCTTTCATTAAATGTACCCTTCTTGCTTGTACATTTTTGCAGCACATGCAAGCCTGCAGCATTTTTGCTGAAAAAGAAAAACACAGCAGAACACTTCACCTTTTTGTGATGTGTTTATTTTTTGTCACTGGGATTTTGTTATTTTTCTGAAGTGTTTTTATCTTGGTGTGATAGTTTTCTCTTCACCTTTGGAAATCATACTACATGTACAGTGACAGCAACATTAGTCTTAATAATTAGTATCTCTCACTTACAACAAACACAATGTAGCCTGGCTCAAAATGTCAACATTATTATGTGTGTGTATATATGTGTATTCGTACATATACAGCAGCTATATTGAAAGCTCTATCTATTCATTCTATTATATCCTGTTTCTGTATAATATGCATATTATATATATATATATATATATATATATATATATGTGTGTGTGTGTGTGTGTGTGTGTGTGTGTGTCTGTATATGTCTGCACTTACTGCACTTCTGGTTAGATGCCAAACTGCATTTCGATGCCTACGTACCTGTAGAATGGGCATTGACAGTAAAATTTAATCTAATCTAATCTAATCTAATCTGATCTGATCTAATTAAAGGTCTCATCATATTTCTGGGTGTGACTGAACCTTCAATTGTTTTAGAGTCATATAGAAACCAGAACTACAGATGATTAGTTCTGTAAAAACTGCAGAAATTCTAGCACCCATTATACCTTTTGCATTCATGCATTCGTGTAAATCTTTGCCTAAATGTTAATGTAAACAAAGAGGTCATTTGATAATTATCCATTGAGCCTTGTATAGTACTATTTTTTATTATGTAAATGCTTTCTCACAAAGAGTAATTAATATATCCTTTCTTCACAGCCTGGAACTTATCTCATATGAAGGAGATAAATGTTAATTTTAGGAAAGTAATTCCAAAGTTATACCAAATATTTTTTACCTTATGTTCTTCACAGTTTCCCTCAAAACAAACCTCAAACAAGTTTACTGTTTCAGAGAGTGATTTTATTCCTCATAACCCGGAGTATTTATGGTATATGTAGCTTTGTAATATGTTTAAAACAATGATAATCATGTATAGTTATAGTTTTTCTTTTTATGAGTTACCGTTACTTGTAAAAAAGTCTACAGTTTGGACAGCTAGATGAAATGCTTTGACTTGTAGACAGACTTATGTGAAATTCAATTAAAATGTTTTCATGGAATACAGTTTAAATGTTCTTTTCCAATATTTTTATTTTAGTTAATAATATTTTACTGCCATAGAGGAACATTTATTAAATGTTTTTGCTACAGCTAGTTGTAGAATAGACAGTTTTTTAATCCCATGTTCCGAATTACAAAGTTATTTGTCACCATCTGAATGATTGTGTATAGGTGTGTGGGTTTCTTTGTGTGCGCTGAGTGTATGCATGGCTTAATGTGTCCACCTCTGCCCATGACTGTGTGTGTGCATGACTGAACATGTGTGTACATAGGCGTGAGTGAAAAGGTGAAAGGACCAGAGATGTGGGGTCAGCAGAGGTGGACATGAGCTCGGAGACAGAGCATAGCACAATGTGGAGAGAACTTAGTGAGTACTCATTTAAAATACAAATCCAGCTGGTTTATTAGACATGATTGAGTCAAATGTCTTCTGAAATCTAGAGCCACAATGTTATGTTTGTTGCCTTTCCTTCTCTGTTTTTTTTTTTGCTTCAGACTTTAGCATTAAATGTTTTCTTCTTCAGCACCAGACTCATTGGGAAGAATATCCACATCTGTGATGACCTGTTTCCTGGACCAGGAAGTGCCAGGACTTGGTCCGGCCCACTGGTCATGGACCATTTGGAACTTGTGCTTATCTGCACTGGGCACGGTGCCCTGCATCCAGTCGCACTGCAGCGAACTAAAGCCCAGCAGCTCAGTGCTGAACAATGACCGAACCAGCAATGTGCTGACTCCTGCCCTGACCCACAGGCCCAGCTGCTCCTCAGCACCAGCATGTATAAATAGGTCCGTTTACTCCGGGGTCAGGACATCGTTTTGTGGAGCCCCCTGCGAGCACGGAACAGCTATTCTTTGGGGCCAGTCAGGTAAGCCCTCCATCTCAATACATTCAGCCTCTACAGACCATTGTCACTTCACATCTTTGTGTCCTTTGTCTTTTCTGATTCTGCTGAGCAACATAAATGTATAGACTAAGGTCAGACGTGCAAACGCTTGGGCATACATTGTGCCCGGATCAACAGTTGGCTCCATCAAGTGTGAGCATGTAGTCAGCTTCAAGAAAAACACAAACTGATGACATGCAATAGGTCATGTGTTCTGCTATTTAGGTCAAGACCCTTCTGCACAATGTACTTGTGTACTAATGGTGTAACATCAGGTGCTACACTGTCAAATCAATTTTTAAAAACAGGCATAATCAGAAAAATATGAAAGTGACAGTTTCAAGCATTTACATCCTGCCAGATGGCAACATGGCAATAAATAATAAACATTAGCTGAGACACACACTAGTTGGTGTGGAGGGGGTGGCAGGTTCTGTTTCAACTGTGTAATGTTTTTCTTAATTAACCTTAAACATGATCCTCCCTGTTCTCTATTCTGAAGGTAAATCAGCATCAAGACACACAGTAGCATGGCTCTGAATAATCCTAACCCACTGGGACCATGGAAGGTGAGTCTTGTCATGGATGATTAACAAAAGCAGATTTCTTTTTCTTTTCTTTTAATTTCATGCCTGGCCTGATGATGTTGATGATGTGTGTGTCTGTACACACATCAGTGTGTGCGTGCGGCATGTGCATGCTACATGTATGCATTTGTGTCCTCTCCAGATCACAGTTTATGACCAGGAGAACTTCCAGGGGAAGCGTCTGGAGTTTACTTCAGCCTCTCAGAACATCATGGAGTGTGGTGTCGACAACATCCGCTCCCTGAAGGTGGAGTGTGGAGCGTGAGTCAAACACTGTTTTACACAGAAGAAAATTACTTGTAGTACACAGGAACCTGTCAGTGGTTATCTAAGTTTTTAAAATTGTGAACACTTGTTGCACATTCACTACTTAGGTATTTTGGCCGACAAGCTGGTAAAAACATTTCCAAAGAAATACTACAGAAAACATCCTAAAAAACTACCTAATATGTGATAATCAGTCTGTTTTAAGAGGGTCCCGATGATCAAACAATGTTGTATACATGTGTCTGGACAGCTGGGCAGGATATGAGCACTCCAGTTTCTGTGGACAGCAGTTTGTGTTGGAGAGAGGAGAGTATCCTCACTGGGAGTCTTGGAGCGGCAGCAACGCCTACCACATTGAGAGGATGATGTCCTTCCGCCCCATCTGCTCTGCTGTGAGTGTGCATCTCATTTCAGCAGCTTCTGTTTCCATCTATCTGACCTCTCATTTGTCTCCAGAAAAAAATTTAAAGGAGTTAAAAAGCTCTAAATCTGATTCACCAAAACAGCTCATTTGGGTTTAGAACACTGGTTTCTTATGAGGCAAGCCTCAAGTGGGATATATGCCAGCTGCTGGTTGCAGCCAAAATGCACTGTAATGCAGTCCCTATTAGAATTATAATTATGGTTAGAATTCTTCAGCTTTTTTACCCGATCAGAAAGCTTTCTTTGAACTCTCTGACTTGACTGACTGAGGATTTATGAGCATTTATATAGGAAGGAAAAACAAGTAAAACACAAATTACCCTTACCCTGAAAAGAAAGGCTCAAAAGTGCTTTTAGCATCTACTGAACTAACATTTAATCCTCACTTGGTATATTTCTGTGTTCAGTGTCAGGCTTCAGCATGGACAGAAAGTGAAACATGTCATGTTCATGTTCCTGAATGCATCTCAATACAAAGTGCTTTGTTACAAAAAAGGGTTTGGTTTCAGTATGGTTAGATCTTTGGTATCTCACTCCCACTGCCTTGTACAGAACCAACACAGTATAACTATTGTTGTTTTTCATGTTAATAACTCTGACTGGTCGTATCTTTACATGCATCATGCCAACGCAGAACCACAAGGAGTCCAAGATGGTGTTGTTTGAGAAGGAGAACTTCATGGGACGCCAGTGGGAGATAAATGATGACTACCCCTCTCTGCAGGCCATGGGCTGGGGCAACAATGAGATTGGATCCATGCAAGTTCAGAGTGGCGCGTAAGTGTCAGCCTCTGCACTCAGATGGACCACTCTTTCCAGTGTTCTGCCATGTGAATACTGTCATAAGAAAATACTTAACTCATATGGCACAACAATAGAAAATGTGGTATAAAGTAAATAAAACACAGGACGACATTGCTGTTGAAATACACATGAATACACACACACATTGCTATCTGCATATAAGACATCTTACTCACCACTGAATCCCAATTCTCACCTTAAAATGTGGCATTCAGTTATTTATTGCCACTTAATAATTAACACCTAATATTTATGATTTGCATCTCAACAAAACATTTTCCTGGTTGGTATTTAAGTTTAAATGTACAATGTTTAGTATTTTTGTCAGGTTAATTATCTATTCTCTTAATTATCTATTAATCATACTCTACACATTAAGTTTTGAACTTTCGAGTTTCCCCTCATGGTATCAATAAAGTTTGTCCAATCTAATGTTACTAGATACAGTATCTATGAAAAAAATAGGGATGTGTGTGTCCTCATTCCAGTCATCATTCAACTAATGTAATAGCAATACAGAAATCAACTTTTTAACATTGTTGTGGCAATTTTCTGATTATAATTAATATCAGCAAACTTGAGCTATGTGTAGTTAGATACATACATTTAAATTAACTGGTCTAGTTTGAGCTCCTCTCTTCACTTTTTTCATATTTCACATTGAATGTATTGAGTGACATGCTCACAGTGAGTTTTAAGGAGGCTTGTAGTATTTAACTGCTGCCCTCTTTTTACATAGTTTTGAATTAAAAGTGCATTTCATATAATGTAGGCTAGATCCCCCTTGCTGTGTAAATCACATATTTATCATAAATCGCTGCTCTCCTCTTCTCCACACCTCCCTCTCTCCTCCTCCAGCTGGGTGTGCTACCAGTTTCCAGGTTACCGTGGTTACCAGTACATCATGGAGTGTGACCGTCATGGCGGCGAGTACAAACATTACAGAGAGTGGGGCTCCCATGCTCAGTCCTTCCAGGTGCAGTCGCTGCGTCGAATCCAGCAATGAGACCTGCGGCCTGCTCTCCCAACCTCTCACTCTTTACCTCCTCCACCTCCTCCTCTTCCTCTTCCTCCCTTCACCCAGTCATTCCAGCACCTTCTGGTGCTTTAACATCAAGATGTTTACAGCACTTTTGTTTTGCTCCGTTGCCAAATGAAAGTGAAGAGAAAAGATGGGAAGAAAAAGAAAAAACACCCACTGAAGAGAAGCTCCTGACTGACGCCCCACTGATGAGAGAAGAGGAGGAAATTAAAAGGCCTCATGGCGGCAGCAGGGTGGTGATGTCACTCAGAGTCATTGCTCCTCATATTTGTGGGTAAACATGGTGCTACCAGTGGTCAATAAAGAAAGAATGGGCAACTTAAAATAAACAGAAATACAAGAGTCTGCTGCTAACCTCCATGGTGGTCATTTGTGATTTATTTTTCTTTGCTTTTGAGAAGTTTTATGTTGCAGTACATTTACACTAAGACTTCGCTGTTTGGTTGTGACCATACAGTCAAGAGATGCTTTGTTCATATGACATGTTGATTTATATAAACTGATACACCTTGCTTCATACCATAAAGATAACAACATACTCGCAAGTCCTCCCACAGCCTTGATGTTAAAATATGTAGGCTATTTCGAGATATGAAAATAATGCACACATAAGCATCACCAACATGTAGTCAGTGCTTCTGGTTAACTATTATACATCATGAGCAACATTTTTTTTGGTGAGAATACCATCCTCTGATATCGTTGTAACACATTATAAACACTTCAATTCTTAAATCAATAAGCAAAGTGTAATTTTCTAAATGCAAACAAATTAAATGTATTGTGGTTCCTCCACCCATTTACACAATAAAAGCCATTTAATACAAGGGACTATTGTTTCCTGATAACATTTAACAGAATAACATAACAGCAGCAAACCAATCACCGAAAATCATTTTCACCTAGAAGCCCTAATATTTTCTCTGATTAATATGAGTAAACAAAGAGCAATTTGTCACTTAACTGAATAACTAACTCTTATCTTTAAACTGCACAGACAAAACTTCACAAGGGAGAGTTTATTTATTCATTTTTGAATGCCTTTGGTTTCCCTCCCTTGAATCCTCTTGGTGCCATTTATTATTTGGCCCCTATATAAAGATTTTCACCATACATAACAGTTTCATCATTTCCACAGACACCAAGAAACCAACTCTAAATCTGAAATGATTAGCTGCAATCATTTGAGCCTATTATTAAGCTAAAACAGTAAAAATCATGCACTAATATCAACTTCTGAAATTTGGGTATTTTGTTAAACTGAACATATTGAACATAATTGTTTTTGATTGTAGCTAATAAAATTTGAGTATGGTCACTTGGGCCTCAGAGAATAATGATGGGCATGGCCATAACTTTATGTATATACATATTTCATAGACAAAATTATCAATTATTGAAGGATATAATTATCAGGCTAATTGATAATGAACATAATTGATGGTTGCAGCCTAACAATTCTCCTGTGATACAACACTAGCCTAATACTTTCCCCATGGGTTCCTGTGTGTTGCTCACAGACAAAAAAGATGCACTTTGACAAAACTCCAACAATATGGAGCGAACCTGGGCTTAATATTAAAATTGAGGTCGAACTCCAGTGGTCCACCTTAAAACGACGTCATCGCTGTAGCCCCGCCCCGCTGAGGTGAGGTGACAGGAAGTAGATGGAAACAAGCAGGCCGGACCGACTGTGACAGCAGAAACACGTCTGTCGTTAGGGAGCAAAACAACTCACAAAGCAACCGACCCTGGCGTTTGTTGTTCCTTGGTTTGAACGTCCGGATGGTGTAGAAGCAGGAGCTACATCAGTATAGCACACCTCTCGACGATGCTGAAACTACGGGTGTCACTTTTCTTTCTCCTCTGTCCTCTTGTCTTCCCCGGGGACGCCAGGCTGCACCGGACGCGACGCCTCAGCTCCACAGCGGGGGACACGGTAGAAACTTATGACAAATACTACAATTATGTTGAACTTACCGGACGTTTGCAGTCTTTAGCCCGGAAATACCCCCACATAGCCAACCTGTCGAGCATAGGTCAGTCTGCGGAGGGCAGGGAGCTCTGGGTGATGCGGATCACCAACAACCCCGACGTGGACTCGCCGGGAAAACCCAAATTTAAATACGTCGGCAACATGCACGGCGACGAAACCGTGTCCAGGCAGGTGTTGGTGTACCTGGTGGAGAACCTGCTGTCTAAATACGGGGAGGAACCACGCATCGCCCAGCTGGTGAACACCACGGATATTTACATTATGCCCAGCATGAACCCGGACGGCTTTGAGAAGTCCGTGGAGGGGGACTGCAATGGCGACAACGGGGGTCGAAACAATGCCAAAAACATGGACCTCAACAGAAGCTTTCCTGACCAGTTTGACGGGACGACTGTCACCGCAGATAATGTGCCCGAGGTCATGGCCGTGATCAGATGGATCCAGGAGAAAAAGTGAGTTTTTAACAGAGTTTACTTAAGAGCCGGACACTGGTCAGTGTTTCCCCGCAGCAGAGGCTTTGGAGAGTGACTACCTTTCCCCTCTGTGGGTAAATCGTCTCCTCTGTTTTCAGACCTCAGGGGCAGCAGGTGTGACTCGCTATTTTGATAATTGATTTATTAAGTGATTATTATTATTAGGATATATCAACTTTGGCTTCAGGAAGTTGTGGGGGACATTTTTTTTTCTCTTCCTTTTTTCTTACAGTACACAGACCACACGATGAATTAAGAAATCATCAGTAAGAGCCCTTGCTATATAAAGGCATGGCTCGATTCCAGCTGGCAACCTTTGTTTATGGCCACTAAATCTTTAAGAAACTAATGGTTGATTAATTGATAATCAGAATCATAGTTACCTGCAGCCTTAATGTGGAGAATGACTAACATTGTAGTCACTGAGTAACTTAGTTTCCCACTAATTTCCTTCTTTGTTAGAGCCGCAGGGGGCAATGGTGTGAGTCATAAAAAAGTCAGCAAGGGCTGCTGTCCTGGGTCACCGTAATGGCTTGATGTTTAAGACTGAGGTTTATTTGGAGGACTAGACTTCAACCCTGCATGGAGACAAACATCCATCCGGTTTAAGTGGCCCTGTGGGCTCTAAGGCTGCTCTGCAGAAAGGGGAATTTCCCTCTAAGAGCCTTCACACTACATTGCAGTACTGATTTCCGTGATAACTGATTGTTTCCTCACAGCTTTTTAAAGTTTCTGACAATACAATACATGCCCATATGTACACTGATACAAAGCAAAATGTATACTGAAGTGATGTGCGTCTATCTTTTAAGGCTGCTGCTGAAATCTGCCATTGTCTCTCTAGATTTGTGCTGTCGGGGAACCTGCATGGTGGCACAGTTGTTGCCAGTTACCCTTTTGATGACTCAGCCCTCCACCAGCAACAGGGTCACTATAGCCAGTCAGAGGATGACAGTTTGTTTCGCTACTTGGCCCTGGTGTATTCCCAGAACCACCCGGTGATGAAGACTGGTGAGCCCAACTGTCCTGATGCCCTGGAAGAAACTTTTAAAGATGGCATCACCAATGGGGCTCAGTGGTATGATGTACCTGGTAAGATGATTCATTTTTTAAATTATTTCTAATGCCTAATTTAGTGATTGACAACAAATAACTCTTGTTGAATCTTGTCATTGCTTTTTTATTTTATATTTATAGCAAAAAGCAGTCAAGTAAAAAACATCTGAAGAGCACTTGTAACAACAATCTAGCCTGTGCTTGATATCTTGTTATTTAAGAGTCAAGAATGTGCTGTTGTGTGTCGGAGTTTTTGCAGCAAATGAGGGTTTGGCCAAGTACAAGCTGCAACCTGTTTGAGGAAGCTCAGGAACAAATGATTACAATGCCCTTTACACACGGTTTAGAACAAATTAATCTGTTTCCATGGGTGTGTTTTCTCCCACCAAAGTCCACATTTCTGGACAGAGTAGCTTCAGTCCAGAAAACATGCTGAACTAGTCTGCCGACCAAAGCTGCTTAGAGGCCGCGTCCAGTAGCTTTATTCCCTCATTTCATTCGCTCAGTTAACAGACAAAGCAAAGTGCATTGTTACTGTGAGTACTTTTACAATTCATATAGCTGCATTGTTTAGCTTGTTATAGACAGTTTTAAGCCCAACATACTGTTGAGTTGAACTGACTAATGCTTCTTACTCAACATTGGTAATTGGTAATGACCCAGTGATTATTCCAGTCTTAATTTTTTCAGTCAGTGAATAGTGTGGGCTGGTTTTGGGTTTTCCAGGTGTCAAAAACTGTAAGTAATTATGCTCGAGCTGCTCTGCTCATCTGTTTTTCTGCCAGAGCCTGTAATTACTGACAGGTTTACTATTGCACTGTGCTCATATGACAGCTTACTCTAAGCAAAGAATGCCTATTGGGTTAAATCGTATTACTCGTTTTATATACAATGTGTGTCCATTTTCTCTGAAGGAATCTCTTTTCTAGCCAAAGTAAACACAGTGCCTGTTGTTTTCCCAACTCTTACCGTTCGTTTGGGTTGAGAAACAGGATTTTGCATCACTTTGGCAGAAACTTGATCAGCATACACTCTACTTTTGTTTTGTTGTTTTGTCTGTGGGGTTGGGGGGGTGATGAGGTAAGTATCTGCAGATTCAGGTTACTTCAGCTTATCCTGTTGAGATGTGCTTCGTTGTAGTAAACCTCAGGTGAGGTTTATGCGCCTTCCAATCTGTGATTTCCCACAGATTAGCACGCATTTGCCCCTGGCAGGTTAATTTGCTTGAGTAATGTTATGTCTTCCTTTCATTTACCAAAGCCTTGGGCACACACTCTTTAATGAGAGTTTGCTTTTACTCACCTGTGTAAATCTTGGCTCTCATTCTCATGAGAAACAAGAGGCACGGCGAGTAGGGAATGGTTATTTTAGCCAGGGAGAAACCTTTTTTGTTTTTGCGGTTTTCCCCACTGAAACTGAAACGACCAGTGTGCAGACAGACATGGTTCAGGCTGTTACACGAGGCAGTTGTTAAAACTCTGAGCAGCAGCAATGTCCATATCTCATGATGAGAATAGACAGCAAGGGGTGTAAAACAGCTGAAAAGACAATGCTTGTATCTGTCTGACACGTCTCAGTGGACGAAATGTCACAGCTAAAACTGGGCTAATGTCAGATGATGGAAACGGCCAGGACATTGTGTGATGTAATGTGTGGTCCAGGCAAAGTGCCAGGACCAGAAGTGAAGAACAGGAGATTATATTGTGTGGCAGTCAGGGCTTGAAATAATGATTCACTGTAACATGTTATCTTGATTAATAATCTTTTGACACAATCTAGTCTCAGCGGATATCCTTTTACTTTTGAAATGTATTTAGTTTCATGTTGCCTACAGCACAAAACAGAGGCACTTCTTCTTCACTTTTTGACATGTCATGATGTCCACTGTGTTGTGTAGGACGGTTCATAGTCTACGCTGTTCAAAGTGTTTATGGGTCATTGGTTCAAAGCTGCAGGGCATAGATTATTGTAAAACCACATCTATTAAAATATTAACGTCACTGCCTTCATACACACAAGGGAAGAAGAGCAAGAATATAATTTTACTGTATGAAAATAGTGTTCTGTTGCTGAGATAATCTGAGAGCGCTGGAAGTGCCTGATCATGCTGTAACCACATACCTTCATGCTGCATCACTGTAAACTGCTGACAGTCATATGATGGCAGTACTTACTTAAATAGTTTCTCCTCCCTTTTATTATTCTTTTAATTGTTAGACTAAAAGTAGGACAGTTTTTTTTATTGCATTGTATCTCACATTATAAACACCTCAGTGCTCTACACAGAAAGTATGGCCCATAGTACTGACTTTGGCTCTACTGTCTGGCCAGTGGTTTCCTGCTAAGTTTAGGGTGTGTCACTGGATCTGCTGCATAGACAGGATATTTAAGATTAGCACTGCCCTCGTCTGTCTTTGTGTTTGTCATACTCTGTCAGCATATGAAGGATGTTTACTTTAGGTGTTTAATCTCGAAGACAATGGTGTTTGATTAAGTTTTAAGTGTTTAATGTGACTTAGCACA
This sequence comes from Trachinotus anak, assembly GCF_046630095.1. Classification (NCBI taxonomy): domain Eukaryota; kingdom Metazoa; phylum Chordata; class Actinopteri; order Carangiformes; family Carangidae; genus Trachinotus; species Trachinotus anak. The sequence goes on from NW_027273865.1 coordinate 16,689,329, forward strand.
GACCAATACCTAACATCTGGTGACCGAAGAAAAGGGCTTTATGCTGTTTTTCATGTTGTTATAGACGAGAATTTTTGAGTCTCTGTAAATAATACTATAAAGAGAAGATCTAGACCACCTCTATTTGAAAAGTGCCCTGAGCTAACTTCCGTTGTGAATTGGCACAATATAAATCAAATTTACGTGACGTGTAGGATTTGTCACAGTTGAATGTAGATCTGGTGTTTGTTATTTGCTCATCATTAGCAGGTATTATTCTTTTAAGGATCAGTTTGGTTTGGTTGGCATAGCACCCTGCTGTCTCTGGTGCCACCACAGGGGGTATCTCTATTCACCACCCATATTCAGAGGGTTTGTTAGTCCAATGAGAGGCAGACAACTGAATAACATGTCTGAAACTTGAGCTGAATCGACCCTTTCTAGTTTTCAGTGAATGACCTGGTCACCCTCACTAAGTTTCAGCTATCGCTTGACTGAGAATGATTCAGAAGAATTTGAATTTGTGGTGTATATTTTGGCGTATATTTTTGTCTGCCCTCAGAGCTAAGGCATGTACCGCATCACAGCTTGTGGCTTTTAACCTTAGCTTGTAAGAGACGAATTGTAATTTTTTTTTTTTTTTTACTGTATTTCAACCAGTTCCCAAAGTCAGCTCGTAATATGACTCTCAGGAGGATATCATCAGCAGGCATGCAGAAGTATAGATGTCTTGATAATTTAACTAAATGGTCAGAACAACTAGGAGCATTATCACATTTTGATGTTAAGGTGATAGTGTCGTACAGCAGAGAGGAATTTCAAAATAAAGGTTGCAGAAAGCACTGAATAAAGTGGTATGCAAGGCATGTTGTGGTTAAGGTCTTTCTCCTTGAGACTGCTGGGAGGCTGGTTGATTTGGTGTGTGTGAGCCCTTTCACTTTGACTGTTGCAAAGTGGCAAACAGTGCTGTTTAATTGGGCTCCTGCAGCCACCCAGCAGGCAGCCATGGCAACCCTCCAGCCAGGGAGCCAGTGGCTGCCTGCTGTCATTCCAGAGGGACAGCCAGCTGAACAGCCTGACCTCCTGTGTTTCTCTCTGTTTGCCATAGTGGACGGCTAGTTGGCTGGCAAACTACAGATGTCATGGCTTTTTGCCACATTAAACTCTATCTTTAAACTCTGGCATTGGAGAGACAAAGACAGACTCAAGCCTGGCCTGGCCTTGCAGTAGAGGGTGTTAAATTTAGAGAAACAAAATTTACTTGTGTGTTATTTCACATGTGTTGTACACATCAGTTTAATTATTGGATTTAGACATATCCTTGTCTTTATATAATATATGATTGAATGTGTTATGCCTATGTCTATGATATTTCTGGCTTGTTATCCAGGAGGGATGCAGGACTACAACTACCTCTATGGAAACTGTCTGGAGATCACTATGGAGCTGAGCTGCTGCAAATATCCTTCTGCTACTGAGCTCCATAAGGAATGGGATCTGAACAGGGAATCCCTAATCGCCTACATTGAAAAGGTAGAGCTTAGAACTAAAAAAAGAGTAATTCTACATCAACATGCATTATAATGTACCTTCTGTTTTTTCTCTTTGTTTTTTAAAGCATAATGCCATAATCAAACCCTGCATGATAGCTTTGTCATACAATTTCTCCAATTCAGCAAGTTGTCCTTGGTATTTACAATAACGCCGTCTTCCAGGTTCATATAGGTGTTCGTGGTTATGTGAAAGAGGCCGTCAATGGTTCTGCCCTCACCAATGTCAGCATCGTGGTGGCAGGCATTCGCCACAACCTGACCACTGGAAAGTATGGGGACTACTACCGCCTCCTGCTCCCAGGAACATACAATGTCACAGCTGTGGCTCCAGGGTGAGTAATACCATTGAACTTCCTTTACATAGCAGGTTTTCAAAAAGAGATGTTATGCATTGAAAGACAAACTAGTCAGGTTTCAGATTTCTTTCCAATTACCAATGACAGTCAGCGAGCAGTTTTATGAGTGCTTGTTGCCAGTGGGTTGTTGTGAAACCACAATGAATGAAGGAAAATGTGTAATCTTGTTCTTCCAAACTATTAAACAATGGAACTCAATCTCAATAGCATAGCATGAGTTTCTTCCTCTTTAGGTTTAGAGAATAGATCTTTGAAGTTCATTGGTAAATGACTTCCTTGAAGAGAAATTAAAAGGAAATGCCTGAATGACATTTTTTGCCTATTCATGATTTTAAGGTGGACCTGATGTTCTCAAGTTTTTTTTCTTTGTACACAGATACACACCAGTGACGGTCCACAGTGTGCAGGTCATGGAGGACAAAGCCACAGAACTTAACTTTACCTTGTCCCCTGTGGTCAGTGAGGCTGCAAGTAGCAGCACTGTGCCTACGTCCTCCACGCCATCCACCAGTCATCCAAACATCACCACCACCACCACCAACCCCTCTGACCCCACCCAGACATGGGTGGCTCCCTCTGAGGGAAACAAGACTAGCCCCGCTTTGCTTCCTCCTGAACACCAGCCCATTCAGCCTCAGGAATTTCGTCATCACAAGTACGCAGACATGGAGCTCTTCTTACGCAAGTACAGCAGCGAGTTCCCCTCTATCGCCCATCTTTACACTATTGGCCGCTCTGTGGAAGAACATGAGCTCTATGTGATGGTCATCTCAGACAACCCCACTGTACATGAGCATGGTATGTCTTAGGTCTCAGTAGTATAATGTCATTAGAAGATACTTCCTTTTGAAGACCGTGCCTTGAAATGATAATGTGTAAATTCCTTGGATTAACTGTAAATATGGATTTTCATTTTGCCTGCTTCTCTGTTTCCATGCCAGGTGAGCCAGAGTTTAAGTATGTGGCCAACATGCATGGTAATGAGGTGGTGGGTCGGGAGCTGTTGCTCAACCTCATTGAGTACCTGTGCCGTAACTATGGCACCGACCCGGAGGTCACTAAGTTGGTCAACAACACCCGCATTCACATCATGCCTTCTATGAACCCTGACGGTTACGAGGCAGCCAATGAAGGTGAGAGAGAGGGACACACAGGCGCGCAATAAGAAATGAATATTTAGACAACAATAAAGTAACACTGTCTGCACAGTATGAATTTAAGACTTGCAACATTATGGAAACTACTTTAGTCACACAGGTGTCAGATGTATTGCTTTGGCGCAAAGGTGTAACATTATAGGACTTAAACAGTAACTTGATCATTTGACTAACATTCCTTTAGTTTATGTTCAGATTTATAGTCGTTGTAAATGAAACAGATTTTGCAAAATCACCAGACCACATTCATATACATTAATAGACTAGAGTTTGTGTAATATCTATGGCATCTCTGCGCCATGATGCTTCTGTGAACACTTGAAAATATGGGAAAGTTTCACAGAGCACTTCCTCCATCTGCTGCTATCTTTTAGCCATTAGCTGCCGCTGATGTGTGACAGGAAGTATAGCGGAAGAGATGGAGATGAGATTGTGTACATCTACAGGCAGGAAACTGTTGTGGTTATAGATGCAGATGGTTGCAGGTGACTCTTCTTTATCATCTTCTTAATTCCTCGCAGGTGATGTAAAGGGCTACAAAGGACGCAACAACAGCAACAATTTTGACCTGAACCGCAACTTCCCGGACCAGTTTGCCACCATCACAGAGCCCAGGCAGCCAGAGACTATAGCTGTGATGAACTGGCTGAAGAGCATTCCCTTCGTCCTGTCAGCCAACCTCCATGGAGGCACGGTGTTATTTTGAGCTTTTAGTGCCAAAGATTGTAGTCTTTCAGTGTCACATCCACCTTTTGATAATAATAGTTTGTTAATCCTAATGTATTAATATTGTTTTCTTTTTTCTTTTATTTTGTGTGTTTTAATTTTCATTGAACAATAATTGGATTTTAATTTTACTTCAGTAACTCCAAACAATTGTTACTATCTTTTAAAGTCCACAATTTAAATCTAAATGTTGGATTTTATGAAATTTCAACCAGTTATGCATATGGAAGTTCATTTTAACCACAAATTCAGATGTTTTAGTCTTTTATTCTCTCTTATCTTTGCTTTGTGGAATTCAGGTTCCTTGGTGGTAAACTACCCCTATGATGATGACAAAGAAGGGACAACTCAGTACAGCCAGTCACCTGACGACAAGGTCTTTCAGCAGGTGTCTAGAGCGTACTCACAGGTAACTGGACACTTGGATCTGCCTCAGGCTGGGATAATGTCTGCTTGTGGTCTCATGTTGTTATTGAAAACAAAATGTGAGGATAGAGCGCTGATGGAAGCCATGGGATTTTTGTAAAACCACTGGACAGACAAGGTTTGAAAACTTGACTACAACAGTACTCATTGTTGACTTCTCACTTGTTTGTGTTTTTGTGTGTGCAGGAGAATCCTGTGATGCACAATGGACACCCTTGTGAGGACCTGTACCCTGATGAATATTTTGAGGATGGCATCACCAATGGTGCCAACTGGTACAATGTTCCTGGTATGCCTACATCCATCATCCTCCTTTCTAACTCACCACATTCATCTTTCCCACAGAAGATCAGGCAAAGCAGCCTTTTATATTTGAAATTTTTAGTTTATTCACATAATCTGGAGAAGTTGTTTTGATTTTGGAAATCAGATGCAAAAGAAATGCATCAAGTATAATAATTTTATATTTATATACAGTCAAGCTAGAGTAGTTATGGACTTCACCGGTGTTCCAGTGCTTCAAAAATATAAATGATATTGTTAGGATTTTAAGTAAATCTGGCACATATTTGTTGTCTATATCAGTCTTCAGTTATTTGTGGAATAGAATTTAAGCCACTATCTGTAGAATTTGAGAGGCTGAAAGCAAAACATGCACCAAATCCACTGGGATTGTCTGTTTTCTACAAGGAAGAACATATGCCATCATATATGCTATAATCACATAATCCTCATACACATAGTGGCTTTAAGTAAAACCTTTAAAATTTGAGATGGAGTTTAAAGGAGCACTTTTTTTCAGGTGGCATGCAGGACTGGAATTACTTAAACACCAACTGTTTTGAGGTGACCATTGAGTTGGGTTGTGTAAAGTTCCCTGTGGCGAAGGAGCTGCCTAAATACTGGGAACAAAACCGAAGAGCCTTGCTTCAGTTTATACACCAGGTAATAAACAGAAATCTTAACATCACACCGAGCTTTCGCCTCACTTTCACTCAGTTTTGCAGCTACTAATGTGTATGTGGTTACGTGTCTGTTTAGGTGCACACTGGAATAAAGGGCACAGTCTCTGACAGTAGTGATGGCACAGGAATTCCCAATGCCACCATTTCTGTGGCGGAGATAGATCACAACGTCAGCACAGCCCATACTGGAGACTACTGGAGACTGCTGGTCCCTAACACTTACTCTATCACAGCCTCCGCCCATGGGTAAGATTTGAATATCAGGAAGAAGAGCTGGAGAGCAAACAAGTATAGTACAGTTACTTACACAAGACTAGATTTCTGTGCTGATACTTGACCTGATTTCCAGTGCTGTTAACTTTAAATAACTTTCTCTGTTGTCCAGATATATACCTGTGAGAACCTACGCCACAGTCTCAAAGGAGAGAGTGGAGGTGGTCGACTTCAGACTAACACGTTTACACTCAGACTCAAAAGGACAGTCTCAAAATGGACCCCAACCCACACAGAACCCATCTGAGAAGGAGTTTCAGAGCTTAATCAAGGACCTCTCTCTAGGCCAGGGTTTGGAGCAGTTGGTCAGGAGCACAGCTGCAGACAGCAGCTTCCGCTACCATCGCTACAAAGGATTGTCCGAGTTCATGAGGGGCCTCACTCTGAACTTTCCCAAAATTACATCTTTACGGAGGTAGGCTGGATTTATATTCACCGGAGCCCTGTATTTGAACCAGCTCACATTATTTCCCTTTGAGAGTATATGTTTATTTGACATCATACTGCTATACTGCTCAGCTTCTGTATGCCAAAAGTCAGTGCTGCCCAAATATGCTCCGTGTTTCATAACTAAAGTTACTGCTGCTTCCTACTGAAGGAATCTTATATGATATTGACCTACATTTTGGTTTCTTCTCTTTTGTGTCTAGTTTGGGTCAAAGTGCAGAGATTAGAACCATTTGGGCTCTGGAAATCTCCAACAAACCAGGGGAGGCTGAACCATCTGAACCCAAAATCCGCTTTGTAGCAGGGATCCATGGCAATGCCCCAGTGGGCACAGAGCTGCTGCTGGAGTTTGCTGCCTTCCTATGTATCAACTATGGCAAGAACCCAGCCATCACCAGGGTGAGTTTTGGAGCCCCACAGGAGTATAGTGTTTGATAGCCTGGACTGTTAAGTTATACGTATATGTTCAACTGTGTTAAGTATGCTGCAAATTCTGCCTTTTAAAAAATGTTAAATTGTGTTCATAGGAATATACTAAATTCTTTGTTCACTAAAGCTCTAGGAATTTGATTTAGTCGATTAACTATAATTTTTGTCTAAAAGTGAGAAAAAGTCCAGGCAAATATATAGTTCAGCCATGTCTGTAATTGTTCCTGCTCCATTTTCCTTCCCTAGTTGATCAATGAGACACGGATTGTCATCGTGTCCTCCATCAATCCAGATGGACGGGAACAGGCTGTTGAGAAGCAGTGCAGTTCCACCCAGGGCTTAACCAATGCTAATGGCAAGGATCTGGACACAGATTTCTTTGGTCAGTTGTTGTGAATGTAATAAATAACTGTCATTGCTTGTATGTACACTTGCCCTGAAAAGCAAAGCATGCTCTAACAACTCTGTTTCCTGCCCACTATCTGTCTATTTTTAGGCAATGCATCACAACGTGTGGTGGAGGCCCAACCTGAGACAAGGGCGATGATGGACTTGATCCTAGACAAGAGCTACACTCTCTCTGTAGCCCTCGACGGAGGCGCCCTTGTTGCTACCTACCCATACGACAAGCCTGTCCAGTCTGGTAACATGACATTAAGCAGAAGATAGCTTTTTGTTTGACTACTTATTCAAGGTTTTCAAGTTTGTAGAGAATTCACCTTGTTAGGTTATGTAATTTTTAGAATATCTACATTTACATTTTATAATCAGTTTATTTAGAGTGTTTGAAATTGATTTAGAGACAGCCTATTGTTTCCTCAAACACCAACATCAGGCCAAATCTCTCAGATATATTTAAGAAACATCAAATTCTAACTGCTAGATTTCCATGACATTTACTGAGCACATTTGTGTGTCTTGTGAGCCAGAATATCAACTTTGCACACAACATGCATATTTTATCTAGATTGCCATGGAATTTGCTGAGAAAAGTTATGCTCCTAAGACGATAAACCCTAAGCTTTTTCTCTAGTGCCACCTTCAGGACAGTTATTATATTTTTAGCCCTATTATTGATAAGGCTATGTGACTCAGTACATTACTTCTGTTTCTGTGTCCAACACTTCACACAACATCTACATGCCACTAGTAGGGCTTTAGACTTTGTTTTGATTTTGTCACATTAAATGTTGAGAAATGCAGTCACAGCACTAACGCACTCTTTTTCACAGCCAACAGATTGACTTCACAAACTTTTCATTTTCAGTTATACATGCATTATATAACAGCAGTTTGCAAATGATATTCACTCTGTACATAGACTGCTGTGCAACATCACTTAATAGCACAAAATTTGTCTTTAGGCTTTTGTTTAATTATTTTTGTATCTTTCCAGTTGAAAATGAGGGCACCCTGAAGTACTTGGCGAGTGTTTATGCCAACAACCACCCCAAGATGCACCTTGGGGACACTGGATGTTCAAATAATGGACAGAGTATGTAGTTCAACTACTATAAATAAATCCCTCTGTCATTTTGGTACTGAATAGCTAATGGCTAATGGAACTTTTTTGTCACTCAGTGGGCAACATCCCTGATGGAGTTATGAGGGCGGCAGAAAGACAAAGTCACATGGGGAGCATGAAAGTAAGTCTCTCCACCCCAGTGTCAGTGATGCCACTAGAAGGTATAATCTGAAACGAAAAAGCACACTTTTCAGTTCTGAGATCCTAAAGGTTTGCTCGGAGACATCTGTCAAATCAAATGAGAAGTAAAGCAAAATGAGAAATGGGTTTCTGTCCCAGTAGTGTCTCATGTGTCATCTTGTGTCTACATGTCCTCCCAGGACTTCAGTATGGACTTTGGCCACTGTCCAGAAATCACAGTGTATACCGGCTGCTGTTTGTTTCCTCCTGCTGAGCAGCTGGCCACACTGTGGGCTGAGAACAAGAAGGCTCTCCTAAGCATGTTGGTGGAGGTATGATGTGAGATTCAGCACAACATGGAGAAGTTAAATTGATTTGTTTCGCATTGATGCATACATCACTGTAACCAATTTTAAATGGGACATATTTTAAAATAAAGTCTTGCAGAAGTATAGAACCATGAAATTAGTGAGAGCTCTGGCTTTAAACAAGTGTTTTTAGGACACAGTTATAAAATACATATGGTATACTGGTCAGATCCAAACTTTATTTAAGAGTATGGTTTCTCCCAACATTAACAGCCTCAATTTTCCATCCATTTCTACCCCATCCAGGTCCATAAAGGGGTGCGTGGTGTGGTGAGGGACAAGAGTGGAAAGCCTATTGTTGGGGCCATCATTGTACTGAATGGGGGTGTGAGAGTCTTTACTGCAGAGGGCGGGTACTTCCATGCCCTGCTTGCTCCTGGCAACCACAACATTGAAGCTGTTGCTGATGGCTACCAACAACAACGTCAAGAGGTACACAGTTAGATACAGACCACAGGAATAGGATAGGCATGCACTATCCTTCAGGAAGATGGGCATGAAGGGATAAACAAATAATCGTGTAGTGAATAGTTTAACGTTACGATTATTTCAATTATCCATGGAGTGGCATGTGAAGGTAAAATCCTTTTCCCTTTTGAAACAGGTATCATCATTATTATTATTATTATTATTATTATTATTATTATTATTAGCGTTAGTGTATTACTGTTATGGAGGGGAAACATGTTTTTATTTGCAGGGATATCTGATGGTATAACCTGAGGCAATATTTAAAGAGGTAGTGTTTTAACTACAGTATTATTTTTTAAAAGCACAATCTATGCTCCAACTGTAAACAAAGGGAAGCCACTCTACACTTAAACACACAATTGAAACCTGCAGCTGTCATTCATACTAACACTAAACGACAATAAATCTTAAAGTGTTTTCTGATGTTTTTTTTTTAACATCAGAAACATTTTAAAAACAACAGCAAAACTCAATTATGTATATGCACCTGAGATTTACTGTAAGTTCAAGAAGATGGACTGGTGTGGTAAAAAAGTTTATATTATGACATGAATAAGAGCTTGTTTAACAGGGATGTCAGTGTTGAGTAAAACAAAAGACTTACAAGGTCCAGTTTTGATTGACTATAGAGTTTTATGACAGGAACTGATGAAAAGTAGAAATCAGATCTGCTCCCATTGTAACCCCATGCAAGCTGTTGTACAGGTGATGATCTTATGCACACATGCAGTACTCTGAAATATTTCAGAAGCGGATGCTTGCAAAAACAAAAAAGAAGGACTCTGTTTCAACAGATACAAACCCCACTTAAAACTGCAGCATTAATAGATTGTGGCCTCTTAGGTCTTGCATAATTTGACTTTTTACATGGCTCATAAAGAAGAACTTTTCAAAATATTTCAAAAGGTTAAATCTGACTTTTCCCCTTCAAAAAACATTTTAAATTTGAATCTGTCTTCCATGTTACATGGAAGAGGAACAAAAATAAACAATTTACAGAGACATAAAAGAAAAGAAAATAGCATACTCATGTCATCATGTCCGTGGGAGAATATTACTTTTATTCCCCTTTACTGTCCACGTCTATGAAGGGTGTAGGGCGGAGCACGCAAAATCTCTCCATCACCTCCACCTTTCCGTTTGGCTGCTCTGAAATTTGAAGTGTTGGGTAGGCCAGCTCTTCAAACAGATGTTCCTTAATGTTACGCCCCAGCTCCAGACTGTAGGCTGTGAGCTTCCCACAAGGACTAAAGAGCAGAGGATCCACCACTGAATGATATGTCTGCTGGTATTCTGGTACCGTGAAGCCGTGGATCATCAGAGGCCCTGGTGGACTAACTGACACGCTTCTGGAGGTCGTCTCTTCAGTAGGGAGGGCTCTGTCGCAACAGGGCAGTCTGAGATCTGGAACAACAGCAGCGTTTCTTATATACCTGTCATCCAGGGGTTTCTGGGGGTGTTCTTCACTCTGCTCACACACAAAGTCTAGGTCTGGACTTGGGGCCAACATGGATGTTCTCTCCTTAATAGCTTCCCCATATTTCTTAGGACATCGAATACTCCGTCTTAGGCCATAGGGACGCATCTCATACCTCTGCTAATTAAAGGGACATTAGCTTCAGTGGATTTGTGTCTTGGTGTCAAAAACAACCAGCAAACCACAATCATAATGAAAAAAGGAAAGGAATTAGAATCAAGAGGTGCACTTACTCATTGGGTGTGTGTTCACACCTCATTACTGAATCAGGTCTGAAACCACATAGTTTGAAATCCTTCTTTCCTGAGTTTAGAATCTACTTTCCCCATATTTTAAACTGCACTTAAATAATGGCTCTGAATAAGTGAAAGATTCTTGTAACTTAGTTCTCAGATGCTGAGAAGCTGAGTAATTTTGGTTTTGTTTTTTTAAGAGCCAGTGTTCAAATCCTATTTAGACATACAAGACAACCTGCAGCAGATTATACTAAGCAGTCCCACCTGCAGATGAGACTTGCTAATGAAGTAATTACCAACCCCACTCCTGTGTGGAGCTTTAACATACAGCTAAATGCCTTTTACCTCCATCTGAAGAAACAGTCAGGCTGGATGAGAAGATGTGGTAGGACTTGAAGTTTTGCTGTAGTTGTAGCAATTTGAGTGTTGTTAGTGAAGACTTAGTAAAGAAGTGAACTTAGTAGAAAAACACCTAAAACAAAAGAAAACCCTCATCTTGATGATACGTTTCACATGCCACTAATGTACTTTTCAGTACCTTGACTAACATGACCACAACTTTTCTGATGGATGTGTATTGTCTTCAATACAGCAGTTTGCAATTTATATTCAGAAAAAGTTGCCATGCCCCAATTAGGTACAAGAATAAAATAGGATTCTGCTCTTCAACAAAGGAACTTCATATTAGTAATGTTGCTGTTATACTAAGTCATCATCCCAACATTAGTGAACTCTAACCATGTGTCTGAGGTTTACTGAAGTATTTTTGATGTGTTCCAGGTGGTGGTACCTTCCTATGAAGCTGCTAGCTTCATCATCATTGAGTTTGACATGGACAACAGTGTCTTTGGCCTGCCCAGAGAGTTTGTGGTGGCCAGTGCAGGTAAAAATGTCTGTCGTCTGTGATTTAAATATTTTCTTTAAGTCTTTAAATGTTCTGTCTATATAAAGCTTTGTGTTTGGAGCCATGCTGAGGTGTGTTTTTCTCCTCATTCCTGCAGCGGCCTCCATGACAGCATTGGTGGTGACAGCGTGCATTATCTGGTGTGTGTGTGCGGCCAAGTCTAATCGTCAAAAGGATGGCTTCCACCGCCTGCGACAGCACCGTGATGATTACGATGATGAGATCCGGCTCACTTCTATGGGCTCCAAGAAGTCCCTGCTTGCGCACGAGTTTCAGGATGAGAGCGAAAGTGATGAGGAAACGCTGTATGCCAACAAAATCTGAGAGCAATTGCACCGATTTGGCTGTTGGCTCAGTATTTTTTATTTTGATTTCCCCCTTAAATTAAACCCCTGACCAACAAGGAACAGGTTGAACTTTGGGCAGCAGCTCTCTCTTTATGACTGAGATGTAAGAGCGATAGAGACTTTGTTCTATTACACCAACAAGCTCTGAGCACTTACTCCTGGTCACTCAGTCATTAGTATAACTAAATTAATACTTAAAAGAACATCGTGCTGGTGTCTGGACTAAAGGGCTTGCTTTGTTGTGCTGCATCTCTGCTTAACTGGTTCAACAAAAGGAAGAGGGAGAAGGTGAAGGAGGGGGTTGAAGAAAGAAAGGAGGTTTGATCCACTCTGGTTCTCATCCGTCCTTTTTTGCAGGTTTTTGAGTCCAGCAGCTTTTTTGTTTCCGAGCCATTCAAGAGTGCTCTTGAAGACCACTATCTGTCCTGCCCGGCTGAGGGGGTCAAGCCTTTAAGTCCAAATGAACTCTTGTTAAGTGGATGTGTAATGAACTCTGGATCGAAGTGCTTAATCTCACACAATCTCCCCACTGATATCTGTCATCACCGTGCATTTCTTTCAGTACTACTTTGAGATAGGAAATTAGAAATGATATGTTTCTTGTATTTAAGACAGCATTGCCACGTTGAAGTGTCCGAGCCTTTGGGAGACTGAATCCAATACTGTGCCTTTGCTTCTGTAAAGTTTACAGTCTGGTCTGGCTGCAGTATGTGACAGAAAGCAGCAACATAGTGAATAGATAAAATTTAGTCCATGTTGGAGTTTGATCCATCCTATACTCAGGTGGTAGGAAAAGAGAAATTGTGATTAAAGAATTGCTGAATTCCAGTGTTGCACTGTTTCTTCACAGATGACTCTTCGCTGGCTGACCTGGATTCAGTAGTAGTGTATTTTTGCAGTGAGCTGATGTTGTGGCCAAAATCATAATGTGAGCTTCTCAAAAGCTTTAAAGCATCAGGGAGAACCTGTTACCAAGCATGAATGAAGCCCTTCTCAGTAAGTGCAGGGTGCTCTGATGTATGCATAGAGGTCACTTGCACTAAGTAGGATTGTCCGATATCATTGGCCACAAAAACATTGAATCTCCAAAAAGGTAATCTTGAAAAGAAGAATGTATTTTTTTTTTTTTTTTTTTTTTTTTTTTCCTTTTTGATTTAATAGGTTTGTATCATTTCAGATTGTCTGTATATGGGAAAATTGTTCAGTTTCATGCATGTCACATTGAGTCTGTGCTCTGTTTTTGATCAAGAATGTGTATTTTTACCATGTTTATAATTTCACTATAATGAATTTCTTTTTTTTTTTCATCTGAGTATTTTAGTGCGTTTCCCCACTAAAAACTATTTTGAATACAAAAGTCATACCAGCTTTGTCCGTCCATTAATGAGCAGTGTCTACAAGTCAGAGCCGTGCATATTACATGATTTAAAGATGCAAATAAATTCATACTTTCTAAATTTATTTTAAAACAAACAGGTTACAGATCACAATCCAATTGAACGTGACCATCATTCGAGGTTTCCTATGAACCTCAAATGTCCTCCAGACAGCCTCAATGACACTGGAAAAATAGGCTAATGATGGATTGCCTTAGTGGCTTTAACAGTGTAGTCTGGTGTGAAATGATAATCCATAATTCTCACTTCTCTCATATGTTAAAGAAGGTCATTGGATAAATCAAGGGAGCAGGTGTGTTTGCAGACATCAAACTAAACTGGAGAGTTACCGGAAGAAAAGTGAGACCTCTGTGGGGTTAATCCTGTGCTCATATGTCCAGCATGGCATAGAATTTCACTCAAATAATCCTCTAGTAAATCAGGTGAACTGCCAAAAACCAAAAGAATGTGGTTTTCCTTACAGTAGACATCCATGTGTAACAGTTCCTAAGTGAATTGAAATCTGGTGGCTCTTGAATTAGGAATGCTATGCATGTTTTTCATCACATACAGTAGTTTGAACGAATACACAATAGTTCACTGAAGAATTTGCCTTGATTTCCATTTAGAGAAGATATTCTTTTCTTCTCCTTTTTTCAAATGCAGCTGTCAGTGCAGTTAAACCTGATATCTGTGTAGAGAGACAGTTTTGTATATTATTTTTTTCTTTCCTATACTGTCTGTAAATGTGTGTGTATGAATTTTGGAAATTGAGCGTGTGTCAGGGTCACGCAGTGTTGGTGTGAAGATTTTATATAAACTGGAATCAACTGTAAATAATGTTTGCCAATTGTGAACGGGGGGAAAAAAGTGCAATTCATGGTAACCGTGAATCTACACACAACAAAACCTTTCATAAGAGCCTCTGTGTGATCATTACATACTAACATGCACAAAAACTCATAAAACACAATGAAATAAAACCTCTTACAACACGTCTCTTGCTTTTGTGTTGCATTGTGCATTACTGCTATTATTTTTTTGTGGCACTTCTTTGAAACAGACTTTCCAGAAGTGAAGAAGGAAAAAAACTGAATTGGAGTGTGATTTAATAATTTACTACAACCTTTACAAAATGTGTTTTGTAATGTAATTCTTGATCAGCGGAAGGAAACAGCCTTTTTCTTGTCTCTTCTCTAGAGGCTCTGTGTGTAATATGAGTAAAAAAGCTTCTCGCCATGTCTTAGGCTCCAGGAATGCAGCACAAACTAGCTGAAGTGACTTATACTGGATCCTCAGGACTGCTGAAACCAAGGGATCATCAGTCTTAATTTTTTTCAGTTTCACCGTCATTGTTAGGAAAGCTCAGAAATAACATTTTCCATACCTGTAACAACTGACATAAAGCTGACGATGAAGACACCTTGTACCAATGTGTATTTGCACAGTGAAAGTTTCTGTATTTCTTTATAGGTGTTTCAATGTGTCGATAATAAGTGCAAATGTGAAATGTGAAAATCCCCTTAAATACCCCAGCCTCCTTTGACTCAATTATGGAATCTTTTCTGAGAGTGCCATGACCGATTCTGCATCCTCTGCTGGTATGGCAATGCTAATGTCGCCCATAAGCATTTACTCAGAAAAACTATCAAAATATTGCCAGCAAATTATTTGGTTCTCAGACAATCTCAGTGATATTTACAGAACTTATGCCCTCTCAAAAATTTACATTTGCTACTTCGTCCTTCCTGAGCTTCAGGCCTATTGCTCTGTATAACATAGATGCATCATAAAACTTGTATTCACAGCAGAACTAAAAGCTGCATAGCACAGAATATGTTGTATATTTTTTGTGCTGTATTTATGCAAACATTTATTTCTCATATTGAATCCTTGCACTTTATGATTAATACAGGATAATGCTTTATAGGGCTGTTGGGTATTATCTGATTCTTCTTTTATTGTTTACTGTTCTTTCACTGCCTTTGTGCCTGTTCTGCAGATCAGTTTCCCTTTGGAATCATGAAGTGGATCAAATCAAAATAAAAAAAAAACAAAACAAAAAACGTGCAAACGTTGTACAAGCCACGGGAGTCCATTATGTCCACTGACATTCATTTTACAGTTCAAGTTAAATAACATTTGTTTATGACATTGAAAGACTTCATCTTTAATGAAGTTTCCCTGCTGCTTGAGTTCAACAATACAACGATGACATCAGGGTTTGGAGACATTTACCCGGCAAGATGATAAACTTAATTACCTACGAAATACTCACTTCCATCCTTTCGGCCCTGGGCCTGTGGGCCCTGGGTGGTGTACTGCCTGTCAGGCTCAGCTGAGGGCGATAAAAAAACTCCTCACTTATTTTTTTCAAGTAAATGCGTCTTCTCCCGACACGTGACGCGCCGTGGAGCCTGGTGACGTCGCAGAACAACAAAGATGGCCGGAATAGGAAGCAGCAACTATTGGGAAGGTAAGGGAGCACAATTTGACTCGATTTACATTGCGCTGTATTTACAACAGCATCCAACACGGCATTCACGGTGTCAGCAGTCAGTCTGCAAGTTTGTATGCCGGCGTTTTTGTCTTATACGTTTGTGGTTTAAACATACGTCTCTACAACGGCTGGCTACAAGCTAACGATGGCTAACACGTCGCCGTGTAAGTTATCGATATTCTTCAGGCTGTCAAATCTGTGTCGCCTCTGTAAACGGGTTATCGACCAGTACACAGAGAGGTATTTGCACCAGCATGAGATGTTACGGAGCAGAAAGCCTTTTCTACGTTTTCCCTCGGTTGACGTGCGGTAGAATAAGTAAAATCGTTCAGCTCCCTTCAGTGTTAGAAGTTAATTAGGTTTCCTAATGCCACATAAATACAACATCATGGGATTAAAAAAACAAACCAAAAAACAAACCAAAGATATATATTTTTTGTTATGTTTATTCCTTTATAGACATTAAAACATGAGACCAAACATGATAACACCTCTCTTGGTAATTATTGGCGATTGCAATTAAAGATTCAAAATTGGGACCGTGTGTCATTAAGTTTTAACCCATTAACAAACACAGGCTTTGTCTATTCCAATGACAAATGACAATGACTGGCTGCGGTAATATTCGATACTGGTGGTCTTATTTACCGCAATCATGCCTTGTATTTTACCTGCATGACCATCATGAATGTTTTTATAAAATCACCATCCTTAAAATAACTATTAATTACAGTTACCAAAAAAAGTAGTGGTGATATAAGTTCAATATTTCCAATGACATGCACTGGAGTAGAAGTAAAAGTAGCATAAAATTAAAATAAAGTAAATGTATTTAGTTACTTTCCACTACAGAATGTTATGTTTTCTCTGGGTGTGTGTGTCTGTGATACAGATCTGCGAAAGCAGGCCAGACAGCTGGAGAATGAACTTGACCTGAAGTTGGTCTCCTTCAGCAAATTGTGCACTAGCTACAGCAGCTCCAGGGATGGACGTCGAGGAGACACGTAAGATCAAGTCTTCTGTCACACCTGCAGAGTTAACAACGGTCTAAGGCAAAAGTATAGTGGTATAGGTTTTCAGTCATACAGGCCATGAGATCTTTAAATGTAGTAAGGCAAAGATTCTTTGGTTACAGTCATACAATGCAAATTATTCTGGGTGCAAATGTAGCTGAAGTGTGTGGTCATAGGTTCTGGAAACGTGGGAGAAAGCTTGCCAGCACAGGAAAGTGTCGTCTGTAGGAAGGAAGTGTTTGTGAAAAATACATTGAATACATACCAACTCCAAGGGCATTGTTCACTAGCTATAATATCATGGGAGGGAGGCATGTGAAGGACAACTTTCCCATGGAGAGCTTATTGTTATAACACAATCAGTACACTTCTCTTTCTTTAGGTAATAATGGCACTGCTTGTGGATAAAGCTGAGCTGTAGCACACCTGTAAATTTAGATTCTTGAAAATAATTTGACTAGCAACAGTTGTCTTTAGATAAAATATTCTTAGTTGCCAAGAGGTGTTGCTTTGATACACCACACAAACAATCAGTGTAGTTTTCTATTGATTCATCTTAACATAGGACATTCTCTAAACCATCACCAGAAGACCATATCTACCCATGTAATTTAATCTCTGCATCTATCTATGGAAGGAGAAGTGTATGTTTCCTAGAGAAATGTCTTAGACCATGCCTACTTTTGTTGCTATGTCGATGGTGTTAATAAAACATTTAAAATGAACAGTACTAAAAAAAAGTTCATTTTGAGTTATTTCTAATACAACAATTGTTTTCATTTGCACTTAACCCTTGAGAAAGATGTTTTCACATACTTTACACCATTTGAAGCATTTTAACCCCAGTGTCCAAGGTTCTTCACATAAGCATCCTTTCAGTTTTGGTTTTACACCTTTAATTTTATCAGTGTATCTTTTATTCAGTGAAACAACTCTCATCAATATCGTATATTTTATCCCGTTTCAACATGAGAAACCTGTAAAAGATTTTCTTTTGCGATATTTTTAAAAATGAAGACAGACAAACACGTTCAGGTCAACTAAATGTTCTCCTTTCTTACTCCTCAAGGTCAGACACCACCCCCCTGCTAAACAACTCTACTCAGGACAGGATGTTTGACACCATGTCAGTGGAGATTGAACAGCTGCTGGCCAAAGTAAGTAAATTCTCATGGGCCAGTGGCTCGTGAAAGGCCAGCAAAAAGACTAATAAGAACAGCACTGGATTTATGTTGAGGCTCTTGTCTTTCATCAAGTAAAAAGCACACTGCAGACTCCACTTCTCTGTGTGGTTTGCATTGCGCCCTTAAATGTTGAATATATTTGTTTCAGTTCAACTTCAAGAAAGACAGATTCTGCAAACAACAAGAGACGAGTAGAATTAATGATACAATATCTTTTCTAAAGATAATGACAAATACAAGAGATGTAAGTCAAAAACAACGGCTACATTCTAATAACATTGTGCAGTTTTGACTACAAAAGGGTACATGCATGTGTTCGTATAATATGCTGCATCATTTAGCTATTTGGCATGAAAGACACCTCTGTGATGTGAGGTGTAAAGTGTACATCCTCTAATTGTGGAACATGCAAACATGGTGCAGTTCACAAAACACGATAAGACATACAGTGTTATCTTGTTGTACATACGCACCATGTTGTATTAAGATTGTCTGTGTGTATCTGTGTGTCTTTGTCTGTCGGTATTTTTATTTTAATTTAATTTTATTTTTTTTACATATGCTGATCAACTGGTTTCCCTGATGTCTTCCATCTGTGCATCCATCCATTCATTTGCTGTCTCTCTGTCAGTTGACTGCAGTGAATGACAAGATGGCGGAGTACACCAATGCCCCGGGAACAGCTTCTCTCAATGCAGCTCTCATGCACACACTTCAGAGACACAGAGACATCTTGCAGGTTTGCCCCCATATTCCTCTCATCAGTTTTTCCTCTAATTTTTCATGCCAATTTATTTTCAATTCTCTTGATGAATACACGTTTTGTTTTTTGTAAAAGCACTCTGTAAATTTACTTAAGACCACAACAACTATTTTATTAAAGGCACAACCTCAGTGCGTTTCATCCTCTTGGTGTTAACAGTTTGTTCTCCCTCTGCACCCTCTTCATTGTCACTTTTATTTGATTTCCTCTCAGGATTACACACACGAATTCCACAAAACCAAAGGCAACTTCTTGGCCATTCGGGAGAGGGAAGACCTGCTAGGGTCCGTCAGAAAAGACATCGAGTGAGTACCCAGTCACACCAGCATGTGTCACAGTTGTGTCTCCGGGGTTTGTTCTTTACACTGTAAATGCAAATCTAATGCACAGAACTATCAGTAAGTCATTAAATAAATTTATTGGTGAAGGTACAGTACATGGGTGGTCAGTGTCTCTTATCGTCTCACTTACATGAAGACTGTGCATGGTACTACGTACAAAACTAATAACATTGTCATGTGATGCATTGCTTATGTTTGATCTGAGTGGGTGGGGAGAAATAAAAACTGCCAGTCATTATTCATGGTGCTCCTATGTTGTAGAGTGTATTCCTTAGAGAGGTAGTTGAACCTTGACTTCTACTTGGCACGCTTTTGAAAAATGTTGGCCGTTAAAACCAAAGAAGATTCATGGCCACTTTGGCCTTGTATTGAGAAAGTGTGTCCTCTCCTGAGATTGGCTCAGTTGTGAGTCACCGTATTGAAATGAGATGGAGGCTCCCCCAGACCATGACTCTTGTCGTTTTTTTTTTTTTTTTTTTTTTTTGTAATGGCTTATTGATCTATAGGACGCAGCACTGAGTGTACGGTGAGCACTGCAGGATTCCTATTGATCCCCCTCCATCTATCTAATATGTTGATAGCCTCCGTCTGCCTCATACAGGCATACATATTCCATAGGCCTCACAATTACTTTAATTAATAACTCTTTCTGATTAAGCTCTCATAATGCGAAATTAAAAATAGATCAAAGCCACTGGCATGTTTCATGATGGTTTCATGACTCCTCCTATTGCCTAATAATTTTATTTTTTTTATTTTTATTCTCATTGGTAAAATGCAATATTGATATATGATCATAGACTAACATGCACATGTTGATGAACACAGTGTCATTGTATGTTGTGATAGTGTCGTATTCCTTATGCCAAAAATAATTATATTCTTTATGTTATTACGTATTTTAAACCTACCTGTACCAATGCACTACCGAGCCATTATTATCTAATGATAATTGGGAGTCACGCTGCACATAGGCAATCGAATTTTAACTGTATATCTACTCAGTTAGTTAGTAACATCCCATGAGGTCAGCACTACATGCAACAGTTCACTCAATCTTCTCATTAAATCACATTGCAAAGGAGTACCACAGACCCTGTTAATAGGCTCAGTGCTGATGAATCTAATGCATAAAAATGAGCCAGTGTTGTTGACCCTGTGCTCAGCCTAACGATGACTAATGTGCCCTGGGGCTACTAATGAGGGAACCATCTGAGCTCACAGGTAGGGGAACTGCTGCTGTTATGGCACAGTGCAATGAGATCTCGAGTCATGCTTTACATGAGACAGTTTCTTTTGAAAAGAGAGATGCAGCTAACCTCTCTCGTTGACCCTTGCTGGTTGGGCATGGGAAAGATGAGGTAGGAAGTGATAACATATGAAGGCATCTGTATCCCAGACAGCTAAAAGGCTAGATTATTATGTTTCTCATTACTCTTTGCTGTAATGCAACTTTTGAGGAATAACAAAACTCTTGGCTTACTTTGTATCACTAACACACATTTCTGCTGATCTTTTCAGAGGGGCATACAGAGAAAATCAATGATCACTTTATCCAGGTTTAGTGCCGTTTACTTACAATAATAAAAAGTTGCTAAATTATTTTCCTGAAATCACAGAAGCAGGGGCCTAATATTTTAACTTCATGATTTTATCTAACTAAACTCTTACATAGTTAGTTCTTGGTAAAAGCAGTGTAGTTTAGAACTTCCACCATAACAGCAGCATAACATTAAAATTGATACTAATAACAGTTTTGAATACTATTTTAAACTTTTTAAAAATTTAGTAAATCAAACTGCAGAGTAAGTTGTGTTTGGAAAGCAAAATGTTTTGTAGACCTACACCACGTTATGAAAGATGCCATTGATATAGTTATGGACGTGTCTGCTGCGTCTGAGCCTTTGTCCCTTTTGTCAGGTAGAGGGCAGTAGAAATCTTGGGCATGGAGTAGACCTGACCAGGATGCCGTCCACTGTAGATTTTTATGTGTATCAAGATTGTTTACAATCCACACAAAAAAATCCATACTAATTAAAAGAAATAGTGCACACTGTCTCATTTATGCAAGCAACTCAATGAGCAATACAACGTTTTATCAAACACTGTACCAATATCTTCAATCTGTCAACAAAATACACACACACACACACACACACACACACACATTTCTTGAGTGCAGCTGTGCCATTCATAACCGTAGCATGGAGCAGAGCTGAGCTCAGACCTAACGCTCCCTCTGCTCCTGCTTTGATTTTAAATGTCAGCAACAAAAATGACAGCTAGCCAGTGATTTACATTGGTGCCCTTTTAAAAAGCCTTGCTGGAGTGATGAAGCTGGCTGTCAGTACAGGCAATTCCAGCCCCACAAAGGCATCAGCCCTGCTGTTGGGACAGCCAGCCCACGTTCAAGGCAGGCACTATGGAGTGTGCTGTGTGTGCACTGAATATAGTATTTCCACCCAATGGCTTTGGATGTTGCACTGTGAATGAAGCAGGCACATTTGTTCCTGGACTGCTTACAGTTAGCTGGGTGGGGTAGGATGTTTATGGTATATGTGTGTGCAGACTCTTATGTTACACAGTTCCCCCTCCTCCCCTGCTCTTATTCTCGTTCTTGCCCAGCAGCAGGGTGGGGCTGTTAAATGACCAGAAACCCAGGAGAGAACTGGGAGTCAGCTGTTCATGGATGTTGATAGCTAGAGCTGCATGAAGCAAAACAGAGTGGTGTGATGTGTTTGCTCTGTGAGTGGTATAACAAGCCATCCATTAACCATAAACTGCTTTGCTACCAAATAGCTCAGTAAGCGAGCACACCGCTTCATTTCTGCTCTTTTATTAACCTGAGATTGTATGGTGCTGTCAATATGTGGATAGAGTCAGTGGTCTCTACTTACCACCTACTCTGAACCTTTTTTTAATGAGGTGCCCATTCACAAAATTTCTAATGGTGCAGACTCTTAAACATGATTTTACTGAGACATGTAGAATCCAATGACTCTTCCATGATTCCATTTTTTCTGCCATATTTATTATTTATGACTGTTAAAATTCTTCAATGGCAGTGGGTAGATGGTGAATTGCTGGGTAGATGGTTTGATAGAGGAATAAAGAGGCAGGAGAGAGCGATAAAGCAGTAAAGCCTTACCCAGCCTGTTGACAACTGAGGGAGGGCAGCAAGATGACCATTTCTGCCCTCCCAAGTTGTGGCGGTCATGCAGGTGACCTAGAAAGAAGCTTTGCTTTGTTCAGTTTTCAGTGGAAGCTCCTGGTGGTTTCTCCAGCTCCTGCCAACCTGTTCTTGCTGTCAACCATGAGCCAATGCTTGTGTTATTTTGTGATCTGCTCTACAACCATATACTGGTGCTGTATTTGCTGTATTAAGCTATTTCTAATGCAAACTGAATATTTCCTGCTGCTGCTTCACATTAAAAGCTTTCCATTTGTGAACCACAAGAAGGCTTTCACTGTAAAGCTGGTACAGGAATTGCAGTGGCATTGGCGCCAACTGCTCTTTGATTAAAACTGGTCTACACAGCAGTTACACCAGTCTGTGGATCAGATAAATTGTTGAAATTAAATATAATATGTAATATTACATATAATATGTTTAAAAAAAAAAAAAAAAAGAAGAAGAAAGAAAAAAAAAAAAAAAAAAAAATATATATATATATATATATATATATATATATATATATATATATATATATATTATTGTTACATCGCTGTCTTTAATTTATGACAGTGTTGTATTTACTAATGCATCTGCATGCCTTTTTTCAGGACATACAAGAGTGGCTCTGGGGTCAACAACAGAAGAACAGAGCTGTTTCTAAAGGAGCATGAGCACCTGAGAAAGTAAGTTTCTAGCACCTTTGTTATATTTGAAGTTTCCAACAGTCCAGCTTTGTAATTCATGTAAGGATATCAAAGATGGGGTAACTCATCTTGCTGGTGTCGCACATTCATTTGTTCTTTAATGTCTTACAAAAACACACTTTCTATTGTATGAAATAACTTTGCATCTTTAAAAGCTGCAAACAGTTAGGCATACTTTTCATTCTGACACAGTAGGTCAAACTATGATCTGCCAGCAACCTAATTAGTGTCATTTGGCTGACTCTCAAGCACTGCAGAACAGCATGAGGTAGTGAAGTCTGCGAAATCTGTGTGTGTGTACCTGTGTGTTAGAGGCACCCTATGTGGAAAGTAAAATTGGATGTCAGCAGGACACACACACACACACAAAGCAAATATTACAAACCACAGAAGAGCTTTTAACATTGCCCAAGCTAGAGAATTCCATCTGAAAATGTGGATATAGCAGGCAAATAATAGATAATAAAATAAAAATAAAGCAATCTGATTGATTCTCTCTGAGGCTAAGTGTTTGTTTCCTGTTTCAGCTACTCAAATGAATAATGCCCCAGTTATTCGCCATCATAGACCTCTTAAGTCATTTCAAAACAGACTTTACCTGCTCTGACATGGCATGACTAATGTCTATCTCTAAATTTATCAAATTAAAAGGAATTGAGAAGAGTGACTCATAAATAGGGGGTGAACTCATCAACATCAATACCTGTAAAATGCAATAATACAATGCAGTCCAATAAAATAACCCTGCATGAACACTAATGTGTTTTTTGCATTGTTTCCAGAAACTCTTTTGCCAAAGTTTCAGTGCTGTATGTGATAGGAAATCTTGTTGCATTTAAATTGCTTTACATCACTACCATGTACACTTTGACTATCTAAGTATCAACATACACATTGTTGTGGTAATTTTTCTGGATCAGCAGATTTTCTGATCAAATTTAGTTTAAAAAAAGAAGGCTGACAAAGAGTGGGTGGCAGCATGACAAGGGGTGGATCATTTCACCATAAATCCATTTTCCTAATAGCCTGTACACATATATAGTTTGTGCATGTATGTGCATATTCTTGTATAGGTGAGTTTGTTGTTTCCTCTGGTCTGTAGCTGCCTCTCAAGAAAATATAACTTTTTTTTTTTTTTTTTTTTTTTTTTTAGGGTTAAGCAGTGGGAATCTTTAATTTTGATTTGAATGAAGTGTGACCTATCCTAAAGTGTCCACCTTTGCCCCTGTCCCTGTGAAAGCCTCCATGCACTGTGGAAGTAACATAACAAGTGATCTGAAGTGTAGGGTGATTAAAAATCTGGCCCTGTAGAAATCTATGCATCTTGTAGTTGTCCTTTGCTGATGGGAGGATACAACCTATGTTGAAGTATAAAATTGAATATATTTTGGGAGATATGGTGGCCACATAATTTGCACTCAAAGATTCATGACAATTTTCAACCAACGTGTCACTGCTGCAGATGTTGGCTGAATTAAACCTAAATCAGCCTTTTTCTAGTCATCAACAGATCAGTGCAAATGCCTGATCTCAGTACTGCCCGTCAAGACTAAAAGCAACCCCAGAGTTTTCAAACTAAAATGGGGCCAGCAGTGTTTCCAAAAGTCTCTGTTTTAGTGGCTCAAAAACTCCAGAGTATCATCGACACCCGGCGTAATTGCCTTCAAAGTGGCGAGTTCTAAAACTAAAACATATTGGTGTGGGTGTAACCACAGTGTACCTCCACAGGGGTTTTCAAGTCTCACAGATACTCCAACTATGTGTCAAGTTACATTATGATATTCACTATGACACTATTAAGAAGGACCCAAGTGATCATTTTAATTGATTCATGTCCTGAAACGGAGAGATAATTCATTCTTCCTGTCCTCTCTCTGAAAGGGAGTGGCTGTGAAACATCAGTCCTGGCACCTTGTAGTCTATTCTGGTTTGAGGGAGGAAATTTTCATTTTTCATTTTTTCTTTCCTCATTTATTCAAACTGGGCACCAAACAGCCAAACAGGATTCTGATAATAAAATATGATAAAAATGTGAAATGAGAACAGTTGCTTCTGGTGATTCATTGTGTTGAACCCCCTCCACGTTGGTGCAACCATCTGCTTTCCCAGCAGTTAAGCTCTTGTGCCAGTCCAGCACAATTGATCAGGATATTGATAATGAAATTATCTCATTAAACCACAACCCATATTATAGGGCTTCCCCAGACCGATGACAAAGATGGGAGGGAACGAGGAGATTGGAGATGAGGATCACGTTTCGCTTGATTGATCCTATTAGAGCCATAAAACAGGAAAGAGGGCCTGAAGAGAAAAGGGCTAAAACGTGTTAGTGGCCAGAGCAATGGTCTGAAGTCTCACTTAAGGCAGAGCATGGATACTCGATAAAGATGAGAGATCTGAGTGAAAATGCTCTTTTTCTTTTTGCAGTATGTGAATCTCTCTTTTCAAAAGTCAGTTTGAAAGACAAATATTATGAGGCGTCCCTTATGTGATCTGTTTGGATCTCGAAAGATTTTTGAGATGTTTTTTTTTATTTAATATTCACACCATAACACAGAGAGCTGCCTGTGGAGTTGTCATTTTTCAGGTCAGCTTGTGATGAAAAGCTGCTTTGTGCCCTTGGCTTTTTACCTCAGGCCAGCGAGCCTACATGAGGAAATGGCATTTTCTGTCTTTACAGTGTTTTTAGGGTAGATAATGTAATGTGTGACCAGTACACATTTGCACAAGCAGTGTAGTGACTATGTGGTTTAGTCGATAATATATT
Source organism: Trachinotus anak (assembly GCF_046630095.1). NCBI lineage: Eukaryota > Metazoa > Chordata > Actinopteri > Carangiformes > Carangidae > Trachinotus > Trachinotus anak. The sequence continues at coordinate 16,714,911 of NW_027273865.1, forward strand.
GGCAAGAGATGGTACCAGCATTGCAACATTGATCAGATAAGAGTAATTACTTCCAAACAATCAAACAACAAAAAAAAAAGTAGTGCCTGACAGTTAATCTACAAATGACTGTGCTGGGTGGAGTGCTTGCCAGTCTGCATTCATTCTCAGCAGAAGCTAATGAGCCTGACATGCCAAGATTGATTTTTAAGATGGATTCCTCTCTAGTTTTTGCTTGTTGAGATCAACCTTGTCTAGTTCCACATACGTCAGACCTACCTACATATTAATTTTGGTTATTACCACAAATGACAGTGATAAATAATACTTGAGCAAGAGTTTGTAAACTATGGCACTTTTTATTTATTAGAGCTACCATAAATGTTGTTTATCTTCTTTTTTCTGAAATTGGACGTTTCTTCCAGTTTTCTCTGATATGCAGTGTCAACTGTGAGACCTTAGATGGGTGTGTGCCTTTCCAAATCATGTCCAGTCAATTGAATTTACCACAGGCAGACTCCAGTCAAGGGGTAGAAACATCTCAGAGATGTTCTCTCAAAAGAAATGGGAGCCACCTGAGCTAAATTTTAAGTGTCACAACAAAGGGTCTGAATACTTATGTCAGTGTTATAGTTGTGATATTTAGTGTAGATTGATGAGGGGGAAAATGGGGGTGGGGGTAGCATAAGGATGCAACATAACAAAATATGAAAAAATTGAAGGGGTCTGAACACTGTCTGAATGCACTGTATCTATTTTTCCATCTCGTTAGGCCATAAAACTTAGTGTTCATGAATAAACTAGAGGCAGGAAGGGGCAGGTCCATTAAAAGTTCATGCTGGACCAGCTCTAATAGTGGTGGTCACACTGATGAAGACTTAATGTCAAACAGACTGAAGTGAGTGAAATCACTTCACATTGATATGCATTTGCATGAATTTAGATGCCATGTGTTTGCTGACTGTGTTTATTTGCCCTCGCCAGCAAATGCCTTGTTCAAAGTTTACCAAAAAAAATCAGTTCTTTCCATAATTTACCCTCAGAGGCTCTTCTTTTTCCTCTTGCTTCTGCACATTGATATATTTATGGGAAAAATATTTTGGACTTTCACTTCCAGAACCCAGAGGACCAATATAACTCTACCTCAGATAAGTGTTTCCAGTGTTGCGATTTTGTGATTCATCCAGGAAGTGGAGACACATCCATGCATCCATGCACACCCCAATCCAGTCAGATGTCTATGGTCTATGTGCCCAAGGAGACGGAGAGAGGAGAAACGAGATTGGAAGGATACACAGGGTCACTAAGCTCAGATGCTAATAATCGTCAGCAGAGCAGTGTAGCAAACATTCAGCTGCTGCTCCTCATCTTTGCCAGTGCTGAGCGTCGCTTTCAGTAGTTAAAATGACTAACGTGGCTGGTGTTACGTGGTATAAGCTGTTACTAATTAATGTTAATTCTGTCAGTAACCGGATGTGAGGCCTAAAGTAAAGTTGGCTGTTGTTGGTTTATGTGCTCTCTACACGCCGTTAGTGCTTGTCAAAGAGAATTTGTGAGGAAAGAAGCTCCACTCTGTAACATCAACTGAGTGTGACAGTTCATGTGTTGGGGAGGGTGATTTTCATCTCAGGAGCACAACTGCTCCTTCCAAAACAAACCCTTTTTTTGGCTTCACTGCTGCAGACCAGCCAAAAATCAGTTGTATGTTTGCAGGTGCTTCATCATCCAAAGATTTTTCTCAGCATTTTAAACAAACTATTTATCTGCAACATCCTTTGCTTTCTTTTCTTTTCTTCTTTTTTCTTTTCTTTTCTTCTCTTTTCTTTTCTTTTCTGCCCCCCTGCTTTTACTCTGCCTGGCATGTTGCCCATCTTACGAAGTTTAATCTGAGCTGCCAGTTCTCTGATATGCTAATGTAATCAGTGGAGCAGAGCTCCTAGGATTCAGGGTCCAATGCTGCCCTGTGCTCTCTGGCTGACCAAAGCTTCAGGACCCAAACAGGACAGTTTAGAATCAGTTCAGAACATTTAGAGGTTTAGTTGGAAATTTACCTAACGTGCATGTCAGTGTCTGAAACATCCTAGGTCATTTCATTTCTCTGCTGTTATCAAGATACATGTAAGTCTGCTTGCAAAGAAGTCTGGACTTAAGTGGCACAACTTTAGCTGAGTGCATTAACCATATTCACTGACTAGGTTATATTTGGCAGTCTGTTAATATATATTGAAGTGCATTTTCCTGTGGAGAGGTTAGCAAGATTAAAACTGTGTAGCATTTATTGCCATGATGTGCAGGGAGACGCCTTTTTTTAATTGATTCCAGTGGGTTTGGCAGCTTTCTGGTGTGTGTTGATTGCACTCTGGGTGCTTGGTGTTTTCTTTGCCTAAGGACCTCCCATTTGAACAGTGTTCATCTCTGAGCAGCAAAGTGTTCTACATGACGACAGCTTTTTCTCTGCTGACCAGTCACAGGGTGAACGCTGGCTCTACTAGCTCAACTGTCCAAAACAATATGGAGGAAGAACACACGCTATTTGATCTAACAGGCAAACATTAACACTAAATAAACAATACAGTTTTTGATTGTCTGATTGTAGCTGCTATTTATTACTATTTATTAATACTATCACTGGCACACAATTGTGATCAATGTGATCAGGATCTAAGTATGAGGTGATATGACCATTTTCAAGTGTTTGCCTTTATCATTCAAAATACTGTGTCAGATTAAAAGAATTTCAGTTCACTAGTTATTTCAGATTCCATTCACTCAACTCCCTGTTTTGTATCTCTAGGGTCAGGGTCCTCTTTCTTATGCTTGGTTTTAAATATATTAATTATCCATGAGGGTTGGAAATTTCCCTATCATCATAAATCATCTCTATGAATCTCACAATGTATAAGGTGTGTTGAGTATGCAGTGGATTTTGAGTCATCTCTGAGGTTTGATTTGTGACAGCTTGTACTCTTTTGCCAATGCAGTTTGCTTTCTGCAAATGCTGCCAAGATTTCTGAGACTGTTTCCTTGGCAAAGTAATTAATGTTTCAGTTTACCTGGCTGATTTTATTAGTGGCCTCATATTGCTCTAAAAGCCAGCCTGACGGACCATTACTCTCAGAGGGTTGTAAAGCATTTCTTTCAGAATACCTCTTAAATAGTGTAATAATTAATTAGTCAAAAAAAACCAAAACACAAATAAGTTATTTGTCGCCTTGAGTGCTACCTGCTTAATACTGCCAACACTACAGGATTCATTCATTTTAAGACTGACTGTAGCAGTTTTGAGTTCAGACAGAAAATGGACACATGCATGTGAGCAGTAAACAGCAGGGTGGGTTTATTCATCACATTGGGAAAGGCAATTAGCTTTGAGCTAATAAGCAATTTAATGACTGCAGCAAAACACCACTGACCAATGGAAACAGAAGGAACCCACTCATAACTGAAGCCACAGAGGGCCACATATACATGAACGTGACGGCACAATCAACCTCACTACTGCTGCTGCAGCTTCATGATGAAGGGAACAAAACATAAATCTCCCCCTGCCCTATCTCATCCCTGCATATAAAAACTACATGAATCAATTCTCACCTCAGGTCACAGCAACTCTCTCTTGCTCCTCAGCTCATGATTTACAGGGTGAACAGTCGGCAATTTAAAGGTTTAGTTTTCTCTGTCAGTCGTTTTTCTGTCCACCATGATTTTTTTTCTGTCATCATTTAAGACCAGCTGTCTGGCTTTTACCTTACCACATTCTATTTAAGTTGTCTATTTTCTATTTCAGACAATGCCTTTGTTAGATCTTATGTGCCTAATAATCAAATAAGCTTAATGGAGTTGTAATATTTTTAAAATAACAGAGTTGTTTTTAGACTGAAGAGTGGAGGAATGGAGATCATTGCTGGCCTTTTTTTTTTTTTTAAAGACAGCAGGATCCTACTCCCACTGCGCTTTGCATCACAACTACTTGCAGTATTCTTTGCCGCACCCACCTGCTCCCACAATCCATTTGTGACAAATTTGCCTGCCAGCCTTCAATCTGAATTTTGTGCCAGTTAATCATTTCACCAAATGATCTGATTCCTCTAAAAGATTCAGTTTCAGTATGACAAAGACAAAAGAAATGATATTACAGATGACTGCCAAATCACCGCTTGGTGCTTGTGTACGGAGCTATATTACAAGAACATAATGCTCTCCAGCCAACATCGTGACTGGGCAGTGTCTCACAGTCTCATGGGCAACACTCTTGTCCATTTCTTAACATGCAATAGTAGCATCTCTCCTCTTTCTCCCCTACAATTCGCAAACATTGTTAAATGCAGACCAAAATGAAATTCATCTGCACAAAGGAATACCATGAATATGTGCAGGGCATTTACAAGAGAAACTTGACTAATAAGGTTGAGATGAGGTTATGAATGGGCAATTAAATACAGCAGTTAAGCTCATCCAGGTTTACTGGTTGAGGTCAGTCCTGTTTGGTCCACCTACAAAGAGAAAGACCTTAACATTACAGGTCATTAGCAGGACCAATCTCAAAGTGATTACATGAATATATAACCCTCAATTTTGGTCTATCCTCTGAGAAATCAGTTGGTCAATAATTGACCACATAAATTACAAAGCTCATAGTCAAATTCACTTAGAACCTCTTGATGGTATTCCTTGGTTTAGTAGTTCTGTATTCTTCCTCCTCCTGCCTGAGGCTCTGGCAGCAGTGGACAGGCTGCTCCACCTACAGTGTTCAAAGGAGCAACAGTGCAGGTCTTTTCTTCCTGGTGCTGTCAGACTATACAACCAGCACTGGTCCCAACAGCCCACCAGACACTCCACAGACACCCACAGACAGTAATATGTGCAATATTTCTGTGTAACACATGGAACTTCTTTTCACCATTGCTTGATGTATGTGCAGTTTGACCCCTCGTGTAAATACACTGATGTAAATATCTGTCTTTTAACTATGGTTGATACCTACTCTCATCCATATTGTGCTGCTGCTGTAATGATGCAACTTTCCCTCTGTGGGATTAATAAAGTTCATCTTATCTTATAATTCATATGTATTATTCATATAAATCCTGCCTGAACCAAAGCTTGAGCTGTTTCTTTTTAGCTCTTTGCCTTTTGAGCCTTGTAGTGCTCCTTTAATAATAATAATCACTTTACTTGTCTTCTGAGATTATTGGGTCCTTCCTTGAATTAATAATTTTTGATAAACTGACTCGTTGAAACCCCCCCTGTGGACTGCAGCATCTGTCAGATGAAAAAAAATGTTGGCATGCATACACACACTTGCCAACAATGCATGTGCATATGCGGGGCCCACATAGTATGTTTTCCCCTCTCTTAAAAAGAGAACAGCTGCAGGGTTAGATGGGTCACGCCATTACTGTTACAATCAGCATTTGAGATTGTTATCGTGTGCAGAAATGCACAAGATGTTACTGTATTTAATAGAATAGTTGCAGCTTTGCTTGAAAGTGTCCAATTGAGAAAACCAGAAAAAGCACACACAGCTTTGTTTTGTCTCACTTGGCCCCTTGGTTTGAATTGGCCCTCCGGTTGTCCAAAAGGAGAGCGAAGTGAAAGTGGTACAATAACTTCCCTGTGCAGTGAGATTTCACTCAGGAACTGTACATACCCTTAGAAACAGACATGACATTTTGGAATTAAAGTTTTGAAGAATTTGTGCTGATTGACCATCAGACCACGAGGTTTGGTTTAGGCATGATATTAAAGTGATATTAAAAATTACTAATGAGTATTCTCTCATTAGCCTTGAGATGGTCAGGTTAAGGTATAAAGAGAAGGTTTGGGTGAGGGTTAGAGATGGTTGTGGTTTGGCAAGCGTTTGGTGTGGTTACATTTAGGGTAGGAACGTTTGAGAAACCCTGTCTCTCTTCCTGTAACTTTTGTTGCCTGCAGTAAGAGCTTAACATAAACCACATATTGAGCATGATAATGTGAATATGGAGCTATTGAATGGATGGTGAACTATGAAATACAATCCCTGCAGTTTTGTTTGTTTGGTTTACTTTAGGTCTCTGGAACATTATCCAAATTGATTCCAATTAGGGAAAAAACCGCTGAGAGCATTGTTGTTTATGAGCAACCTGAGACACAAAACTGGCGTTACAACATAAGAGGCTTGTGTGCGTGTGTTTGTGTTTCCCTTTCAGTATTCTCTATTGGACAAAAGCAAACATCTGACACTCCCTCTCTGATAGTTAGGCAGAAGATTAAGTTCCGGGATCTCTGAGGTGGAATCCTCTCTGGGTCTACTTAGTCCAGGATGAGGAGGAGACGAACTAAACAAATTACTAAACATTCATGTTGTTTTGTACAGAAGTTTAACAAACTTAAATTTCAATTGCCAAATGTTTTTCCTTTGTACTTGAGTATGAACCGTTCTGATGAAAAACTAAAGCTGCTCTACATGAAATACTGTGTCCAAAAAACAACATTTTAACATCTAATGCTGCTTGTTAAATTGTCTACACAACATTGCTACGAATAATACTTTTTCTTGTTTGTTTTAAGCAAAGGAACAAACAACACAGGTCCAAGTAGCACATACACACAGTGATGTGTGATAAGATTTACATGCCAAGAAGAAAAAAGAAATCCAGTCAACATATAATTTAATTCAGTTTCACCAAGTTACATTTAGTTCTATATTGATCACTGCCAATCTGAAACTGATGCCAATAACTTCCTCCAAGTCAGTTTTTACCATTCCATGTTTTTGCTCCGCTGCCTCATATCAGTAACTAACCAGTGTCTTTCTTTCTCTCTCCTCCCCCTTTCCCTTCTCACTGTCTATAGTTCGGACCGACTGATGGATGACACAATAAGGTAAGACATGCTTTCTGTCTTGCTCATATTGGAAGACATACATTTGTCTTATCTACCTGCTGACCCCTACTCAAAACCCTCAGCATGTAACCTCAGTATGAATCCTAACATGGCCTAGATATGTCAAGTCTAGCAGCTCCTGTTCAGCTGGAGCTAGACACCTGTAGACAAATAATATCCAACCTTTAAGGTCTGTTTGTCATCAGCTCATTTAATGGATGTCTCTTACTCTGGTGCTCTTGAGGAGTTCTGGTTGACTTATTCACCAGTGCTTTTATGCATATGGTTTTGGACCTTGTATTTTTATCAATTAACTTGTCAGTACCAATGGACATTGTTTGTAGTGATGATTCAATTTGGAGAGATTCATGTACATCAAAGGTTTGCCAACGGCTGGTCACTTAATATAATCTGTGCATGAAATGAGCAGGACTTGCTTGACACTGGATGACAGAGCAACTCTTCCCACTTCCCTGATTTGTGGGTCTTATCCATCTCTCACTACTCCTCATTCTCCCTTCAGGTTTTCAGGTCTACGCATATTACAAATATGTTGCTGACAATTTACCCTCCCTCATTTGAATTTGTTTTCTCTCACCGTCCTCGCTTGGTCCTCTCCCACCCATCACTTTTTCCATTTCCAGCCCTTGTAAACAATGGTTCCATGAGAACTGGATTGAGCAGTGGTCTGACTGATGGATTTTATCACTAAAGTGGTTGATGATGCTGTGTGATTATTCTCCCCTTTTGTTTCCTCTCTTTCATTCCTCACTGCTCATTTTTCTCCAACCTTAGCTTTATTTTCCCCGACCCCATTCTGTGCTAGTTCTCACGTTTAAAAATTGGGCAGAAGCTGCTTCATCCTCATGATGCTCTGAAGTAAATGCCACTGTAATAAACTCAAGGGAACAAGCTTAGATATTGTGTAGAAAAACAGAGAGATGACAGTGTTCAATGTCAGTTAACACATTTTTTATTTATATAACTGTGCTATATCAGTGTGACAAGGTTGGAGTCCAAAGCCCGTACCGTGTACCAGACAATAATGGTTCGCAACCAGCAAACCATTAATGTCTGTGGAGTAACCCTCTCATCTGATAACCAAAGTGACAACTCAGACCATAATTTATACTTCTCTGTGATGTGTAAAAAAACAAACAAAAAAACAAAACAAATGCTGAGGGGTGCTTTCATACAGAACAAGTTTTCTGAACTGTACTTTACTGTATTTACACTGATTTAACAAGTGAGCTCTGAGCATGCTCTGTTTGTCTTGGAGGAAAGATTCCTAATTCTGAGAGTTCTTTTTATTTATAAGGTTTTTTTTTTTTTTTTTAGTTTTTCTTCTCTGAACAGGCCTCAGTCTTAGAATAAAGGTGTCTGAGGCTGATTTATGCTTTGTGATTTTAGGTTTTGTGAGTAAAACTGACTGACTCCCATTCAACAGGCTATTTGACAACTTGAGACAACTTTCTCCAGTTCACTTTTAAAAAGTGAGCCCTGACTGATCATATACAGTGTGTGAAGGGAATCTTTATCCTCCAGCTCTGATTCTCATGAGCTGGTTAACATTGAGATAAAGGCTTGTCGAGGTTGCCAGAGTCAGCAAAATGTTTCTTCCTGACTGAGGAGAACATGATCCCCGAAACACTGATCGAGGCCAAGACTGCGGACTGTCCCCTCAGCAGCCTCCACCCGCCGGAGATGCAATTACCTCACCCACACACTCAAACTTACACACTGCAAATTCTGATTTCACTTGCTCCACACACACATGGCCTCATGCTTATGTACCACTTAAAAGAGTAAACAACCATGATGATTTCATTTACTTTGTTTTGACCTGCATCCTATGGGGCCCTGTCACTCTGGGATGGGATGGGAGGAGTTTGTCCCCTGTGGCCAGTGCTTACTGGTTGTCACCCTGCTTTTCAAGAGTTACATAATGCTGTTTGCAGTGAAGAAAAAAAAATTGTAACAACTATTGTTGAACATGTTAACACTGTACTTAAATCAGAATTTTTACCTTGTAGTGAGACGTTCATTTATCGTAAATAAATCGTAAAGTATGTCATACATGTAAATTATCTAATGTCTTAGCAAAGGTTGCATACATAGTTCATATGTTAAAAGGTAAGAATAAAACTTTAGAATAATTAGATTACTCATTAGATTTTTCTGACAGTGTAATACAATTGGCAATAGAATAGTGGCTAGACCTTGACCGATAAACTGGCCAGACCAATCGTAGATATATCAGTATCTATACCTGTGTCAGCTGTCAGCAACAAGAAGTGTCAGGACAGAATTGCTGAACTAGGTTCAAGGTAATTTAGAGACAATTTGTCCACCAGAGAGCACTGATAAGTTTATTTTTCAACTGTAAAATCTGCTGCTCACGTTTCACAGTTGTTTCAACAAATCTCAGGGAGCCATAAAAAGATGTTGTTTATAGTATCATCAGCTGACATCCTTATTAGATGTTTTAAAACAGCAAAATATCAATATTGGTATGGGACGGAAATCCGCAATGATCTATGTAAAAACTCTAAAGGCCTTGATATCGTAAATATCTGTGAACATCTTTAGATGCAGTCGTGCAGATGAGATAGATGTCAGGAAGAGTTGTGGGAGCTAATTTCCTACAACTCAAATGCTCCAATCCCTCTGTAGAAGTGAAGGGCTAAAAAGTGAGCTCTGGAGCTGTTATTGATTATTGTGTGTAACAGATGCCACAGAAGGCAAACATAGAGCCTGAAACTTTTCCTGCCAACTGCCCTGCTGCACTTTCCTGCTCTGAGAGTTGCTGAGGCCCAATTTTGAGAACGAGAAAGGTACAATATCATAGGAATTCTATACCTTGCTTCTATAAGCCCAAGTGGCTCACACACACACTCTCGGCACCTACATAGACCTAAAGGGGAACGTGATAGGATGACTAAGGTTTCACCCCAGAATGATTCCCTTCCTCAAAGCATCTCCGTACTTACAGGCACATGATCTTCCAATACCCATTTTTACTCATTACAGGAGGATATTGAAATTGGCAAACCATATTGTTTTACATCCTATAATGTTATGTGAATGAATGTTTATTAGGTGGTTATCAAGTAGGTGACAAAACATTTCATGTCTTTCAGCAGGTTAAATGTCTGATTGAATACTTGGTTTGGATTCATTTGGCTGAAAGTTGTGGTGTGAGATGCAACTAAACAAAGTTAATTCTAAATCAAACATTTTTTGTCTCCATTTTCTCCTGCACTGAAAAGTAAAATTTTTGATTTGACTTAACCTTGATGTTACTTTTAGATATGGTGCATTGTGTGAAGGGGGTGGAGACATTGGGCCACCACAGCAAAGATGGTTGCTAGGTATTGAATTTAGATGATAGGATGTTTTCTTATTTTCCCCAAAAGACATATTTGAATTGATTGTGTTGTTCTCTAACAGTTTGTAGCTTTAAACTGCACCACCTCTGACCCTTTAAACTGGATGCTCAATTCTCCAACAACCTCCCCTGGTGGAATTGAATTTCCAATCATATGTTGGCTGTACTAATGACCACAACTACATGCTGTGTTGTCACTCCTACTCCTCTCACTCATTTTGCTCTGTCTCTTTAGCATTGCCATGGCGACCAAGGAGAACATGACCTCCCAAAGGGGGATGCTAAAATCCATACAGAGCAGGGTCAACACACTGGCCAGTATCCTTTAAGCTGTGCATGGTTGTGTGTTTGGAACCAAATGGGGAAAAAAGCAGACAATAGTTTTCCTGGTATGAAATCACCACTGGCTCCTCAGAAATCAACGCTCATATTGTTTTTCTATGATGAAAGTGTTCTTTCCTATCAGGATTCATTGGCATGTACCAGCTGGCAGTGCTACTTTGGTCAAATCACACTGTTCCTCCATGCACCTGTCAAATCATTTGTTTGATGGATTTAGATGCCGAAAAGGCAAATGTAAACAGAGCTGTTTTTCTTAGTTTATCTCTAATGGCATAAAAAATTTAGGAATTTGTAATCTTCCTTAACTTTTGACTTTCCTAGACCGTTTCCCTACTATTAACAATCTCATCCAGCGAATCAACCTGCGGAAGAGACGGGACTCTCTCATCCTTGGCACAGTGATTGGCGTGTGCACCATTCTCCTCCTCCTCTATGCTTTTCACTGAAAGCCAGGCCCGGTGACATCTCTGAAGCAACAGGACTGATATGTTCTTTGTAGCGTGGGAACCCCAGGAGACTGAGCTCAGTGACAGGAGGAGCCTGCAGGCCCCTGAGCAGAAGGACTTTTAGTTGGTCCAGTTCTGGGACAGGAACAAATTTGACCGACATGAACTACTGAACTTTTATCTAGCAGCGGGACAGTGGGCTGGTGGTTGGGTGCTCTTCTGCCAACAAGGGAATGGAGACCAAAAGTACAGATAAGACTACATTTTAAAAAATTATATTGATGCTCACTTGAAGAAGGACTCTGTGGCGTCAAAGTGTGAAGAGATTGTGTGATGCATAATTCTTTTTCACAGGTGGAAGGATTTTTAGTTGAATGGTTCTTTTTAATGAATGGGGTGGGATGGATAATTCATCGTGGGCTGTAAAATGTGAATTAATAAATTATTCATATCAGTATGTGCAAAAAAAGTGTGTGAAACTGTTACTCTGATACTCAAAATTTAAACCATTTTATTTTTCAAAATATATGATTTGAACTCTATTGAAAAGTATTGAGCCCTCAGATCTTTGAGTGTGTTTAACCACAAGGATGCCACGGCAGTGCTTCATATTCTTTCATATTTGAGAAAAATGCTCGGAAGCCATACCCCCCACCCCCCTTTTATTTATCACTACTTTTTGATATTTTATAGCGCAAATGATTAGTCAATCAACCAACAAAAAATAATCAGCAGATAAAGCGTTAATGAAAATAAACATTAGTTGCTCTTTCCATTCATATCAGCATTTCCAATAACATACTCTCTGTCCAATCTTGAAAAGCAGTCAGACAAGTAAAATCCACAATATGAAGTCAGTTATTAAATGCTGAGGTTGCATAATGCCATTCATTATTACATTCTGGAGGAGTAAACATCTTGGATGAAGTCTCTGTAAAGAGAGGTGAAAGGAAATGACACTCAGTACGGCTTTGATGGTGCACATTTCGCAGTATAGTGCGCCCGGCAGAATGGACCTCTTTTTGATTTCAGTCCTCTTGAAAAACACACTGATGTGCAGTTGAAGCTGGGAACGAAAGCATTCACCCGAGAAGGAAATGATCGCAGACGGGCTGAGAGAGGTTAGATTAAAGTCTTACTTTGTTGGTGGGGGTGTAGGAATGTGAAAGCAAGGCAGCTGTGTGAGAACCATCAATGTGTTTTTGTCTCACAGCTTCAGGCTGCTACTTGACTGGAATCCAAATAAAACGGTCTCACTTCAATGGACTGAAGAGGATAAATTTGGTTTCTTGTCCTCATTCCCTCTGTTTGATAGCTTGCTCACAAAGAAAGACTAAATGTGTTGAAAACTTGGCAGTTTTGTGTAAAATGTTTGTCTGCCATTTTTGAAGGAATAGTCTTTTCTGTTTTACAGCAGTCAGACAACCACTGTCATCTTTCCCTGAACATCTTACATCCTTTAGGAGGGAAACCCTTTGCTGAAGTCTAAATTTGGTTCAGACATATACAGGCTGGCAGTAGACTGCAGAGGTGCTGATGCATTCAGCTCTTGAATATTTCAGCCACTCAAACTGAACGGCACCCAAGCAGAACTAAGCACCAGCTCCTCGCCACTTAGAAGAGCCACGCTACAGTAACTTTTTTGACAAGCACAGAGTCTGTTTATTTAGAGCAGCTGAAATGTAAGACAGAAGTCTGGTCCTCTGTGTCTGTGAAGAAAATCAGATTGCTATTTTAAGCAGTGTTTTTTTTTTTTTTTTTTTAAAAAAAACAAACAGCAGGGATAAATCACTTTGACTGACGACATAATGGCCCCTATCACTTCCCTCAAAATTATTTACGGATGAGTAGAAAGTTAAGTGTAGTGTTAGGTTTTAGCAAAACCACCCACGCTTTTTGGCAATACATTTTCTAGAACTGGGAACTCTTTGAATATGAAACCCAAAAGTGTCCATATCATTAAAGCTAAGGTCACTTTCATTGGCCTGTATGTGTCAGGGTTGTTTTGTTTTCAGGATTGCATCAGGCCATTACTCTAGTTTGTGTAGGTGTGGGGGGGGGGCTGGCGTTAAAATTGGAAAACCTGCCATGAATTCTTCATTTTACTTTTTTCTTCCTCGCACATCTAGAGTCTGTATTTGTGGCAGACTTGATAAATGGTGTTTGTGTGTGCTGAGGTGCAATTGTGTGTCATGACCTGCTGAATTTACAGGGTTTGGATAATAATAAAAGCAACAGCTGTACAATATAGTGCAATCCAATACAACAGTACTGCAGACTGCAGCCTCACCACAGTCCCTTTGATTCAGTCTCAATGAAACTGAACTTTACACATAAATACTACATCCACAAATGTATTTTATTCTATCACATTGTACAGGCGTAGCTCTTATTCTGTCCATCCCCTGTCTGTATGCGAGGTAAGCGACAGAAATTCTGCTTACTCACTTGCTTTTGATGTTGCTTCCCTTCTATCTGGGCTGTTAACATTTTTTCATCATTGACAGTCTTTTCTGTTTGCAGCTGTTCATAATCTGCACTTACTATCATGCTGCCCCTCTTACCCAAAGATGGCTGTCAGTCTGTCTGTCAGGCTTCCACTTTGATCCAGACCGAAAGATCTTAACTATGTAAGAAATTGCAGTGAAATTTTTTGACACACAATAATGATTCTCGCTGGGGTGAAGCCTCCCGACTGTGGTGATTCCCTGACTTCACCTTGGACCACCATAAAGTTGACAATTGGCTCTAATTTGGCTCTAATATTCATTTTCCTATCAGGATGAATTGTAATAACTTTGCTGATCCTCTGTTGCACCGTCATTCAAACCATCATCAAATTTTAATTTTTCCAATATTGTCGTTAACTGCGGTACCTGCAGAACTAATGACATCCCCATCATCCTCAGCAGGTCTTTGTATTTAGTGCTAACTGTCAAACGTTAAACTACGATAGTTAACATGGTGAAATGTCAGCATTTATTTAGGCTCACAGAGCCGCTAACGCTCTTGTTCTCTAAACTCATTTCTGCCTGTTCCTGGCTGCCTGTTCCTGGCTGTCAGCACAGCTCCTCATAAACAGTGTCATCAAAAGGCAACACTTGGACCATGCATGGTAACATTTATTCCAGACATGCAAAATGTACACCACAGAGATGAAAACTGACACATACAATATACTACCAAAGAAAAACAGTAATATATAGAGATGAAGTGAAGGTCTGAACTGTTTTACTGACAGAGCAGTGCTTATAGGCTGGACAGTTGACTCCTGACCACCAGTTTCAGAGATGGAAAATTTGGATATTAGAGAATAACACTAGTGCAGAAGCCTACACTCGGTGTCATCTGCAGAAGTGACAAGTTGCCATTTGGCAGCAATGTACTTTAACATCTTTTCTTTAATTTGGTAGTAAACATGAGGAATCTTTGGATTTTGCTGCTTTTATATGTTTGGATAAAGAACATGATTTTTATGTACAGCTATGAATTGGAATGGAGTCAATATAAACCCATTTTTGCACAACACATTGTGCTATATAGTGTTAATACTTGACAGATTGCAGTTGTTCAGCGTTTCGTTGATGATCTTCAGTTTAAAACTTGGTAGAATCACTTTAGCTGCATGGTCTGATAAATTTCATGTCTCATCAGTCATAATTAGCTGGTGTTTCTCTTGTTTCACTTGTACGAGCCCTTAATCAAAGAACAACTGGAACTCAACACGTGGCATCACAATTTTTTATCACTTTAAAGGGACTTTGTCCAAATAGTTCCTGGTTTAGATTACACAAGGTGAAAAAAACATAAGCATTAATGCCCAAAGAAAAGCCGTGGTTTTAAATGATGCTACTTGGTCTAACAGTGATGTTACCTGTGCTTGTAGCATTAGCCTGAAATGTGTCAATACAACAGTCCTGTGTATCCACAAGGGATGTTCAGTGACATCTCTGATAAAGTGAAGAATACAGACAATCTGTCGTGCTTGGATTTTAAATAAAGATTTTTTAAATGCTTTTTGTTACTCAGTCATAGGCCTGCTCATTTACAAAAAATAAATATGTGTAAGCCGCTTTGGCCCATAGCATGCGTACATATTGCATATATATTTACCCATATAAATACATTTCATACCATACCAATAAGGAGCAGAAAGAACATTCTGTGAAAAGATGGTATTTAACAGTCAATGTATAACAATGTAAGAATGGTAATGGAGGTGTTATGGTGTAGAAAGGTAGTAAAAGGTGAAATGTAAAATGGAGTTGAAGGGTACAAGATGAAGGTAGAGAGACAAAATTGAAGGACAGCAGCCACTCAGTCAGGTCGGGATGTGAAAGGAAAAGAAGGGATTGAAAGACGGTGGGAAGTTCAGCATGCTTTTCTGTGTCTGCCAGAGCGAAGCAAGGCTCAAGAGATTTTGGAGACATAAAAGGGGGCGGTTAGGTCACAGTCCTCACACATTCTTCAGTGGCTGGACTCACGCAATGTACACAACTCACTCTTCCATGTGCAAACCTGTTAGCCTCTCGAACTCCTTCATAATAAAAGAGACAACTAATAACAGTCAAAATGAAGGCAGAATTTTGGTTATCTACATTCAGGCATGCACTTGGTCTAATTTTTTTTTAGTTCAAAAAATTATAATAAATAACAAAAATTAAAAAATATGTTCCCTGCCCCCTTTTGCACAAACCCTTGATTATCCGCTGATAATCCAAGTGCTGACAAAGCAGCCATTGTGACAGTCTTAACAAACTAAGCACCACATGGCATACAAACATTTTTATAAAATGTACATCTATATCTATATTTCAGATATATTTGTAGCTGTATATGCTTTGAATGCAATAGGTTCAGTAAAGGAGTATATGAGGATTATATGCAGCTGTCCAAAGATTGCAGTCCAAACCCAGAATCTGTTTTTCGAAGGAGCCCCATCCCAGACACTCTCTCGTCATGTGTAGATCACTCTCTTCATGTTAAGAAGTCCATTATTCCAGAAAGAAACATTAATGAGTTCCCCTGACCACACACACAAATCAGCATTTTCTTTTTCCTCTGTTTTAACCTGAACAATTTAATGTCAGGTATTTGGTTATTTTTGACAAGCAAATGTTACTGGATTCTAATGCATGCATCTCTGAATTTTTTCATTTGTTTACTTGCTGCAGTACCGACTCTCATGAGTTGCCTATTTTTTGCTTTCTGAGGGTGGTCATGATGTGATTATAATATATAAAGTTCAAAATTGTATTTCTTTTTTTTTTTTTTTTTTGGAATGGGCTTTTTTTATTTGTTGCATCCGTGGTTTGGCTTTCACGGTTTCACAGGTTTTTTTTTCCCCTCAGGTCCTCCATGTCAGTGGGTTACTGTAAAACAGAGAAGAACAGAGGGATGGCATCGTCATAGAGAGTCAAGTCAGACAAAAACACAGGTTAAATTCACAATCTGTTTCATGTTTTGACTGGTGAAGCTCTAGTGTTGAAGGCTTTGAGCAGCAGGGTAGGTGCCTTTCTTGCACTGTCAGCCCACGAGAGTCGCTGCAGTGCTAAATCAATCCACACACACACTGCTTGGAAATGTGCTGAGTTTGGACATAGCAAAACACACATCTCTTGCTTGTGCGGTAGTGTCATATATCACCCCGTAATCGTAATGCAGTAGGTATTCATTGTTGTTGAACAGTTCTTGTTAAAGCCCACTGTGTGTCTGTGAGCGTACACATACACACATATCGTAAATCATTTTCAGGTGACATCCCTAGGCCCATTCATGAGCTATACTGTAAGAATAAAATTCATTTTATATGCAGTATGCTAGATGTCAGTGAGGCTACGAAAAATACCAAAGACACATTAGGATGCTCCTTAACTTCATTAGGTTGTATCATTGTGTCTTCTACTTGTCTTGATTTCTGTACCTGAAACTGAGACATAGACTACAATGATGACCACACCCAGGACGATGGAGACAATACTGAGCAGACGCGCCAGGCGACCCAGCCTCCTGGCCCCGTCCACGTCCCCCGCCTGAAGGCTGTTTCTGGACTGGAGACACACAAAAGCACAGGGTATTACCAAGAGGAACATTTTGATGATGATGTTAAGCAAGGCATATATGAAAAATGTTGCATATCATCAAATACAGGATGTAATGTCCTGCTAACGCTTTTAAATGAAGGGGATGAATTTTCTCATCCATGTTTGAGGGTTTGGGATCACAGAATAGCCAGAACTATAAAAATACAACATATTTTACACCAAACAGAGCAGAGTTTCTAGGAAAGATCTGAAGGAATCAAATGCATTCTAACCACCTCAGCTTGCACCCTTTTCATTCCTCCTACCATAACAAGGAAACCATTAGGGCAGCCATCTTAACCTTCATGTTCCTGACTTCAGTGATGATGTTGTTATCCTTGGCATTTGAAGGAAATCAAATTTAGCTGCAGGTGGAGAAATAAGTCAGAGCGCACGAAGAGTGATCCTCACTTCACTGAGAAACAGAATTTAGATTTCCATGACAGGCTGTGAAAATGTAAGAGAGGCACGCAGAAAAGACCCAACTGAATCAGCAGTAACCAGGTTGACACTTCAAATATTTATCAGGTGGTTTTCCATTAATCTACAATGGTTATTTTTAAAGTTACAGGACACAAATGCAGTGCAGTAATGTTGACTTGTCTGCTGGGTGCTGTGGAGTCCCCATTGGGTAAAATGCCAACAATAATTTATTCCCAGCTGTGAACGGTGAAATTGTCTTATTTCAGATTGGGATTGATGGAAGGATGTGACTTGCAGAGCCATTTGGATTGAAGTACATGAGTGCAGCAGAGTGAAGGGATTGTATATCAACCTAATGTTGTATGTATATTGCTTTTTGTGGGCTGCAGATACAGAGACAGGATGTGTAGGTTTTCGGCGTGACAGATGAGAATCCTCAGTTCTTGTGTTTTGCCTTTACAAGCAATTTAATTGGAGATAGAACAAAGACAACATATCAAATGCTGAATTGCTGTAATTTTAGTGTTTTATGAAAAACATACGCTCAATTTGAATTTGATGCCAGCAACACGTTTCAAAAAAGTTGGGACAGGGGCAACAAAAGACTGGAAAAGTTGTGTAATGCTAAAAAAAACACCTGGTTGAATCTAGTTTTATCTAACAACTAATTAGGTTAATTGGCAACAGGTCAGTAGATGATTGGGTATAAAAAGAGCCTCTCAGACAGGCAGAGTCTCTGTGCAGTGAAGATGGGGAGAGGTTCACCACTCTGTGAAAGACTGTGTGGGCAAATAGTGCAACAATTGAAGAATAATGAACCTCAATTTAAGATTGCAAAGAATTTGGGCGAATTTCAGCATCTATGGTTCATAATATCGTAGAATCAGGAGAAATCTGTGTATACAAGGGACAAGGCCGAAAACCAGTATTGGATAACCGTGATCTTCGGGTCCTCAGGTGGCACTGCATTAAAAACAGACACGATTATACAGTGGAAATCACTGCATGGGCAAAACCATTGAAACTCTCAATGCAAAGAAGAAACCATATCTAAACATGATCTAGAAATGTCGCCGACTTCTCTGGGTCCGAGCTCATTTAAGATGGTCTGAGGTTAAATGGAAAACTGTCCTGTGGTCTGGTGAATCAAAATTTCAAACTGTTTTTGGAAATCATGGATACTGCGTCCTCTGGGCTAAAGAGGAGAGGGACTATCCAGCTTGTTATCACCACACAGTTCAAAAGCCAGCATCCATGATGGTGTTGGGCTGCCGTCAGTGCCCATGGCTTGGGTGGCTTGCACCTCTGGGAATAATGAAACGAAGGAGACCCCGAACTGTTGAGCAGTTGAAATCCTGTATCAGGCAAGAATGGGACATTTCACTTTCAAAACTCCAGCAACTGATCTCCTCAGCTCCCAAATGTTTACAGAGTGTTGTTTAAAGAAGAGGTGATGCAGCACAGTGGTAAATGTGCCCCTGTCCCAACTTTTTTGAAACGTATTGCTGGAGTCAAATTCTAATTGAGCATATATTTTTTTAAAACAATAATATTTCTCAGTTTCAACATTTGATAAGTTGTCTTTTTTCTATTTTCAATTAAATATAGGTTTACATGATTTGCACATCATTGTATTCTGTTTTAGTTACATTTTACAGTGTCCCAGCTTTTCTGGAAACCGGGTTTTATGTGTGAGAGTCCCCACACCAGCAAACATTGGTGGTCACTGTCGTCGCATCAGCTGTGTTTTGCCTGTAAATTGATTTTCAGTTTAGTTCGCTTTTAAGGTGTGGAACTCTGACACATGCCACATACAGGCACACTGCACTCATTCACTAAAAAGCATGACAAAAAACGAGCACATCATCTTCAATGCAAAAACCAACTAACCTGGTGGTAAATATACTGTTGCGCGCGCACACACACACACACACACACACACACACACATCAGAAAACACCTGACTATGATAGTATGTCATTTATTGTCTTTAAACAGAGGTTGAATGTTTTCCTATAGATTACTGTTCTTTAACACCTTTACTATGTAACACTTTTTACAAAGCACTGACTAATTTTATAAATATTACTTAAGGCATTCCTGCTTTATCAAATAATATGTTATGTGATGTGCAGACATTAGGGATGCGCAGCCTTTCCTTGAAATAAACTGATGACATCAATCAGGATGAAAGGTATAAGGTGTATAGGTATAGGGTATATATGCCTATTTGCATTAACCTGTTAGATCCAATTCAATATGTATAAATGTAGGAGAGGACACAAGAGAAAAGGATTTTTGAGGCTCAAGATAATTTATGCACTGTACGCATGTGATGTATGCAGGTGCTGCTTTATGCAAGTGTGTCTACACTTACAGTGCTGCCCGGTTTCATCAAGTTCAAGCTGTCCACCCAGAGGACATCCAGTCAAACGAGGCCAGTGTTTGAAGACACTGACAAGAGCATTGCTCACTGACAGAAGTAGGGCCGGAGAACAATTATTTTATATTATCAAGTCATCTATTGGTTATTTTACAATGAACAGATTCATCACTAATCTAATAGTCTAATAAAATGTCAGAAAATAGTAAAAAAAATGTCTTTAACAAGATTCCAGAACCAAAGGTGATGTGTACGTATTTCTTAAATTTGAGTCGCTGAAATGAGAGAATGTTTGGCATTTCTATGTGGTTTCAGTCTTAATGATTAGTGGATCATCAAATTTGTTTTTGTTTTGTTTAAAAAATGCCCTTGGGAAATGTCCAGAGCATCAGAAAGTCTATAGCTGGTCGACTGAGTGCTGAAAGACCCACAAAAGAGCACACAATCTGTCCTGCCTTAACACAAAAGGAGTGTGACAGCTAAGGATCGAACAGAGCTGTGTTTCTTTGAGCAGTAAATAACGGTTGCAAGCTGTAGCTAGGAGTCACGCAACACTGGACACTGGCGAGTTGGAAAAACATTGCCTTGTGAATGAATGTCCTGCTGTCTCACACTATTTGTGTGACTCCATAGCATTGGTCATGTGAGAGTGATGGTGTTGGTTATGTTTACATGCAGGGCGATGCAATATGATGGTATATATATAGTGTGACAATAGAAAAACAGGTATTGTTTCAGATTATGCCCCATTTACCACGTGTGCAAGAATCATGTCTAACATTTCGAGTCTATGGATGAAATCTGTAAAGACATGTTCCCAATTTACACAGCTGAGAAACGGTGCAAGTAACAATCTGTTTGTTGTTACTACTTAATATTGTTATCACACCATATTACCATATTGGGATATGAGATTTTGGCCATATCGCCGAGCGCTATATGCATTCGCTCATCAAGCCACTTGATAATATACATTTGAATGTACATTATTTGAATAGTTGTTTTTTTTAAAGAATGCACCTTGCCATATGCTTAAAACGGTGTCGGAATAAAACTGTGAAATCAGGTTATGCAGTAGGCTGTCCACTCTCTAGTTTTCAATCCAGAGCTACTTGTGGGTAAATGCACATTTACCAGCTTGTGTGAAGCACTAAAGTCGGCCTAAGTCAGCATCCCTGTGGGCTGGTGTGAACTACTTTTTGGGTTCATGCCCTGATAAACCCAGACTGTTGAGAGGGCAGACTCAGGGGGAAAATAGTATTAGAAAAGTGTCACTCATACTCTGCGTTAAACCGAAAACCACAGCAGAGACAGAATGCTCCAAATCCAAATGCTATAAGGCGATGGCCTTGCACTAGTGATGGCAACATCTCTCAGTTTTTAAACCTGATGAAAGCCGTAGGAGCTGTCTGTGGTGCTGAATGCGTCTTTGTAAACCAGAGGATACAGTCTGCGCAGCACATTAGGAAATGTTAATAAGGATCTCCCTCTCCCCTCATTTATATTAAATTACATAGTTACATCTTTGTAGGACAGTTTTCCCATAAAGATAGTGTGTTATTACTAAACCTATTCTGAAATTAATTTACATATATTAAGGTCAGAATATGGCCCATTAAAAGCAGCTCAGCGGTAGAAAGTCATCTTTTTCTAATGATTTACCTCTTACATTCCCCCTCAGTGACTCAATGACTGTAAAAAAAAAAAAAAAAATCATACTGAAGATGAAACAGAGAGATGTATAATTAGAAAGACGTTACATGCAAGGGAGCTGAGGTGAAACTTAGAATTTACCATGCACTCATGATAAAAACACAATTTTTCAGTCTAGACTTAATTAATTTCATTGTGTGGTGTTTTTGTAATACACTTTTTTGCTTTTTTTAAAAATTTTTTTTTACAAACTACAGTGCAGCATCTCCTCACAACTAATTACAAAAAAACAAAAAAACCCAAAAGACTGTATATTAAATCAATATGTCAATATGTTGTGTGTCTTCTTGCCTCACTCAGTCAATCAATACTGAGGGTACAAAGCTGGGGTTGCCTCAGTATGAGATAAAATTACACTGCAGAGCGAAAGAGAGACAAAGAGAGAGAGAACCCTCCCTCTATTCTCCCTGATCTGCTGCTCGCTACTTCATCCTCTTGCTCCCATGACCGCCTCTGTCTCCAGGCTGTCTCTGGTGTACTTGGCTCAGGCGGGTGGGGACGGTGCAGCTCTGGGGTGTTGACTGAAGCTGGTGCTGCTGCCTGGGGAGCTACTTTTGAACAGCAATAAATACACTGATAATGCAATCTGGTTTTGATGTTTGTGAAAACAGTTTATCACTTAAAATCATCCTGTTTTCCACAGGGTTTTTTTTTACAGGTTATAGAACAAAACAAATTCTTATGGGAATATTAATAACTTAGATATTAAATTAAGAAGCACACCAAAAATACACTCATCAAGTATTATTAGGAACACTTGTTCACCTGTTTGTTGCAGCAGTGCAATGCATAAAATTCTGCCGATACGGGTCAGGAGCTTCACTCAATGTCCACATCAAGCCGTGGCATGATTGGGATTTTCACACACAACAGTCTCCAGAGTTTTTACTCAGAATGGTACAAAAAACAAAACACATCCAGCGAGCTGCAGTTCTGCCTTGTTGATGACCTTGTTGGTCAGAGGAGAATAGCCAGACTGACTGGAGCTGACGGAAAGACAACGATAACCACCCTTTACAACTGTGGCGAGCGGAAACTTGAGGTGGATTAGCTACAACAGCAGAAGACCATGTCAGGTTCAACCCTTGCCAGCCAGGATCAAGTTGACACAGGCTCACCAAAACTGGACAGTTGAAGCCTGAAAAAATGAACTCTGGCCTGGATTTCTGCTGACACACAGATGGTAGAGTCAGAATTTGGCGTAAACATCATGAACCCATGGACCCAACCTGCCTTGTGTTAACGGTCCAGGCTGGTGTGGCGGTGTAATAGTGTGGGGAATGTTCTTGGCACATGTGGGGACCCTTAAAACCAATCATGGTTTGAATGTCACAGCCTAACTGAGTGTTGTTACTGACCATGTGCATCCCTTTATGGAAAAATTTACCATCTTAAAATGGCTACTTCCAGCACAATAATGCACCAGGTAACGAAGCAGAAGTCGTATCAAACTGGACAATTACAACGAGTTCAGTGTACTTCAGTGGCCTCCCCCGTCACCAGATCTGAATCCAGTAGAACACCCCACGGTTGTGCATGACTGGAGTGTTTTGGAGTCTATGCAACCACGAGTGCGAAAGTTGAGTAAGACAAGCGGCAGTTGTCATTAAAGAAGAAAAAAGGAAGAAGAACAACAAGAAGAAGTTGCACAGGAATGCCAGAGAAAGTACAGAGAGTTCAATCTAAAGCTATAATTTCAGCAGCAGTCAGAAAAGGAAGACGGTAGCACAAAAAGCTACAACCAAAAAGAGATTAGACAGTGCAAGGAGCCAAACAAGAGTAAATACTCTTTCCAACAATGACTGAGGGAACAGAAGGATGTGAAAAGCAATGCAATGGTGGCTGTGTTTCTCTTAGAAACGTAATTATCTTGTTTCTTTTGGGAACACTCTCTACACCCGTTGACTCCAGTGGTAGTCCAGCAGTGCGTGCTTGTGTGTGTCCGAGGGAGAGGCTTTGTAGAGATGCCTGAAGGGATTTTTTTCACTGGATAGTTTCAAAATTTGGCGAACCCATGCTAGGATCTCCAGGATTACCCACTCCAGCTTCAACTGTTCGCTGAAGAGTAAGAATTCTGTTGAATGTCAGATGTAAGAGTGTTTGTTGTGTCACGGCAAGTGGTATCTCTTCTCCTTTTCTAAGTCTGGCTAGTTAAATTTACTGCATGAATTTACATGTTTCATTCAGTACACTTTAATTCAAGTTACTTCAAAAACATAATAATACCTTTGAAAGACAATGATAAGAAATCCATTTGATAAAAACAATTCAATTGTAAACAGAATAAAAACATGTTAAATAATTGAAAAAATTTATTATATAAATAGGAGCATTGTGATCCTTCTGTATGTTTATCTATGTACAATATTGTTGATGCTCAATAAAAATAAAAAATAAAGAAAAATAAAAATAATAATAATAATTGAAAAATTTAAAGTGGGCTCTGGCATAACTTCAATGAACAACGTGAACGACAAAAGCTAAATCAATGCACATTTCAATCTGAGCTCCTGACAGTCAAATAAGTGGGTTTTGTTTTCACACACTGGGACAGGCTTTAGCTTCTTACTTCCAGGACTGCAATGTGAAGCTATGGTACAAACACAGTCCCACCGGAGCCTTTATTGATCTGGACTCACATCACAGAGAAAAGCAACATCAGCACCTTAAATCAATGGAAGCCCCTTTCAGAAAACTGTCTATTTAGGCTGTTCAGAGAAAAGGATTAATGAAAAATAAAGGTAGTTTTCAAAAATGATAATATTTTCCATCCATCATAAAAAAAAAAGAAATGAAAAAAAGATATACGGGCCAGCATTCTTGTTTAGTATATCCAACATGCTCCCCTCAGGGGCTGTAAGAGATTTATTGTGTGTACGTGTGTGTGTGGTTAGTGGGAGGCACCTTTGCTTGGCTGATAAATGTTTGTATTGATTCACAGCTAGAGTAAGCCTGGTCATATTTGTTTTCTGAATGGGAAATTCTACCCTCAAAGTGTCTTGTCCAGTGTTCATTGTCCTACCACACACACACACACACACACACACACACACACACACACACACACACACACACACTACTCTCTCTCGATAGTTCATGAGTCCAGCAGAGCAAGGTGCGGGCTAGTGAGTCAGTAAGTGCTCCTTTCTCTCCTGTCATTAATAATGGAAAGCCAGCAGCAGCCTGGTGGAGAGGGACAGTGTAAAACCAGGAGCGGGTTATGTCTGTGCGACTGGCCATTTTGATCAAATTTGCATTCACACCCCTTCCTTCTTTCAGTGTTCATCCTTTTTCATTTTATTTGGTTGTCTTAAAAACATATTCCTAATTTTGCAGCTGTTTAGTAGTTAATTTAGAAATCTTAATTTAAAAAGATTTTCAAAATTCAGGATTGTGGATAATTTAGAATTTAGTAATTGTGCTCACTAAACCCTAGTCCGTTTAAACAGCTTTGTACCTGTTTTGGTGTAAGGAACATCACAGCCTCTAGGGGCCGCTAGCAGAGCTAGCCTTGTTACACTTCAGTCTGCATTAAAGTTGCATACCACTCAATGCGCTTAGATGATCAAATCTGTTAGACCCATGATGGCATTGCTCTCATTCTTGGAGCTATAAATTGCATTCTGGCTGCTGCTGCGGCTCATAAATTTTAACAGTATTTATATCTTGGTTAGTTTGTGAACTGGAAACACGGTTCAAATAAACTGTGCTAACTAAGTGTTAGCACCACAAAAACACAAGGCCATAATGGTATATTCCATTTTATTTCATTTGGCACACTACTGACAAGTGAGGCCCTGCCACATAGAATTATTAGGGCTGTGTTTGCCAAAACAAAATTAGAGTATCAGTATGCAGAACATCTACAAAGTGCAGGCTGTCCAGTCCACATTTGTAACTAAACAGGTATCACACACATCTGGTGAAGGTTTGTCCAGCTCCGTCAGACAATTTAATTTATTTCCTTGCTACTACAATGTGATGAAAACTAAAGTCAGTCAATCAGCCTACAGCCATGCTAGCGGCTCCGTGAGGATGTATTTAGGAACAGTGGTGCACAGTAACAATGCTAACATTATGATGTTAACCAGGTAGAATGTTTTACAAGTTCACCGTCGATGGTAAATTTGCACTAAACACAAAGTGCAGCTGAGGCTGATGGGAGTGTCATTAGTTTTGCAGTCATAAACGGAAGTATTGAATAAATTTAAATCTTGAACTGATGATGATGATGCTACATGAGAAGTCAGGTCATCAGACCATCCTGACATGTACATTTGTCTATTTGTCAAGCAGAGAGGCGGAGCAGCATTTTTTGGACGTTTCCTCATGATAATTGAGGCTCATTCTGGACTCTTTGATGGGTGACTATCCACAGCTAGCTACCAACAAATGTGTGAGTCAAGCTGCCCTTGACTCAGCTTCCACCATTCTGAAATCAGCTATGATGTGTGTGGAAACAGTGCTTGCGCATTAGTAAATTACCACGACAATCTTTTCTTCGTAAGCGATAAGAGGTAGCAGGAGCAAGTAAACAAGCAAGTTACACTGTGATTTATCATTTCAGAAAGTATATTGAGGCAGGAAAATACAGGATTCTGCATTGTCACTGGAGTGTTTCATTGTCATTGCTAAATATTTTGAAGTTTACCATAAAAGTGATTTTTTTGTGTGGATATTTTCCCTCTATACTGCGTGTGTTAACTGTCAGTTCAAAGGAATAATCCTAATACTTCTTCAACCAGGAGGGAGTGCAGAAAGGTGACAATGGATATCAAAATGCCAGAAAAAAAAGCAACATGGAGCCACCTATTTTTGTTGCACTTTTCCATATTTCTTCATGTTATAAATTATTTTAATAACAATGCCACTAATAAGAAAAATGCACTGAACATGTAGCAATAAATACATATTTTTTTGCAGTACCTGTGTAAAAATATAGCTGATGCTCTAATGTCATCCTTGTACCCACAACAGGAGTGTTAGCTTTCCATATATCTAGTTTCATCCACCATGGAATGATAATATCATTACTTGCACTTGCAAATGATAAATAATTCTGTTTTCTAATTTAATCTGAGCAGTTTCTGGTTTTCTGGCTGTAGAGCTGTGATAGGCTTCGTATGATTGGAAGCCCCCATATGAAATGCTCCCCCACCATGTCTGCAGTATTAGATTGCTAATAAGAAGTCATTTACCTACACACACACACGAACTCACACACATACACAGTCATCAATCCAGCGCAGCATTGTGAGTCCATATTTCACAGGCAAATCTGCCAAGCGTGCAATAATGCTGCTGCAGTTTGGGCCTCCCCATTACGGGGATAGGCTGGTGAGGGCAGTAAAAACCTATTACCCCTGCCTCTCCAATCCCCATAATTGACTGCACATCTTCTGTGTTTGCCAGCCGCAAGCCTTCCCCAACAGAGCATCTGTCAGAGATCTGCGGTGGCAGCCCGCTGGAAGTTAGCTTTTAGGTGGTCATGCTGCTGGAAGTGGTGGTGGATGATGATGGATGTAACTTTTGTTACTCCCGTTGTTAGCAGTGCACCGTGTGCAAGGGCAGAAAGACGCTGACTCTCTTACAAGACTAAACGAGACCTCAACAGATTTGACTTAATTATAGTTCATTTTGGTCTTTTACAGGATGAAATGAATAGTGTCTCAATGTCTGTTTCATGCATGGACATTAGTAATCACTGTTACAACTCCATTCTTTGTCTGCTTACTTTCCTGCTGTGATGCCTCATTAAAGTTAATAAAAATTCTGTGAACCCTGGAATTCTGAAATGCAGATTTTGTACTGTGGACATAAATAAAGATCACATGATATTATAAATTGTTCAGATTGGTTTGATGACAGGTGTGAGCAACTAAAACACATCTGGTTTAATTAGTATTAGTATTAGTATTAGTATTGGTATTAGTCACCTGTCACACGTTGTCTGAATGTATGAAGCTCTAAGTTTCACCGTCAAAGTTATTCATGTTTTCATGTTAGTTTATTGGACTTTTTTGACCATTCCGAGGCAGCAGAACAAGCTGACACTAAGACTGACATGTTCTCACCTCATTGGGTTGTAATGGTGAATATGTTAACAATGTTAGCATTCCTTTGAAGTCCTGTGTTTATTCGTGTCCCTTTTTTTAACGACTTATCAGGGATCTATCTTGCTCTTGAGCAGTGTTCACCAATCAGTCGCTAACTTAGTCTGTCAGCAGTTTGGTGCTGAGCAGGTTGCGAACAGTGGATTTATCATAGCTTTTTTGCTCAGATTGGCTTCCTGCTGCTGAAAACAGGGATGATGAGAGTGGAGTTGAAAGCCAAAAAACCAAAACAATGATCCAAAACCAAACCAAAACGCTCTACACCGATCAGCCCCAACTTTAAAACCAGTTCCCTGTTTTAATATTGTTGCTGATCAGTGGGTAGAACTGCACAGAAATGGCACAGTTTGGTGATAACTCTCTGTGGGTTCGTCACTACAAGTGACCCTTTTCATATTACACAGTCCTTTGATCCATCGTTGCTACATATAGTGCAGTTTTCGGGTTATATGTTTGCATACTATGCTTAGAGAGATAAAGCTGAGGTTACAGTATACAGGTTTTAAAATAATACCTAGTAGATAATGTATCACATGGTACATAAATATCAAATAAATCAATATCAAATCTTTTGCCATATATTTAGACTTGAGCCCAGGTCTATTGATGTTGAAGGCAGCTTTGCACATATACACATCTAACATACTATATAATACTGTGGCATTTCATATCAAACAAAATCAAACAAAAGACATGTTCTTCCTTCTTCTGTTTACAGTTTCCTGGAGTCTGGATTCTTTCCTCTCACCTCCCCACATAAAACCATCTTAACAGCAGTTGAGCAGTTTCTTTTTTTCTGTTCAACTTTCCAGAAGTATCCATTTCACATGGGCGAGGAGGCAATTAGCACTTAGTAGTGGTCTTTCACTCCAGGGCTGTATCGTGTGGTATCAACCACATTACTTTTGATTCATTTGTTCACAGCAAGTGTAAACCTCTGTTTTCCTCCTCTGGCTCACTCGCACTTATCTGACATCACCGTGGTATCTGATTCAATTCCTTTCTAATCCAGTGATAGGAACTACTTTATGGCCATTTGCTGTCTCTCACACTCATCTGCCCTTGTAGTGAATGATGTTTTGATCTTCTTTGCGAGGCCCGTATCCCCTTTCCATACCCCCAGGAAAGCAGGAGGATGTTGATCGCTGCCACAGAGCTGGCTAACTGCTGCAATCTGCCCTCTGCAGAGAAACTAAATTGACTTCTCTCGCCTTCTATCGAGTTAGTGGCCAGCTCCAGTTTCTCCCTCCTTTTCTCTTCTTTCTTCTGCCCTCTGTGAAAGCCTCTCTCTCTCTCTCTCTCTCTTTCGCTCACTCACACACACATACACGGCCCCCGTGCCATTAGCGAGTGGCTGGCTTGTGAATGTCAGTGGGTTCATGATGATGGCTCGTGAAGTACAGGCTGTCTCGTGGACACTGCCTGATATTCCCTTTGGTGTGTAGGAGTGATATTACAGAACTAATGGTTATACTGCATTGCCTTTGCCTTGTTTCTCTGTAGATCTCACTTTTGGCTGCCAGTACAGTGTCAGAAGTAAAGCGCGCTGAAAAACACAAATGGCTGTGTCAGTGGCAACTAAGCTGCTACCAGCCAACTGGAGTTAAAATCCTGACACAAAAGACTTACTACTAATGGCACTAAAAGACTCCTGGTAGAATACTGCCAGACATTACTGCAGAGATCTGTCAAAAGCCTTATTTATCTGTGCCTCTCAGCTACAGCTGCTTGCCTTCTCTGCTGTTGTTTCCTGGCTGTACATAGTGTAGCACACGCAGAGGTTGAACATAACGAGACTGCGTTCGGCTTTTAGTGTTTGCAGTTATGTGTGTCGAAAACAAAGGAGGAGAGAATGGTCTACGAAGGGGAATATTTTATAAATAATATTTCACAGGTTACAACGTCTCTGCCAGCTTTGTTTGAAAGTTTTCTTTGGCTTTTGATGCTCTCCAAATTCAAAACAGTCTTTAACTACATACAGTGGGGTCCAAAAGTCTGAGACCACTTGAATGGGAACGTGGTCTAAGACTTTGGGACCCCACTGTATCTCACAAAGACACCATTCAAGATCTGAGAATCTTCCTACAGATTTAACCTTGCCTCCATGAACCTTTCCTTGAGTAAATCAGTTACAAACATATAGATTTTTAAAGGAAAGTCTTGTTTAAAGCACTTAAATTTATCAATTTTTGGACACATTTGTTCTAAAGAGAAAACATATGTAAACAAACCTTGCCTCATATTTCATTTAAGCCTTAAACACTACCAGCTCTTTTGTGCTCATGGCTAAGTTAACTCATTTCAGACTAAAGATCCAAGACTACGCATTTCATCTAATTTAATTCATTCACCTTTAAACTTGAAACAACAGCAAAAAATGTTTTAAAAACCCAATATCAAGTTACTCTACCTGCTCCTGTAAAATGGCATCCCATTTTGTTCCTATTCCTATTCTATCTGAAATTGTACTCTATCTCACAGATTTTTACAGTGATCAGCACCCTGCAAAAAACTTTGTGGAGATTCTGAATAAACCAAAGGATATGTTTCCAAATTACAATGATGTCCGTTATAGCTCTGACATAGCTCTAGCGGTGTCAGTCTGCTTAAGTGTTTTTTTCTTAACTTGAGATGAAGCCAATTACAAATTCAAAAGCGCAGGATTTCTGACCTGCCTGTCTTGGAGAGAGTCGTGCTCTGTTGGGTTATGTGCATCTACGTCTGTGCAACAACCCCTGAGATTTTCCCAGAACACATGAGTGATTTGCATTTGATGATCTTATCTCATCACACCCTGACTGAATCCATGAAGATGGAGGCTTTTCGAACTCAGAGAGGTGGGATGATGGACACGCTGTCATAGTGGCGTACAGTTTTAATAGGCTGGGATTAATCATGCCACCTGTCACAGCTTTTGCAGGAGCTTCTTCATGCAGGAAGTTTTAATTAACTTGCACCAGTGTAAGTTGTCCAGTGAGGACAAAATGTGGAGCTGTTAAACTAAGCGTACAGGCCAGAATGCCACATTTGGAATATCACTGGCAATATCACTGTCAGATTACATAAATAGTATGTTTTTATTAATAGTATGTGTGTGCCAAAGTGAAATGAGGGTCATCATCATTGAGGTGTAGCCTACTTTATCAAAGCTGCAGCGTAATTGCAGTTTTATTTATTCATATATTTCATGTGCCATGAAGAATTGTTGAACACAGAAAACCGGCACATTTCTCTGCTTGTCATATCACACACGCCTTAACATCGTGTTTGTATTTTTCAAGCATGACCGCATTTGTATCTCGCTTACGTTACATGTCCACCATATTTACTGCAGATCTCTCACCACTGCAGAGGGTGCTGACGTCTAAGTGTCAGTTTTCAGTTCGAAAGGCCCAGAGAACACTCAACATGGATCTTTGTGGGCTCATGTGGACAGTCCTCATGATCCGTGTCCGTAGTTTAGCTGGAAATAAAGTTGTAAACCAACTGAGGAATGTGTCCCCAGAATACATGTAGTAAATGGAGAGTACTGAACAGTAGCAGCGTGTTGAGCATCTGCTGCTGCCTGATGTGAGAGTGAGAGGATTAATCACCTGTCAGTGCCTCGAAACCAGAACAACCGGCAGCTGAGTGGCAGCAGCAGACCTGAGATCATTTAAAGCCTCAGCACTGGGAAAGCTGATGATGCACTGAGGCATCTTTGTGTGTGCGTTTACCACAAATCATACAGTCAACTGCAACGCACTTGCTACAAGTACAGTGGTGAACACAGCAACATTTAGAGGAATCTTGGGATATTCATCTTCGGATAAGACATTGCTCTGAAATGAACTGAAACAAATTTTCTTTTGAGGTTTGTGCAACTGCATCTGAGTGCTCTAAACAGCTTTCATAAACCTTTTCCCTCTAAATATTTGAATAAATGCTGCCCTCAGAGGAAGATATTTTAAATATATTATTATATTTAAACTGACAGTTGCAGACTGAAGGCAAGGCGCATTTCTGAAGGAGTCAAACTGTTGAGTCAAATGAATAAAATTATTCAGTGACTATTTTCATAATCGATTAATCATTGGTAGTAATTGATCCAATACCAAAACCAAACACTTGCTGATCCCAGCTTCTCAAACAATATAAGCATTTGCTGCTTTTAGCAAATGAAAATACAGGAAATCATTTTGGATACTGGATCGTTCAGCTTTAATTGTACGATATCCTCCTGTGCTCTGTTAACTTGTGATGGACAGCTTGTCATTATTTTGTTGTATTTCACAGAAAACCAACCAGATAAATATCAAAATGAGATGTGGACAAGAAGATAATAAAACCAGAAGAGATTACTGCAGAAATACTGTACATACTTTTGGGATGTGTCTTGCCTTATTTGTCCAGCTAGTTACAAACATTTCTGGACCTGATTATGTTAATATCAAACATATTTTCAAAATGTGACACTTTGTTAATGCTCATCAAATATAGAAATATCCCTGTTTACTAGGATAAATTAATACAGTTTGAGTTTACAGACATAAATAAATACAAAATACAGACAGTTCTCTCCTGATTTCTCCATTAACCGATATCTACTTATTTCTTATTTCTCACTTTTCATATAAATCCTCGGCATGTTGTCTTTCACAACACATTGACTATATTTACTTATCCCTCCTCCCATCTCTATTGGGATAGGTTTTTTTTTTTTTTTTTTTTTTACTAGTTTTTCGGTAGTTTTTGGTGATCTATAGGGGCCGTTTGGAAAGTACTCACCATGATGGAGTACACCAGTGCGACGATGCTGACGGGCCACACGGGGCAGAAGCAGGAGAAGATGACGAAGATGAGGTAATCCCTGGGCTTCGGGGTCTCCTGCACCGCAGCGTTCCCGGTGGAGGAGCGACTCAGACTGACCTTGGACGGGGAGAGCGGGGCGGCTGCAGCCAGCTGCCCGACGGAGCCCGACCTCACGGCGACGCTGTGGCCGTTCTGGTCGGCCTCCAGGCCTTTGTCGCCGCCAACGTTCACCGTGAAGGAGGTGGACATCTTCATCCCATTCCCTCCAGGCTCGGTGGTCACCGCCAGCAGCTTCTCCGTCTCCTGGGAGTCGGCGTGCTGAGCGCCTCCTCCGCCCTCACCCAAGTTGGACTTCTGGAAGTCGGTGTCCGTGTTGATGGCCATGTTCAACTCTCACTTCTATCAAACTGTATCAGAAAAGGGAATATCTGTGAAACTGGTTTAAAATGTGTTACAAGTCAGGAGCCGGCATTCCATAATAGGCCTCGGCTGGATACAAGTTTGCACAACTAAGCTTTCAAGCTGGGATCAACTTCGAGTGCAGCCAGGAGCCTGATCACCAGCCGAGGTGTGGCGGATGGATGGAAATGAGATTATCTGAAAGGTGATGTGCTCTGAAAGCTCAACCCCCTAAAAGAAATGAATAAAATCAGTGAGGAGATGTAAGCAGCGTGATTCCTCCAGATATCATTCTTCCTCTTGAATCACTTTCCTTCAGCCTCCTTCACATTCACCGTTTGGCTCATTTCCAACGGGGATCAGCTCAGAAAACCTCCCCTCCTCTCTGATACATCCAAACCAGCCAAAGGAGCTCCTGCCCCCCTCCTAGATCCAGTCCCACCACTTTCCTTTAAGTCTGTCTGTTCACTGAAAAGGAGCCTGCTCGTTTTTCTTTCCTTTTCAAAAGAGAGAAAATGGGATAAAGGTGAAGCGTCTCTCCCTCCGTCAGCACACTCCACAATGAGCCACTTTCTCCTCCTCTCCTTCACTGTCTCCACTCTGCAGCAGCACAGCCACTCCGCTCAACTTGGGACCACTGTCAAGTGTCCAAATGTAAACAAAACACTTCCGGAAGAAGCACAAAATAAAAGCTTAATTTGCCACGATGGGCTTTTGTCTAGACAGTAAATGAAAATAATTAACTTACATAATATATTCTACTTGACATTTAACATTTAACATTTGAATTAATTACAGTTGTCCTTATCTAAGCCTGTCTAACTTGTAGGGCTTTGACAAGGAATCAGGCAAACAACCTCACTATCCTATCTTTAAAAACGCTTTTAAATAGGCCAATTTTTGAATTTTTATTTATGTATTTTTGACAAAGACTTTTAATTAGATTTAAAATTATATTTCTTAATAGCTCTGCATTATTTAAATTCGTACTGTCATTACACTATTATTATTTTATTATTATTATTATTATTATTGTTGTTATTATTATCATTATGTATGCTCAGTATACTACCTAAGTTTTGTAGTGGCATATAAATAATTGCTGTCAGGGTACTCTACTTAACACACAACAACAACAACAACAACAACAATACTAATAATTATACTACTACTACTACTACTACTACTACTGCTAATAATAATAATAACAATAATGATGGCAATAATAATATATACAGGGTAACATCTGTAAAAAAAAAAAAAAAAAAAACTTCATATCATAAATGTAGCCTGTAGTCAGCACATATCATGTAGCTCAGATGGCCCAGAGCAGGATGTCTGATGACTGTAGGGGAGCGCCTTAAGTGTCCTTAAGCAAGGCACTGCACCTTAAAGAGCCTAACTCTACTATGTGAATGAGAAAACAATGTAAGTTTCTCTAAACAAAAGCATTTGCCAAATGAATACAGTAACCATGAGACTGAAGGAGGAAGTAAGCAAAACAGTAAAGCACAGGGTAAACATCACATAACTTTATTTCTTTCCTTCCGCGCTAAATTTGTTTGTTTTTCCTTTGAGGCCACGGTCTTCTTGCTTCCGGCACGAAACCGACTTTCCTGACGCTGACTTGACGCATCTCATGTCGGAGCAGGGCAGTCTGGCAGCCGCCCCCCCCCCCCCCCCCCCCTTCCTTCTCCTCTTCTCAACATCAGCACCAGCGGTTTATGCAGGAAAGCCAGCGGCGGATTGTGCTGCTATGCAGAATTTACAGTAGCCGTGTGTTTTAGTCCGGGCGGAGGTTTCCAGTGGCACAGCCCGACGTCATAAATCAACTCTTTCTAAGTCAATTTTCTAAATGGCAGGTGTGCAGATTTATAAAATGTCCCTCTGGATCAGAAAATAGCCTTTTAATTCCCTCGGGATAAATTGCATATGATCTCAGATAATCGCTGTGTTGAAAGTCCACGGTTTTCAGTCTCTTTATTTACTTGCCTCGGTTCAGGTAACACTAAGAGCTGCATTAGAATAGGTGGTTGTTATGGGCTGAACGCTGGCTTTAAAGTTTAATCACGATTTTTTTTTTTCTTTGACCTGCTCCTATTGATTTTCCTCATGGTTAGACTGGTGCATTAGCGTCAGCCTCATTTCCCAGAGTGACTGCCACATTGCACTGTGACCCTTGGTAGTGATGGGGGAATAGAAACGGAATAAAACTGAACTGTGTGTGGTGTACAACTGTTGATCTATTATTTTGTCCAAGTGCGTTCAAAAGTGCAAGTGCATTTCAGTGCCCAGGGTATTTGTCCTCGTTTGGCTCTGGCTTTCAGGAAACCCTGGAGAGGAGATGTATTAGTCATGACTCCCTCTTTGCATTGTACTCCCTCTGTTTCCTTCCATCGCTCACTTTCCTCACTGTACCTCACCACTTTGTAACAAACACTATGCAGTAAGCGCTTGCACAGTGGAAAGATGGGAAGGAGACAATAGATAGTAGATGATCATTTATCTTTACAAGCCCCCAGACTCCTCATGCAGATGTGAACGCTGCTTAGGCTCAGAATGTTTTCCAACAGGGTTCAGGTAGAAACAGAGGGATTATTGTGATCAGAGCTCCACCTTGTGGAAGGGCAATGTGCTTACAAACCTAGAGAGGAGACATTTATATCACCACAAACTATAAATAACACTTAAGAAACAACGGAGCCACTACTTCAGGTCTTTGACAGAGGGCACATTTAAACAAAGCCGTTCCAACAGTTTATTAGTGGCATTTGTTCGGTGATGGACAGATGAATGGTTGGATGAGTTTTTCATATACACGACAATGAAATATTCCAAGACAATATTACAAATCAAGTGGTGTTAAAGGAATAGTTCCACATTTTAGGAAACACACTTCTTCCCTTATCCCCCTGAGAGTTAGATAAGAGGACAAGTAGAACAGAACTTCCACTGGATTAGACAAATAACATATATGACATAAATATATAGTAATGAGCTTTTGAGGTGCTGATCATGTTATCTTTGGACAGAGCCAGACTATCTGTTTGCCCCTGTTTCCACTTTTTTTGCTAAGCTAAGCTAAGGGCTATTTAGCATACAGAGAGTGGTATGGATTTTACATCTAACTCTTGACATTTGTTCACAGAAAGTGAACAAATGTAAAGTTCCTTTAAACAAACTGTAGCCTGATAATGATTTTTCACCTAATTCACATAATCTTAGCATTTATAGATACAGCTTTAGACCTAAATACAAACAAATCCATGAAACCAAATCACATTATATAAGATTATAAGGGTAAAAAGTCCTTAATTTAACTTGTATAAATTGTCTTAATCATGGTTTGGAGGAAAAAGAAAGACAGGCCAAAAGAGTTGTGTATATATATATTACCTCCTGATTTAATAAACCAGGATCAGTTTATTATTTAAGTGGTGATTAAAGGTAAAATTAAGCATGGGGATTTGCGATTTAACAACTCCACTCTTCTCCAGCCTTTTGTGCAGTTTCTCCTGATTAAAACATGCCCTTATACTTGTCCCTGTCCTCCCGGTTCTTCTCTTCCATGCGCATGTTAAGCACAGCCAAATCCTTCTTGACCGCCTTCTTCATGCCGGGGTCCAGGTCCAGCACCCTGCTGAAGTCCTGCCGAGCCTCGGCCTCATTCCACACCTCCATGTGGGCCTTCCCTCTCAGGTAGAAGGCCTTCACTACGCCTGAAGGACAAATGCAGGCATATACATGTTTGACAGCAGCATTCATGTGAGCGACATCTGCAGAGTGTGCGCGGGGTGACTGCTCTTAACTGAAGTATGTAAATGAATCATTTCAACAACTTCTGTTATGAACAATATGAACACGCGGGAACATGGGCTGTGCGTGTTAGTGTAGAAACAGAGGCACCAGACCTTTTACAAGGGCAGACTTTTATAGACACATGAGACATACATTTACAGATACCATAAAAACCTGCACACACACACACACACACACACACACACACACATACATTGTGAAAAACATACCCAACCTTTTAAAGCCTAAATACACTGTGAGGCTGTAATGCTTACACAGCACGTCCTTTACACTCATAAATCAACTAACTGGAAGGTAATAATGTACTTAGCGCAAAAAAACTTTTTCTGCTTTAAAAATGTCACCATAACTCACACACATCATCAGTCTGTGTCAGTGCCAAACCTGGGTTCTGATTGATGATGTCGCTGGTGTGCTCGATGACCTCGTAGTACTCCTCCATGCGTAGTAGACACTGGCAGTAGTTGAGGGTTAGGGTGTTGGCCATCTTCTCCAGCTTCATCCAGGGGATGTCCCATGCTTTCTCCTGAAGGGGGAAACCAGTTCTCATCCACGTCAATACATACCAGAAATCCTATGTTTGTTAAATGCTGCCCATATTGTCTTACAGAAGCCAACAATCTTCTGTTCGCTTAATCACCTTAGTCTGGACATTTTTGATGCAGATGACAGCCTCCTTGTACTTTTGCGTGGCCTCCTGGTAGCGTCCTTCTTTATAGAGCTTGTTCCCCTGGCCATGCAGAACAGGGACTGCCTTCAGCCTCTCCTCATCATTCAGAGCCCATGACTCCCTGTTGTACTCACTGGGCTGCTGCACCTATAAAACACAAGTTACAGCTCTGTAAGATGATATGGTCACTGGCGCTGAATGGTCTTGATGTATTACAGTAATCCCCACCCCCACAAGCAGATGTTCTTCAGATCTGATCACTTTTACGTTCTCTTTGCCAATGCAGCTTCTGTGGACACAGATCTCTTCCTCACTGTGAACCTGTGCGCTCGTCTCTGCTGTCTCTCACCCGGAGCAGCTCGAGGACAAAGTACAGAGGTTTTGGCTCCTTCATCAGCTCATCCAGGTCGTCGTAGCCGAGGCTGTGGTAGGCGAACATGTTGGCCATACCACATGTGTGGATGTGCCAGTCGACTGGGTCTTTACCTTCTGCGATGCGCCGCATACTCTTGGACACAAGTGGATAAACGCCGGTGTGCTGAGGAACAGGAAGGTGAACAAGAGTCAAAATTGAAAACAGAATCATTACGTAATAATGATCTGAATTATAAACAGTGGTCTCAAGGTGACTGAAGTTTGACATTCGAGCTTTTTAATGTGAAATAATGGATGAGCACGGTGATGGTGATGTCTGAGGAGTTTTGCTCATCGGATGAGTTTTTGCTTTTTTCAGCCTACGAAGCAGCTCTGGATTTGTTTTAAGACAGCGTTGTTTTTTTTGGTTTTTTTAAAAATATGTATTAAAAAACATAAATAAAAACTAAAAAAAAGCAAATAACAATAACAACACTATAATTAAACATAAGCAACAAATTCTCAGTAAACAGATCAACAAATAGACAAGAAGGTAGGAGGAAATTAAGACTTATTATTTCTTAACCCCTCTAATTCTCAATTTAAAAACCTAAATAATATACTTAGTGTTTATCACACATCTGAATATATTTATCTGGTGATAGATAACAACAAGTGCAACAATTACAGCATCCACCATGAGTGTTACATCAATGAGTTCTTTATCTAACCCATTCCACTGATTCAACCCAAAATCTGAAACACACGTGTCTGAGAGTGGTACGAACACAGTGTTATTTTTTATTACATTTTTCTCTGAAATTCTTGTTTTATTTAATAATATTCATCACAAAATTATGATAGAATCATGAGTAAATTCTATAGTTTGTTGTTTTGCAGTGTGTCCCCTGAAGGGGTCACTGTGCCCCTCAAAGACCTGCCATGCCCTCATGAGACAACTTACCACCAGAAAAAAGTAAAAAATTAAACACTGATCTGACTTTTTCTTTTAAAACTTTGTCAAAGATAGAATTAGTTTTTTGATTTATAGTTGAATTTTACTTTTAATAAAATCTTTTTATTTCTTTTACAGATCATTGTTATAATGCCAAGCATAACAGGAAATAATAAATGAATAATAAAATAAATAAATAAATAAAGTGGTTACATTTGTATTGTGATACTTTAAAATATCCTCAGTGGACACGTGAATATAAGAGGAATTACTGTTATGCACAGACGTCATTTTGTTGGTGAGGCGTATTGATCCTGATCCTGATCGAAGATGAATTGTAATATAAACCTTGTTTTGAGTTGGTTCACATTATCAGTCTGTTTCCTCAGTTCACCAGGTTGAGGTTGCCCTCCGCTGGATGGGATGCTGCTGCAGAACACATTTCAGTGGAGTGTGTGGAGCCGCCATGTTGTTCAGAGGAGTGAATAAAGCTCTAAGCCCAATCAAATCTAATCAGAGTGGAGGGGAGTCGGTTGTGCTGATTCAGCAGGAATCAGAGCCGATTAGGCGAAAGTGAGGCCGCTGCAGATTAATGACAGTATGTCTCAATGCATCTGTCATTTACAGTGTGCCACACCCACTGACTCACACACACACACACACACACACACACACCACAGGACATAACAACGTGTAGATTACATAAGAAATACATACATCAACTCATATCCAGAGCAGTTATGTTGGCTTCATAACTGTCTCTGGTTCAGGTTTGCATATGTTTCTGTACCAGATATCTGTATGAGCTTTCATAACAGAGGTCATACAGAAACAACATCCACAAAGACAAAGCATTACTCAGAAAGAAAATGAAACTGAGGCAACTGAGTTTTTAATATTAATTGTTGTAAACCTTTTACATTATTATCATGTAAGTGATTCTAGTTCATGTTGCCTGATCCAGTTTTGAAAACGTTTTGAGCACCCATTCCGTTATCTGTTAGCTCTGTGAAGCCTGTTAGTGATATACTCCTTTCATCTGGGAGTGTTGATTTTCTATTTCATGACCAGCGTGTGTTATGAGGGATAGTGCAACATATGCTTGTGCTTTACGTTTAGTCTTTACATTTATAATTGGAGCACATGAAACTTGTCTTACTGTGCTGATTTGTTGCTTGTGATTGAAAGCAGTGTCTACAACTTCCACATCTGCAGTATGATGTCACTCTATCCAAAGTGCAAAGTCACACTTCTCAGAGGGGATTTGTACTAACAGACTATAATCCCCCAATGCTACAAAAAAAAGTCAGAAAAAACAAGGAAACACAGAGCGAGAAAACAACAGCTTTTCTTTTAGCACTCACAGTGGTGTCACACCAGAATTCAGCCACCTCACCGATCCTCATGGAGGACAACAGGGTCTCCCAGATGTCCAGTTTAAACATGTTGCCGATCACAATCTCCATGGGTGTCCCCACCACTTTGCTGTCATCTATTACTGTCCGATCATCATCACACAGCTGGGTGCGGAAGTGGAACGTCACCTTGAGGCAAAAGAACCATAGAAGAGAAGAACCATTTTCACCGAGGAACTACATGAAGCTTGTACACAATGTGGACAAAAATGGGGAGAGTTAAGCATAATGGCAAAGACTTATGTCAGGTTTAAACGTGGGCAATGGCTCTTCAAGGCAACACAGCAAGCCATGTGACATAACTATCAGAAAGACTCAGTCGTTGGGACGTGAAATGCAGGTGATCAGAAATACTATCAAATGAAAAGGCAAGAGGAGGAGTTGTCACAAGTCGAAACCCTCTGACAGGCAAAGATAACATGTTTTGTTGAAACACTGGCCCACTAAACACAACCAAACACCAGTCTCAACAAAAATGTTATGTCACAGGCTTCACACAGCTCAGTTATTCAACAGGGCAGACAGACATGCGGAAGGACAGACATGCCAAGGTTGCATGGTTGTATAACATCCAAAGAAAGTGAAACCATTCAGCAGAACTGAGTGTACAGTGTGGTGCACTGTGGTTTTCGTGGTCTTTTCCCATTTTTCAAATTTTCAGTGCCCTCATTTACGGTACCAGCTCAAGTCAGGAATGTTTTAATGAACCAAGGATGATGTCGTGCCCTGAATGACTTGTAGGTCACAAGTTCTAAACACTTTTAGGGAAACTTGAGGAATGAAAAAAAAAGATACAGAAACTGTAAAACAGGGTTGATAAGCCACACAGGTTGTTAGCATCACAGAGTTATAGATGTTACACATTCATATAAACCCAACTGAAATTCTTTATGTCAAACCTGTTGCAGCTGGTTAAAAAAGTAAAAGTGTATTGGATTAAAATAACATTAAAGGGGCGGTGAGTGATATATGTCCTCTACCAACCTCTACTGGCTGCCAGTGGGAACTGTAACAACATAAATGTTCTTCCCTTCCGTCATCCTGTAGCACTGGCAACAGGATGAGAATTGGCAGAAGTCAGGAAAGTGAAGTCCGTAAATCACAAATAATAACGCCATCAACAACAACCCTTTCAAACCTTTGCAAATATATTATGGTCATACAGGCCAATAATAGTTCAACTATGAATCTAGTGCCTAGTGAGAGGCATCTTCACAGCACAGCTCTTTAGCTTCATGTGCAAACAGTTGGTCTGATCTTTTAGTAGACAAAAATCTGCCGTGTTTAAAACCAAGAGTATAGAATAGTAACAGACAGTTTTGTAAAACAGCTTCTGTTTGGCCAGATGTTTTTTTTGGTGCCCTGCAATAGTTTAGTTTATGGTTCACATAAAACTGTTCTGTCTCTGCATGGTCATATGATGCTGCGCATGGTATGATAATTAAGTGCATATGCTGAGTTTCATTAGTATCTCTAATTAGATTTGAAATATAGAAACGAGCTTTGTGAGTCATATTTTAATTCATTCTAGTTCATTTGTCCAAAACTGGCCCATACATACTGTCGCTACTATTAATCTGAAATATGCT
This sequence comes from Trachinotus anak, assembly GCF_046630095.1. Lineage (NCBI taxonomy): Eukaryota > Metazoa > Chordata > Actinopteri > Carangiformes > Carangidae > Trachinotus > Trachinotus anak. Next base: position 16,756,637 of record NW_027273865.1, read on the forward strand.
TTAGTTAGATTCACTTACAGTACAGTGAAATAACCGTGAGCCCACATGGCCTAGTCTTTACTGGATGACAGCTAAGTTGTTTGAAAAACTAAATTCAGATAAACACATATTTAGGTGTATACCCATTAGTGTCTTTCCGGATTTATCTGAAGTGAGGATAAAGTCGTGAAGGTCTAGAGTACCTTTGCTCCAGTGATGAATTTTGGAATTTCTCCGGTACCTCCATGCAGGATCGTTTTCTTGATTCCCTCTGATCCCAGCAGCAGTGTATCCTGCATATCCGACATCTTTTTTGTTTATTGTTGGGGCTCACCTGATCACCATGCATATACCGTATATCTGCGTGTATCATGCAACATGTGTCAGGGGTGTGTATGACTTGGAGGTGTCGTTCCTGGTGGATTAGCTTAGGTAGGGATAATGAGATTAGAAACTTCTCCTCCTCTCCTTATGTTTCATCATTTATCTGCTGCTTCTTGTATTAGTCAGTCATCATCAGCACTTTCTCTGTGTACACAGAAACATCCAGAAAGGAGGAGAAACAGTGAGTCCGAGTGAGTGAAAAAGAAAGTGGAGCAAGGTTTTGGATGGCTACTACCGCAGCAACGAGTACCTTATATGAGTGGAGGAGGTTCTAAGTCTGTTGAATGTACCACAAGAACAGGCCTGCAGTGTGTACGTGTTTGTGTGTTTGGGTATGTGTGCATATATGTGTGTAAGAGAAAGAAAGAAAACACAAATAAGTCTGTGATGGTTTCCATTCTAGAGGAAATTTCCTGGATTTATGTGGATGTGGTGATCTGAACAATGCCGAGAATACTGAGAAATGGTGGAGCAGACAATTACTGTATGGACTCCTTGACCTTGTCTATTAAACATCTGTCTCCCATCTGCGTTGTGTGTGCATGTCTGTGTGTGTGTGTGTGTGTGTGTGAGAGAGAGAGAGAGAGAGAGAGAGAGAGAGAGAGAGAGAGAGTAATCCAAAGCTCCTGTAGTATTTGCTAACAAAGTCTGCAAGCAGTTTGAGGGGGCAATTATTCTCAAACATTACCCAGTGTTAATGCCTTATTCCATACTAATTGAACAAATAGAAAACCCCATAACTGCATCTTGGCAACGCTCACAATTGTATAACTTTACAGCTTTGTGTTTCCTCTGTGGAGCAACATGAAGGAGTGGGTATTTCACCTTGAATTATCAGGCAAGGCTGCTGTCTTATCTGTATTCAAATAACACCTCCATATCCTTGGACAGTGCTGCAACATACTATCAAGTTTGCCATTTTTCCCCCACTAATGTGACAAACAGGATTGGGCAACAGTTTGGTATGCACTTGGCGAAGAGGCAAAGACTAGATTTTACACCCTCTTGTGGAGGAGGTTGGCAGGGCAGCAAGATTTTCTCTACTTGATCATATGGCCTGAAAGTGTAGCTCATGTGGTCATGTAAAGCTCTTTGAGACCTTACACAGACAGGGTGAGATGGTGAATTCATGGGCAATGACATCACGATGTTGATGACATTTACTTAAATACTAATAATAATGAAAAAAAAAAAAAAAAATCAGGAAAATTGTTTATGCTCTCTCTGGATCTTGATCCCATTTCTGTAGTTTTGGAAACACTGAAACACTTAAAATGCAACTTGGGCATATGGTGGGGGTGCTTCTTTTGGATGACAGGTTTGTGTTGCTATAGTTACAGCCTTTTACATCATCATCATATCTCAGAGTTTAAAAGAAAAAGAAAAAAAGAATGAATGTGATTAATCTTCATTGCTGGGCCCCTGAGGAGGTTTGTACTGAAGAAGGTCTTGAGTTGGTGATTTAAAGGTTGTATCCGTGTCCTCACCTCTGGTCATTCTTTTTTCTACCAATGAGGGGAGGGAAAGCAGCAATCCATCCAACCTGTTGGAGAGGTAATACTATGACAATGGTGTGTGTTGTAGCTCAGGCTTTGTGTCAGAGTGACTCATACTGCTTGCGTCACACCGCCTACACCTTTCTCTGCTGCTCTGCCTATGCGTGTCTAGGTGCATTTGTGTCTGTGTGTTCACGCATATCTGAATTTGCTGCATGTACATTGTAGCGCGGGAAATCGATTGTGCCAGTTTGCTGAACTGCATGCATACACGTCTTTGAGAACAGGTTCAGCTACAAGCAGTCCTGCCTGCAGGAGGTACAATGCGGTCTCCATCATATTGAGCCCTGCTGGAAACTCGTCACTGATGCATTAGTTCCACTTTAAGCAAGTCATCTTCTATTTCTGGAAAGTACAGTCACGGGTTTCCTGGGGAGGAGCCATTCCCCATGTAAGAGCCATTCATTCATATACATAAGACATGGGGCAAGGCTCCTTCCATGACGCACAACATACACGCACATAGCATAATGTTTATGAATGTGTAAACCTTTCGTGCCTCTGCTGTGGGAATGAGGCACAGAGAGAGCGAGTGTGGGAGAGGAAGAGGGAGAGAGAGAGAGAGAGAGAGAGAGAGAGAGAGAAACAAAGAGAGAGAAAATCCTCTTTGTCCCTGTCAGACTGACATGTAGAGCTGACCTAGCAGATGTAAAAGGAAGAGAAACAACCAATAAGAGCAGTGTCGGTGTCAGTTTGCAAGATTAGACACACACACACACACACACACACACACACACACGTATTTGGTAAGTCATAACTAACCTTGCAGACAAAATTGTTAAAAACCTACAAGTACAATGAAACATGATGCCTTGTTGTACTGTTTACTCTATTACTTAACACCATGTAAAATAGTCAATATTAGCTCCAACTTCACCAGTCAAGCATTAAAATGCTGCTCATGACTTGAAGCATCAACAATGAATATCCAGCTATGTAAAATATTATTGGCAGTGAGGCCCTCTTTTGCCTACTCCTTCCTCTTTATTAGGAAACCTGAAGTAGATTTTGTTCATAATACTTTTTTTTTTAATTACTTATTTTTTGCCACTTGGGTGCTGTCCAACAAGTTGTAAACACATCACTGACATATTGTTACCTTATTCAGTTTTTATATATGCAAACACTTACTTCTTAACATATCCAGCCAACATGGAGCAACATTCATTTAGAGTTGTGTTTGTATCCTCCTGACAAATGTAAGTCCAAGATTTAATCTCCTATTAGCTGTTTTTAATCTCCAACAACTCCTGAAGGAGATATCTGGATTTTAAGCTGCTGGTTACTCCACTACTGTATGTTTAACATCTAGTTTGTCTGTCTGCCATTTGGTTCTGGGCAGGTAGTGTGTTATGAGTTTGTTATAACTGTTCTCCTGCTCCATCTAGAAACAGAGCTGATGAGCGCAGTGAGAGTGAACCAAAGTTGGAGGATATAAAACCAAAAAAATTAGCTGAGTGGGAAAAAAAACTCTGAGCTGAGGGGAACTCCCGAGCCAAGTTATATATATCTGTGGGTTTGTCATTGCAAGCAACACCTTTCACATGACACATAATCATTTGATCCACTGTTAATACAAATATATGACTGGAATAGCTTTAAGGAAAATTTCGAAAGTAAGACTTTTGTTTGTGCTACTTGTACTTTTACACACACACACACACACACACACACATACTTGTACTTCTATCTTTGTGAGGACACTCATTGACATAATACATTCCCTAACCTTAACCATCACAACTGAGTGCCTAACCCTAACCCTGACCCTAACCTTAACCTAAACCTAATTCTAACCATAACTCTAAAACCAAGTCTTAACCCTCAAAAAGTGAGGACCGGCCAAAATGTCCTCACTTTCCCAAAATGTCCTCACTCTGTTAGTAAAATACATTTTTTGGTCCTTACTATGTAGCAAGTACAAGTACACACACACACACACACACACACACACACACAGATCAATGGCAAGAGACCAAGCTTCTGTGTTTGTGTATGTATGTGTTTCGCAGGTTGAGGGGAAGTGATGAGGGGAAGGTTACATGGTGAATCACAGCCTCTCTGACGCTCACACAGACACACATATTCTTAGACACAGAGGCGCTCTGGTTAATCTACCTCTTGTATGCACCTACATTCTGGTCTAAAGAGAAATACACAGATATTTTGCACACTCTCTCTCACACACGTACACATCAGTAATGTTTATAACAGAATTCATTTTGCCAGAGGTTTCCTTAATTCGGACTTTGGAAGGAAGTCACCAGAAACTTCCAACCGACAGATGCTTTCCAACACTCCCCACAATTATGTTGACATGTCTTTTTTCATTGAACTTTTTTTTTAATGATTTACTAGTTTGGGGTAGTCTGGCAAAGCCATTCCACAATTTTTGCTTTGCAATTTTTGGCCTACATGGATGAAATACTTGGAAACAGAAGTAATTTTAAGAAGAAGTTTTAAGCCGCTCTGGAAATGTCAAATTGCTCTTAACTATCTGAACAAAATCATGTTCTGAATGAGGACTTACCTGCTCCGGAAGTGGTGGGTTTCAGACCTAAATCTCGTAGCAGAAACTTCATTTCATTCATAAGATGCATTTTGCCATTAGAGGCTAGTTTAGGCAACCATAGCTGTTAGCTTAGAACATGATTAATTTGATATACAGTGTTACATAAGATGTGCAGTAAGATACTAAAACCATCTGATACAAATTTGACAAAGTTTCAAAAGAGAATGCAAAGAGACCTTGCAAAGAGAATTATTTGCAAGGTCCAGTCAGCCCAGTCCAGTGCCTTGTCATTATTGAATTTCAGCAGCTTACATCAGGCCACAGACATCAGGATGCAGACCTACAGTGTGGAAAACATTAGTGCAGGGATGTTCAAGTGTTTTTTCCGTCAGTATTTCTCTGTCATTAAGTATTTCCAGTTTTGAGTATTGGCTATTGTGTCACATGCCACAAGAATACAGGAAACACTAACAGGATATGCAACATATAACATACAAAGCTGATAACTTATTGAATAAAGAATTGTTTTTACTTGAATTACTGTGATAATTGTTTGATACTACATGTGAGTAAATAAACATAATTCTACCAAATGATATGTTGTAGCATGACAGTAGAATACATAAGAAACAATCTAATCTGGGGACAATATAAGTATTTCAATTAAAATGCAAACAATTAACAGTAACAAGCACTAAAAGTCTCAGCAGTGAGTGCATACAGCTACAGTAAGCCCTGAGGCTCAAACATGTCAGTCAGTCAGCTACTGCACTGCTTAAAACAAGCTACACTTTGTCATTCAGTACTCAAGTGAGTCTGTAACAGTATTTCAGATTGTATATACTTCCATTTATATGGTTTAGTTTGGTAATATATAAAAGCCAAGAGAAGCAGGGAGTGCAGCATATGGCCGGCACGTGCCAGGGTAAACTTGATTCATATCGAACTTGCAGAAGAATCACTAGAAAGATCAGTTCGTTAATTTTTGTGCAGCATCTGGAACAAGTACGCACAGGAATTCTTCCACACCAGCTGCTATTGTCTTCATGAACAAATTAATTATCAGTGGTTGGTACTGCCCTGTACTTTTCTGTTCCTGTTCTGTGCCGGTTGTTGTGATGAACAACAAACTGCCTTCAGGGAAATTCTCAAAGACTAATACACTGTACATTATGGCTGTAACACTGAATACCATTCAGCCTTATGCCATTTGTCATAGGTTAATGACAGCTCTCCTGAACAGGTGAGGATACAGAGGATGGACGTGTAAACAGCAACACCTGAACAACACAATGCAGTTTTCTATTTTAACTGACAAGCCAGTGAAGCACAAGTTCATCTTACATCAAATTAGTAAATCATTTAACCACTTGCAAACAACCACCACAACAACAGGTGAAAAATGACATTAGCTATATCAGGTCTTCAACCTGTGCCAGTGCAATGCTTCTGCAGTGACAGGAGGCAGCGCATCAATACACAAGTGAGTGGCACATTCAAATCTGTCCAAATCAACTGCATCAGCAGAGTAAATGTCCAGGCTTCACCACACTGTAGCATTCATAATGACAGCTGACAATAAAACTGATGAATGGGACAATAAAAAGCTACTCCATTTTCTCCTCTAGTCTTCCAGATTAGGAAGTGAAATTGTTAAGATTTCCAGTCCACCCCTCATATTTCCTCCAAAGATTTGAAAAGGATAAGTGAGATGGCAGCGCTTCAGTCAAGCCAGTCAAATCCTCCAGGCACAGGCGATTTCATATTTGGATCTTCTGTTTAACTTTTCAAACTGTGTGTATGCTTTATTTATCTAAGTGACCAAAATGCAGGAAAGCTGTGCACACAACTTGCATTCATAGATTACAGATGTCTGTGGAATTTGAACCATCACCCACTCGACTTAGCTCTTTACAGTATACCTTCTACACTAATTCATGGCTGAATGAGGGTCTTCTGGTCCTGATTTCTGTGCATCCTCATCATTATATCTATAATGTTCATCGCCGGATTGTTCAGGTGCTTGTGATATTGTCTCCAACCTTTGCAATGTTCCACTAGCTCATATTTCTACACAGATATTGTAGAACAAGGTCACAGATTGGAAAAGATTGCATAACAAATGGCAGACTCCCAACCATGTCTTACAAAGTTCTGCTGCCTGTCAACAAGACAATGATGAGTTTTGTTCTATGGCTGAGAGATTTACCCCTGCATTACACAGATCTGGGCCATGTTTTAATCGCTACTTAATTCTCTGTTCTTTGTGTAAATTCAGTCTAATCATGCAGTTAAAGACAATGTCCCTGACATGTACAAAGCAGACCATTGGCTGCTTGCCCAAGCAGAAAAGGTCAGAGGTCAGAGTCACTGCTCTCTAAACCACTAAGAGAAGGGACTTTTGACCCTGCAGTACCTCTTCTGACCAACAGGAGGACTGCTGGATAACTCATTAAGTGTGTGTGCCTGTCTTTGTGTGTGTGTGTGTACTGTAGCTGTCCTGACATGCAAAATTCTCAGGAACAGCCTGCACTGAAGTCTTGTGAAGTCATGCTGTGGGTAACGACAGGCTAGATGTTTCTGGAATGACACATTAGCTCAGATTCTCCACGTGTGCACATCAGTTGCTGCTCTTAAATTACGCGCAATTTACTTAAAGCAGTCTCTGTAGAGGTAAATTAAAGATACATAGCTCAGTAAGTGATTATTTCCTCTTGCATTCTATAGCCTGTAATATTTTAGCTGGTGCACAATGATGTGTATTGTTTTGCTCTGATATTCATGGCCCCGTCCTAATCCCTGCTCTCGTCAGAGATGCTGGCCTTTGGCTCTTTGGCTCTGTGGCTCTTCCCAGCCACAGCTTCCCCTGACGGGGCCCCTGCCGTCCTGCTCTCCGCCTGGCCCCGACCTTTAGCTACATACCAGAACACATAGCAGCAAGGACAAAGGGCAAATGCACACGACACATAAACACACTCATAGAGTACATACTGGCTCCCTGTTTCTTAAACACACACTAACGTAAAGGTTTCCTCTGTGCACGGGAATCATTGACTCAGGTCTGTGATGTGCAACGAGAGGGGATAGAAGAACTTCATGTGTTTTACATTAACTCAGTATTGCACTTGATTTTTGACAAACCAACCTCTACACATCACATAAGATGTGATGCTGGATTGTAACTAACCCTGTGTTTTTAGGTGTAACTTAAGAAGAATATTTCATAGAATCAGGGGACTTAAAAGAGACAGAATAATAATAAAAAACTACCAAGATATCCTGACTTTTAGTTCCTAATACTTGTCAGAAACACTGAACTCTGCACTGCCTTAGATGCATCTTGATAATTTCTTTCACTGGCCTGGGAAATGCCCACATGATTTCAACTGCATATCCCCAGTTTGTAACCCAGGATTTCTGTTAAATAAATGGAGCATCCAAGCCCAGACTGAGATTATGTCACTGGATCAGTTTTTCAGACTTTACAAAGCTCCTACACAGCCACAGAAGATGTTACACAACTGTTTCCACAGGCTGATTATTGCTCTCAGTGTCTATTACATTGACTTTAACATGTAAGATCAGTGGAGTGTCCCTTTAAGAACTACAAACATGTATAGATGAGGTGTTGCGTGAACATAGTAGAGAGCAGCAATAATCTGCAGCAGGTCCTCTTCGAAATATTTGACTACACCCTGAAACAATCCTATTCAAAGGATCGTCTTTTACCCTCCTTAACCTCTTGATTAGGGCTGGGTTATGGATCAAGGGAATGTATCGCTGTAGCTATTAGTCATATCCAGGTGGCTGTAAGTTGCCAGTGGTGTCAGCAGTAATTTGACAGTATAGTTTTGATGAGACACTGACAAAGACAAGGCAAATCCTCCCATTCCCATGCTGTGAGCTAATTGAACTAATTGACCTGATAGACCAAACAGCCTTTGCAGATCTGTGCAGACCTAATCCTACTGTTTACTTTCAACAAGAGCTCATGCCCCTGATGAGATATGTACTAAAACATCCAGATCTCTCTCTCATTACCTTCTGCATGTCAAACAAAATGCAAACAGAGACTGTATACAGAAACATTCATTACAGGACATTATCATGAGGTAATTTCTGCTAATCCAAAACAAAATAGGGAATGTACAGGTCAAAACATTAAAACTCAATCCTATACTGCACTGACCAAAGTGAGTCTGAATATAATTTAATCTATATAATGAATTCTAGTCTTAAAACTCTGTTGCCACAGTAGCATGTTAACAAGCCCTGGCTACTTTGACTGGTTTCCATTTAGGAGCATGCAAATGCAGAGACATTAAAGACAATAAAATCGACCTAATTTACCAACTGAATTCTTTCCAGCAAACGGACATTCCCAACACCAGACGTACCAGATGCATGACATGATGAAAATTTCGTAGTAAAAAAAGTTTTGCAACATGTCTCTCCCGGTCTCATGTGTTACATTTAAACTAGGCCTTTGTACAAATGATTAATTAGAAAAGAGTTACTGCCATCATCTGCAAGGTACAGCAGCTCTTGTAGCTGCAATAAACACATACAATCTTTTTTTTGCTATGTAACAAGTTGATAATATTAATAATAAACCTTGATGAAAATAATCTAACGTGTTTTAAGCAAGGTAAAATTAACTTATTAGACATTTTTTTCTTTTATGATTTTACCATTGACTATATAGTCAATATGCTATCCACCCAAATAGCAGGTGTTACACTGGTACAGCTCATTCGAAATCAACAAATAAGAATTGTTTCATTATGTCATTTCATTATATCTGTGCTGCAGTTGTTATTCAACCTACTGCCAAAGTATTAATGTTGTGTTGTTTTCCAACTTGATTACCTTAATGGAATTGCTTTGGCTTACGTTTTATTGTCTGTCCTTTTCTGCTTTTTGTCAGCTACTAAATGCCATGAAGTCATCCTATTACAAAATCCTGATTGTGCTATCGTCATTACTCATTGTTTAAAGTAGTTCTGCGCTGTGATCAAGCTATGTGACCTTTTCTGATGGGCTAGTAGGGATATGAGAGGTGGAAGTGGGATATTGAATGTGATTGAAGTGCAGCCAACAGAGAGCAACAGGATCAACCTGAGTATTTCCCCCAACAAGCTGGACTAATCTGATGGTTGGACCAGGTCAAGGGATTAAACGAGTGGTGTTCAGCAGCCACCCTGTCTGACCTCAATACACTTAACCTGGCCCAGTCCTTAAGACAAATTGTCTACCTGTTCAGAAGCAGAAGGATAAAGCTGCAAAAAAGATGCAGGATCACTGCAATAGGACATAGAAAAGGTCCATTTGGGTGTGCAGTAACATATTTCTGTTCATTTATAATCCTTGGAATGTTGTACGGTGTTTATTTTATGGATAAATATCAAATTGTATTTTTAATATAAATTAAACCTAATTTCACCCCCTGTAGCACATCAGAAACTTGGTTTAACATTAAGCTTATAATTGGGTCTAAATGGGCCAATCTCTGAGCCATTGATGTACTTGCAGAGACACAGGATCAGGTCAGCTGCAGAGTACAAAAATGAAAAAGAGAAATTATTATCTTCTATTTTCTGAAATGTGCAACCTGTAAATTGACTCCTCCACATTTTAGTTTGCTTTTAACTTACCACTTCAGGATGCACTGTGTATCTTAACAAGGAGACAAGGCTGTATTGCTTTGGAGCTCTGGAGCTAAACCAAGTTATGTGAATAATGCATCGATCCAAGCCTTACAGTATCACAGCCCACTGGTACAGTCTGCATGACTGAGCACAAACCCAGTGAACTTGGAAATCTCTGCTAACACTCCTGGGAGAGATTATCCACTCAGAGACCCTATTTCAAATGCAATGTCATTTCCTGACCAGGGAAGATCAGTGGAATAGCCAGACATTTGACTGGAGAACCTGATGGTGAGCACGCCCTTGTGGGAGACTGCTGAGTCTGATGGGCTTTAATGTGGACCATGTGCTCGCATAGGGCAGGACGACACTGAGCTGGTCCTGGTCTTCACGAGCAACTATTGACAATTTCCTCAAGTATGCGTGAGATGCACACAGAGAGGACACTCCCAGATACTCACACAAACACACACACACACACACACACACACACACACACACACACACACACACACACACACTTTTTCCATCCAAGTGAAGTTGTCGCATGCAGCTAGAATCAAAGGTCAGCCTGCTCTCACATGGGTGCTGCATGTGGTGAGCAGACACACATATATTCACTATCTATCTATCTATCTATCTATCTATCTATCTATCTATCTATCTATCTATCTATCTATCTATCTATCTATCTATCTATCTATCTGTTTAAGAAAAGAAAAGGATAAGAAAACACTGGTTATCGCTCTGCTCTTGCGTGCTGAACCTTCCTGCTTAAAACACTAGAAAACTGCCTCTGGTCATGGGCATGCGTCCAAAGGAAGACACTAGAGAATGGGTTCAGCTTCCACTTTTTAACTTGAGTTAAATTAGCGGAAGCTTGGAGGTGGCCTACATTCACTACTTACACCAAGAGGAAAAAAAACCCACTTCTGAATATCTGTATATTTGCATGTTGAAGTATAATTTCTTTCTCATTTCCTCTAAAATACCTAGTTGTTACCCCCTTGTTCCTCATGGTCTGGTTTTCTTCCACTGTACATACATTTATGTACTATGGAACAATTATGTTTTTTTCTTTCAGATTTATGGATTAATGTCAAGCTGTTTGTCATTAACACCATCAGTGACATTTATTATACTCAGAACCAAGATATAAGAGGAGAACTGAAGCTGAAGCTAAAGCATGGAGCCAGTTAGCTTAGCTTAGCATAAATACTGCAAACAGTGGGAAACAGCTAGCCTTGGTTGGGCACAGATACTTCCAAGATTCATAAATATGATTGTTGCCAAGCGACCAGCAAGGACTCCATGGTGATATTGATCTTCTTATCTAACTCCCAGCAAGAAAACAAGTATACATGTTTCCCTAAACGTCGAACTATGTCTTTAATCTCATAATGTGATTTCACCTACAAGTGCTAATCATGCACTCAAGATAAATTACGGTAATCGACCTATTTCAGTAATGTGAGGGTGAGTGGAAAGGTATAGCTGAACACTGTGTGTCCCTTATAAGTGATTGTGTCCGTGGTTTGCATGCGTGCTGCACAGGCTTGAACTGTATCTAAAAAAGAGCCAATGTTTGCTGTCCCTTTCTAAGTGCTAATAAGCAACAGTAGCTTAGAAATCCTAGACAGCCCCACTTTCACCAGTCTCTCTCTGCCTCTCTCTCTTACAAGGGATTAAGTTGTCAGGTTACATTGAACTCCGAGAGCCCTCCACCCAGACAAAACCATCTTAAGGTGCAGGCCGTCCAGTTATTTATAACTCTGTTGGGTAAGCCTCCACTCTCTACGGCCCACTTCAGCACATTGACATGTATGGGCCTCTGTGTTCGGCTTTATTATCAAAGGGGATCACATCACACTGGCTGTTTTTGTGAGTGTGTTTTCATCCATGCTATATTGAAAAACTGTTCGATACTATAGCTACATGTTTCTGTGAGTGTATGTGTGTGTGTGTGTGTGTGTGTGTGTGTGTGTGTTCCGGCCCATCACAGCCATTTAACAAGATTGTCTGGCCACCACTGCTCAGACTTTCCAAAGAATTACATAATAGGCCTTCACTGAAGAGCACCAGACTGACAAGAGCACCTTTCCTGACGTCACTGCACACACACACACACACAGACACACCATACACACACACACACACACACACACACAGAGTAAATTTGGAGTGCAGGGTGCAGGCAGCAGATTGCAGACACACAATGCCGGTGCTCTTTCCTTTTGTTACACTGTCCTGCGTCCCACTCTCTCTTCCTTTCCCACTTTCTCTCACTTTCGCCTCACGGCCCACCTATCTGGAACTACCGTCTATTTTGGGAGCCCGGTGCCGGCCAAGTATCGGCTGCAATGTGTAGAACACATCACGGGTAGGGGCCCCTTTGAGACAGGATGCGTTCTGGCTTAAGCACCGTGGTGAGTGGGTGTAGGCTACCTTGTATAATCTTTCTATCCTTGGCTGTACATTGGTTTCAAATCACATTTTAAATCTTCACCTTCACATTAAATTCACATTAAATGACATTTTTATCTTGATTTAGCATTAGAGAACTATTATGTTAGATATAAGGGTTAAAAGTAAGATCTTTGGTGCAACTCAAACTCTGCTTTAGTGATTCCTCTTCTCATTCACACCTGTGGGTTTCCACAGTCAAAACATTCATGCAACAATGATTAGTTAGTTTTCTTTAGCTTTATATGAAGGCTGAACCATTTTTGCAGAGAGAGGTGCCAGTGATATGCTCCTCATACTGAAGTTCCTCATGTGATTTATGGTCATCTTCACTGTACAGTGAAATATGACAAAACCCCTCAAAGACAGTTATTGAATGTTTCAATAAATTACTTTATTCATTGTTCATTTATCAAAGCAGGGCAGCCCCCCATAAAACAGCTGCATGAGACAAAACAGAGGACCACGGTGATAAATCTACATTTAAAATAAGACTGTAGAACCCTTAAGAGACACAGCAGAGAAAAACCAGACCTCACCACATTTTAGCTGCTGACATTTCTACAATTACTTCTCAATTCTCATGAGTGGGTTACTGACATTTTTGTGCATTTTCAGATTTTACTATATTTCATGCAAGTGAATACTCCTATTAAATCAATGTGTTTATTTCCAAAATTATTTTACTTTTTTTTTTTTTTTTTTTTTTTTTAACTCTTGAGAGTCTGTCTAGTAATCTGTGAATAATGTAACTTTGTTTAAATATCATGTAGAGACAAGCTGAGAGAACCAGTTGAAAGTGCTGATGTGGGGCTTTCACAAAGTATCTCATTTATGTCTGGAGACCATAACTTTTTTTTTCTCTTATTCTTTTACATGTAAATTGGCTGTATTATAGTTTTATATAATATATCTGTCTGTTGTATTTGTGTGTGTACATACTTATAAAATACTGATAAAATATATATTTTTTCATGATAATAATAATAATATTTTGAGTTATACAGGGTATTTGCTTGTTTCAATTGTTTTCCATTTTGGTTTCCTAGAATCTTAGTTAAACTGACAAAACAGCGACAACAATGAATGATCAGAAAGTCTGCAAAAGCTTTACACTTACATCTTTTTTTTATCACTTCTCTTGCTCATTTCTCTTCTCCTTCTCTTTTTTCTGTTTTTACTTAATGTCCTTCACAGCATAAAATATATATTTATATATATTTTTTGTTTTCAAATCAAAGACTATACAGCTGTTGCCCAGACAGAGAGCATTTCTTATATTTAGCTTTGTGGGTTGTGTAATGGCCCCTGAAATTGTAGTTTTGGAAGAATGAGCCAACAGTTCCAGACATCATAGTTTACCTCTGCATCAGCTGAAAAGAAACAGTATTTCTCACTTCAGCTAACCATTGCTCTGCCACTGATATTTTTTCCGCGGCTCGATCTTGCAAAGGCTCCAGTGTGAAGCACTGAACCGGAAGTCCCTTCATTTTTTAATAAAAACTTGTCTAAAATAATAAAACACGGATTTTATTGGAGCGCTGTGTTTTCATGAGGTGACAGTGCACTTGGGACCTCATTAAAATTCACTTGGAGGGAGAAGATTCTTTTACTTCAGCCTACACCTAATTTAAAAGAAATAAAAAAATACACTTTGCATATTATTTGAGGGGATAAGCTTCATTTCCCCAGATTTGAAATGTCCTGAAGGAGCTGCCACAGATAAATCAAGACTTTTCATATCGAATAGCAGACCACATGATAGACAATACACAGTACAGCTCTCTATATGTCTCCATCAAAAGTGACAAGCTGGCAGGGAGCTGGAGACTATTCCACAAACTCACATAATCACATTTGATTTTGTAAGTCACAGTCAAATATGAGTTGAAACTACAGAAACATGAGTTTGAGTTTATAGAGTCAATATGTGTCTATTCACTTGATCACCTCCCAAATCAGAAAACATTTAATGACATAAAAAGAGGACAGCACAGTGACTGCAAGACAATTATAGAGATGTTTTTGTTTTAAACTTGTTTCAAAGCTGATGTCTTTTGTGAAACAATCTCTTTGTTTTTTTTTTGTTTTTTTTTTATCTTTTTTTAATACCAGGGACAATGATGATGGAAAGAAGTCCAGACAACTATTATCCTGTACCCAACAAGTAAAAACATTCGAACAATGTTAATAAACCAAAGAAAAGAACCAAATAGGAAATCGGTTAATGTTGTTTAATAATACAAGAAGTTTTTAATATTCAAAATATGTGTTTAGTAAAGTTAACATAGGTTAGGCACCAAAACTTCAATATTTTTTTCATACTTACACAACCTAAAGAGCTTAAAACACATCCCTGATCAATCCAGTTAACTGATTATCACGCTTCATTTGTAACAGATTAAACATTTCTAAATTTTGTGTTTAGTGGTGCATTAGTGTGTGTGTGTGTGTGTGTGTGTGTATGATCCCCTGATTTAGTTCCTGCTTTAGGCCACAAGATGCACTTTTCCCTCTGGGGCTAAAGGTCATGGAGGATTGCGGGAGCACGCTGCGCCACAGCCTGCGGTTGCGTCACCACCAGTATTGAGTCAGGTGCACTCCCAAGGATCTCACTGCCAGCTGCCGTCGAGGCAGGGATAATCTGCCTAAGCAGCTTTCACATGATTTCACCCACAGGGAAGAATTTAGGGGAGGTTTGTAAACCTCTTCAGACCTGGCCTTGGAGCTTCTTCCTGCTTTGACTTAAGAGGTGAACAAGGGCTGTACAGCAGACACTACACCAGAGAATACTTCAGTCTCAGAAAACCCTTTGCTCATTTGCAATTTCTTCATACCTGCACACACACACACACACACACACACACACACATACACACACACGCATCTTGTCCATTAGCTCTTTGTTCTCTTCCTTTCTACTTCAAAGTGTGCCTAAAACACATCACCTATCACTCCATTAGCCATTACACTGAAAGCACCACTATGAGATGCATTGTGATAAGGAACATTAGACCAGATGTTATATAGATGTCCTGAGAGAGAATTTCTCAGGACACAGAGATATATCACAGAGTTACATTTATCCACTGGAATAGACTGTAGGAACTTTCTCTGACCTTCTCAGTGAGGGTGAGATGAACCTGAACAGATGAAGTTAATCTACTAACAGCCAGGGGTCAGAGTCAGTGGCCCGATGTCTGATGAATATATGCTGTGCAAAGATGGTATTACATATTCAAAGGGCACAGGCAACCCTGTCCTTGGAAGAAGAACTGTCCCAGTGAGTCCTTTGTGTCCAAGCAAATCTCTGGCTTTTGGATCTTGATCGCATTGCAGATCAAAATCTTCAACTGCTTGTTTTTGGAAATAAAGCCCAAACTGACACAATAAGCAAGTTAAACAAAAAAAAAAAACAAAACTACTTCCTAGGTTGAAAAAAAAAATTGAAATCGAGAAGAGAAAAGATTTAAACCTTAAAACCCTGATGTGAAAAAAAAGATAGTATCTACTTTTCCTCTGCCTCTTTCTGGATGTCTTATCTCTCACTGAGTTCAAGCAGCCCCTCAATAGCTGAAACAGATTATAGCCTGCTGAGCTGTTTGTGCACTAACTAACCCTCAGCAGTTGCCTGTCTGACGCTGATTAAAATGTTGCAATAGTGAAAAAAATATTGGTTAAATAACAGCAAACTTTAACTTACTGTAAGTGCAATTTTAATGCCATAGCATGAACAGTACAGTGAACAGTACAGATGTTGCAGCTTACTGTGGCACTTAAATGAGTCATTGTTAATATTGTTAGCTTCACTTCATCTGTGCTTTTCTATATTTAAATCTAAGTGCACACTGTAAACAGCCTGCTTTGTGCTATTAAAGCGACCTGGAATCTTAACCAAAAACAAGTCAAACATTGTGATCATTTCAGTCCATGTTAAGTGGCAGGTGCCTGAGAAAATAACTGCACTACAATAACATATTATGGTGCAGCGCTGGTCACAATCTCATGTTCAGATACAGTAAATTGCTTGAGTAAGGGCTTGCTATTACTGCTCACAGAGCAGCTCACGCCTTAAGAAGATTATTGTTTATGTTCCCTGTGGCAGTATAATGTATGTGTCCAACAGGAAGTGTGTTAGGTAAGTCCATAAGCCTGGAGCCTGGAGTGCATAACATGTGAGTCTGAACCTCAAGTTGAACACAAGGAGACTGACAAATGTCAAAAACAAAGCACTTATGCAGTGGTATAATTTAATGTTGATTTAACTTTTGTGATAATGTTGTTAAAAGTTCACTTTTTTGAAATTGCTTAAGAGAGATCCAGGACGCTAATGTTAGTCATCAACGTTCACAGATCTCAATTCAGTAGTTTTACTGAGAGAGGTTACGAAAGCTTAAAATGTATAAACACAAAAGCACACAATTTTTGTACTATTAACACTTTTCTTCTTCTCAGTGTAGCACGGTACAAAATTATACAGCCTCAATTCCACATTCAAATGCTTGACACTTAATAATAAGGTCTTTGCTGTAAATAATAAATATATTATGATTGAGGCTGTGTAGGCTGGCTCAGCACTCCTTTGATGATGCTCCTCTCTGTCTGCAGCAGCTGCCTGTTGGTCTCTTTCAGTGATGCTGTTCTGCTTTCTCACCTTGCACAGCTGGCACAGCAGCTGGCAGAGGTACAGGTACAGGCCACCTGAGTTTAGTGGCACGGGTTTGGCACATCTGGCTGGGGAAAAAGGGAGGAAATGAGGATTGGATGCACACACATATCTGTGCATTCAAATACGTATGAGCAGAAAGCACAATGGTCACATCCTGTTGGGTCAGGTGGATCCATCTTACTGTAGGTGCTTCTCCTCCCAGGTCTTACGCATCCCTCCTTCCACAATCTCTTAATGCACTCACAGGCCGATTCCCTGCAAGTGGATCAGGCAGGCGAGTCACTAACCTGAAACAAATCTACAGAGCACACAAGGTCAGGGCGTGACCCTTATATGCACTGTTATGGTGTATTAATGCGGGGTACTGGCAGTGCCACTTGAAGAGGATGTACAGGAAAGAGAGTGGAATAATCCCATGTTTGTGTTTCCCGTGTGTGTGTGTGTGTCTGTCCGTCTGTCACTGGCATGGTGGAGGATTGTGGGGTGGAAGGGGATGAGGAAAAGGTTTGCCAAGCGTAAGGACATGGACGTAAAGAGGAGTAGACAAGAAGATAAGGAGATTGGGGCACAGACAGAGAGCTAGGAGCCAGAGCACATTAAAGGTAGTTGATAAAGAAGATGATGTACTTCAGACAGGCTGAGGAGGGAGTCTGCCCAGTTCTTGGTTCCATCTGTGGTGTTAAGTAAGAGCTCGAGGAGTGAGAGAAGGCAGCCAAGAGCATGTGTGCAAAGGGAGAGTAAGCCGGGGCATCTGGTTTTGTTAAGGCCCCAGAACATTCCTTCCCTCTGTTCGACTCTGGCTGGCAGCTTTTAAAGGGACACGTTCGCACTCATATCCTGCTCTGGGCATTGCCCTTTCTCTTGAAGTTTGATTTGTGAGTGCTGAGGGTCACAGACAAGATGTCTGTCTGTCTGCTTCTATGTGTGCTCTCCTGCATGACACTCAGGGTCGTTACAGAGGAGAAAAGTCACATGTCTTTCATGACACGGAGTAAAAGCAGAAACACGTTGATGACAGCAGACCTCAGCTGCCAATCCGTTTATTTAAGTGTCGTTAGTTCGGGGGTTTTCTCAATATTCATTAAGCACACAAATACAGAGCTCATAAAAGGGCATGACGACTATCCACTGACACAACTAGCAATACGTTTTCTAAAAATGTATCAACAATGATAAAGACAAAGTGGAGCCACTTTGTCAGTGCTTTGATATTAGAATGATTCTTAGCCTTTAACTTTATTAACTCTGGCTGTGATTGCTGATCGACTGGGCTCCCAGCATTAGCCGACAGTTTATAAACTCTGTCAGAGGTTCGTGTATCAACTCTGAACAGATTATCTTTAGGTGAAATTTCACTGGAAAATTTGGAATTCCTAAGAAAACCATTTCCGATGTTTGTTTTCCTATAAAATTTGAGCGAGTAGGGGAAAAAAAGACTTAAATATGACTGCTGATACTTGACTAAAATGTGTTTTTGAGATGATGCAAGCCAGGTGAAACTTACAATTGTGCAAACATTGTAAAACATAACTATTACTACTATCATAAAAACTAAGCCTAAATGACAGAGAAGAGTTGTTTATCCTTTCATTTCTCTCTCCCCTTTCAATAAATCAAAATATTAATCTATAACAAAGAGAAAAAGTTGTCAGGTGTTTTGTTCCATTATAGTATTATTATGTTATAGCACTCATTATACTTCCATGTCTCAGTCTTGCTTCAATAATTAAAAAATGATTAAAAAGAATATACATTTTAAAATTATATTCAATAATATCATTTTACACAGCAAAAAAAGAAAGGTCGGAGATGAGTTCCATGATGCAATACTTTTGTTACATGATACAGCAGGTGTCATGGCATGAATCTTAACACATGAACATGCTGCATTAAGTGACAGGGTTTCCACGCAGGGAGGGACTGTGCTCATTATTTTCTATGACGGTCAAAGGCTGGATTTGATTCTGTCGTTATCCTCGGGTCATTCTTTGGGATGGACGAGTCTTCAGTGCAGGAAAGAGCCGACCACAACAGTTCTTCAGCTGGCAGCTTTAGTTGGTACATGAGGACATAAAGCTTGCCAGTGAAGAACTGCTGTAGGTCAGCCAGTGAGCACCTTACGGCCACCGCGCATTTATACATACCCCATAACCTGAAGAATAATAGACACATGATCAGTGAAGTTGAGCACAGTTTCTCCTGAAAGCGACATTTTGAAGCTTTGATTTCAGTCCGCTGCTCGCTGCCATCTGTAACTGAGGCTAATAGGATGAGACACCTGTCAATCAAGCAAATGCATCCTAAACATACATCTCCTTTATGAAACAGTAACTCTCTTAATCACCACCAAATTAGTGAGTTAAATAAACTGTTGGGTGCGAGTTCGTTTCTCACAGAAAATAAATGACCTTGACCTTTCCAGATAAAAATATGCAGTTAGAGATTTTTTGGAGCCAGCATTTAGCTCTATCTTAAGGCGCTTCCACATTGCCTTCAGCTTTTGGCTATGGTGGTTGCTGCTTGGCAGTCAAACACACAGACACACACACACACACACACACACACACACACACACACACACACACACACACACACACACACCTTCTCTCTGTGCTAGCTTTAAGGGCGACTTGTTGTGGGAAAGAGGTGAGGAGGTAGAGAGAAAGATACAAGAGAAGAAAACTCTATAACATTCTTTTGTCCTTATTTGTGAATACTGTGGTTTACAGAGTCTTTAAATGTGCACACACGCATAAACAAACAAGCTGCGTGTGCGCACCGGCATGGAGCTAGCCTGCATCAGACATGCCAGCCTACTGTTTTAGCATTCTCTCTGCTTCGGCTCTAATTGAATACAGAAGTCTTTGCTAGCTAGATAGCTTGGCCTCTGGTTACAGCCTGGATCTCCTGATAGAAAACAGCTCTTGTCCCGTGGGGCAGTTCAGTTTACAGCAGCCATACAGGGCTGAATGAAGGAATTTTCCTTTTAGTTTAGATACTTCCACTCCCTTGGGTGTGTGACTGCTTCACTAACATGTCAAGTATTTTGTTATTTCACCTTGAGAAAACCCCACAAATTTCCATCCCAATGAATGTCAGTTTAAGAAATGTTGGTAGAAGGATGAAGCCCTCAAGAGTAATGACACAGGCCAATTTGGTTCATCAACTTCTTTGCTATGAAGTTGTTTTGAAAGTTTAACCATAGCCTAATCAAGTGTTAGAGATTAAAAGTGACAAGAAAACCCTTTATGTGATGTACCACTTAAACATCCCCTTTCAGGCGGCCACTGTGTAATACTTACGAGTAGCCCAGGATTTGTCTTGCCTGGATTCCATTCAGCTGGACTGACTTCAACTATTGCAGTCAGTCAGTCTGAAAAAGCCTTTCCCTAGCAGCATTTTCTTTCACAGTTCAAGGACAGGACTTTGGGCAAACTAGCTCTCAGCAGCACCACGAACCCAGCAACCCCTAGAAACTCAACGAACCCCACGCTGCTCTGAGCAACAGTGGAAAGCTCTGGACTGCAGAGACACACACACACACACACACACGCAAACACACATACTCTCAATGTGACCGAGACTAGTTTGAGAGAGAATTCTGAATGGGTTGTGGGCCTTGATCTTGTACTGAATCCAGACGGATCCATTGTGGCTGTGTAATACTGGAGATGAGATCCAGGGTAAAGGCTTTACTTTTGTTTTCATTGAGCAAATTTGTAAAGAGGCAACTGATAGCTCCACTGACCAGAGAAGATTAGTTTCTTCTGGTGTCTGCCAGATTGTATTTAAACTGGCCAAATGATTGCAGTTTTACTCAAGGATGAAAAAAGGGGTAAAGAGATAAAAGGAATAAATGCAGAGAGAAAAGGACAGCAGAAAGATCAGCAAACACTAATCAGGTCAGAGATCAGCACTGCTACCAGGAAGCACGCTGGTGACCATGTAATAACTCTAGTATGACACAGGCTGATCTAAGAACAAATCTAACAAATCTTAAGTTCTGCAATATATTTTGAATCAAATTGCTTGCTAACCCTGGTAATCAAAAGTATCAGCTGTACACAGAAGAGTCTGAGTAAAGTTGTAGCTTTAGCTACAAATGTAACACCCAACAGTATGAAGAGTGTTGTCCACACACACACACACACACACACACACACACACACACACACACACACACACACACAACTTGTACTATCTTTGTGAGTACAGTCATTGACATAATGTATTCCGTAGCCCCTTACCCTAACCTTAACCATCACAACTGAGTGTCTAACCCTAACCCTGACCCTAACCTTAACCTAAACCTAATTCTAACCATAACTCTAAAACCAAGTCTTAACCCTCAAAATGTGATTTTAAGGTGTTTCAAAAAGTGAGGACCGGCCAAAATGTCCTCACTTTCCCAAAATGTCCTCACTCTGTTAGTAAAATACTTTTTTTGGTCCTTATTATGGAGCAAGTACAAGTACACACACACACACACACACACACACACACTTATGCTGCAGTAGGAAGAGAAAAATGGTTATGACACCCTTTTCATTAACTTGTCCCTACTTTGTATGATGTGTGAATTTTATTACAATTATTTCAGCCTGATGTAATTTGCAGTCATTATATGCTGAGGCTGCTGTAGCGTCATCTGCAACATCAACTCAAACATCAAATGCTTATGTATTAAAATCTGAATCAGAAAATTCAATGGTAAGTCTTGTTTTCTTTACTGTCTGGACATGCAAGGTTGAAGGGGAAATTGAAAGAAGCACAAGAATGAGAAGCAAAAGGTGCAAAACAAACAGGGCTATATGAACTTAATTTGCATCCTCATTATACACCAACTACATGCATTGGTTGGGTTTTCACATAGCATAAGAAATTGGGTTTTGCCTCTGGCAAACTACAAAAGCCTGTTGAGACAGAGAGCTGCAGTTTTTTTTTTCCTCGTAAATGTAATTTTCAACCCCTATTATTCCTTAGCTATGTTCCCTCTCCGCTCACGATATGTTAAGCATGCACACAACACGCACACAGCGGCCATCCCAGAGTGGAGAACACAGTGTACCAGAGGAGTGATTTATTACACAGAGCTGACGATTCCCAGGACAATTACACCCAGCCTAAGCAACAGGCTGAAAATGGCTCCTCAGAGTTTGTGCGCACAAACACACAAACACACCAGAAGCAGACAGTGCGTGTGTATGAGTGATTCAATCACTGTTGGCAGTGTGGAAGTGATAACTTAAGTCATGGAGAACAAGACCTACTGTCTTTGTTATTCTTAGGTTAACATGCACACAGAGAAACATGCCATATATGTTTGCATCTCACATGTTTTCAGCTTTTCCTGAGGCAGCTCAGTGGACAGATGGACTAAATATCTGCTAAGCCCCAAAGGCAAGGACAAAAGGTGTGTTCAGCAGTGATGGGGATGAGGTGTTGGAGCCCTCGTGGTTAGGATGACAGCAAATGTTTAAATGGAAGTGAGGTTTAATAAAAGTAACACTTTAACCAAAGTGCTCTAAAATCCTAAGTCACCGTGATACTTTTAAAAATAAATCCCAACCTATTGTTGGTTTCCAAATCAGCCAAGGTCAACACACCCTCATACAAACGTAATTTGAATTCACACAATGAGCGCTCCCTTTGGGGCATGGGAAACACCCTTTTTATTTCCAGCACGACCGAACTTGTTTGGGGGTTCGGTTTGAGCTGTAATGGTCTTTCTCTGTAAATTTAACTGATATCTAATTGCTAAAGTATGGCTAAAAAAACACACTGAAGACGGAGAATGGATTACATCTATGAATGTTTGCCAATATCAACATATCCCAGAGGGCGTGCAGGGAATGACTTGGCCAAGACAAAAGAATGGGAAGTCCCGTGAATCATTCTAAGAATGCAATGTCTTATCCAAAATTGATAGCAAAAAATGCATCCAGTCTATATTGTGACATTTGTACAGTTTCAGTGTTTCATGTGAAAAACTGGTAATAGAAGGTAAATGTTTGTCCTGCAACATGAGATGGCAAAAGGATAACACAGGGATACTAAAAATCACCACGCAAAGATTTAAGTCAGACTGCATGCTGTATGTCAATGTATGGCTAATACTATAGTTGAGTTTAGTATGGTTAGGCAGGATAATCTTACATGTGTGCTTGCTGTGTAATGAGGATCAGCGGCTTTGCAACAGATTCTGACAAGTCTCTTATCTTTCCACCAAAGGCATCAACAATATCCATTTCACAAGCAGCATCATCCAGCTCCCGTTGTTTATGGTATTGCACTAATCTAAACTATTTTCCCTTGAAAGCTGTGAGCTTGGCAAAACAGCAACCACTAGCTTTGTTACAGCAACCTTATGGCACACTCCAGAGTAATTGGCTCAGTACCAACACAACAGTCGCACATATCCAAGTCCAATTTGTCCAATATCAAATTGTTCCTCTTGTTCCTCAAAAGACTATTAATAGACAAAATGAATTTGTAACATTTATAGGGATTCAGCGCTTTGGCTTTAGCTTCTCCCAACCATAACGTTCATGGGAGCTGAGATCGTTCATTAACAGAAAAAATTAAATGTATGGCCTGGCAAACATTATAAATGTAAATGTAGGCTACAAAAATAATGCAAAAAATTTGGTCACTGATATCTATTTTAGAATTTGCCAACAATCTATAATCAATAATGTAGATTCTGTAAATTCATATGTTAGGAAAAGGCCTTTGTTCATTCAAGCCACCTCGATCTCAAACTATAGAAAGGCTTCCTTCACTTCAGCATTCTTTTAAGACTATACTGAACAAAGCGATGACCATCTGCGTGACTGGAAACCATGCAGTACTCAGTCAGCTGTGTCCTTTGCATTCAAATCAAGATCCTATGTTTGTAACCGTCCCGCTCTGAGAATGCAGAAACTATTTATAGCCACATTCAGTGTCTGAATTAGTGGCAACTGGACAAAAGTAACTGGGACCATTAAAATTCTACACATGCATTCCCCAGTATGTACACACACACAGGTGCACCCACTGACAGTGTGGAGTGCCATTGCCACAACTTTGAATGGTCTGCACTTGATCATCTGTGCACCCTACAGCCCCCATAAAGCCTTTTCCTGAGGCCTTGACAAATTGCTTTCAAGTCAAGAGTGGATCAATATATTTGCCAGTGCTTTCCTCCTACAGCCTTGAATGGGATTAGTGGGTAGAAAGAGGAATAAATTTCAAGAAAGATGTATAGACACACAAACACACACAAGCTAATTTTGTTGAAGTGTAATTCTGGTGGGGAGGCATGCTAAGACTAGCACTCTGTCATAGTATGTTCATCATTCGTACTGCGGGCTTCTCAAAATGACCGAGGTGGGGAGCGGCTGGGCCCAGTCGCTGTGAGTGTGTGTCTGTGTGTGTGTGTGTGTGTGTGTGAGAGGGATAATGTGTATGCATGAGGCATATGAGCGAGCAAATGTATGCATGCATGTTAAGAGGGGGGAGCAAAGTCCACACCCTGTTTTATAGAAACGCAACCGGCTCATTCACTCACAACACACATATGCACACCATGTGAATTATGAAATGCCATTTGACACTTGCTGACACAAAATGAATGAGTCTGTATGTGTGTGTGTGTATATGCATGTATTGTATAATTTCCATTTGTGCCCTCAGCTGCTGTTTATCTGGATGTGAATTAATAATTAAAAATGAAACCAGGAACATGCATCAGGCGTTCTTTAAATGTGGACTGAGGCCCCGTAAAAGCCCAATGTGTGCCTCATAAGAGGTTCTTTCTGGTACATCTGTTCTCCTGGTAGGAAACATCCAGTAATGTCCCAAAGTGCGGTAATAAGAAGGTTTCTTCTAATTTGGGGGCTGAAGGATGGGTGAAGGGTGAAGGAGTGGGATGCAGAGAAAGACAGCAGTTAGGGTGGGGCCCATGAAACAAGGCATAAACAAGTGACTCAGCCACATGCGCACACACAAGTATGCATCTCGAAATCACATTTTTGCTCCAAAAATACACATCCAACTTCAACAACCTGACAGCAATTATGCTATAGTCATTATTCACACACATGTGAAATTTTGCAGTAGGCTTTGATCCAGACAGCACAGCTTGTTAATGCACCGATTTCCTGGAAGTGCACAGGGTTGTTTGCTTAAGGAAGAGATGATGTGAACTGGCAGGAAGTAAGCAGGTGGGAAAAAGGAAGAGGAAATGGCGCTTCCAGTAACGTCTTATACCAGCATCTGTGGCCAGGAATGCATGAGAACAGCATGGAGTCTGAGTCTGAGTGTGTGTGTGTGTGTGTGTGTGTGTGTGTAGGATGAGAGAGTTGAGATGGTATCTGCCTCAGTGATGTCATAAAGTGTGAAGCAGACAACCTGCCACTAGACACAGATGAGACAATGACGCAGTATGTCTCTGAATCTGCGTACGGACGTGTGTGTGTGTGTGCGTGTCTAATGCGAGCTCCCTGGAAAGGACACCTAGTGTCAAATTTTCTACATGTATGCACACATACACAGACACAAGGAGGATCAAATAATCCTTTGGAAAATATAGCTGAACAGGAGGGAGAGAAAAAGCTCCTCAGACACTGAGATACAGAAACAGAGGGGTGGAAGCAGGGGTGTGAACGCTGGGTAAAGGGGCCCAACATAAAGAAAAGATTTGTGTGCTTCGTCTGGCTGTCATCTCCCTTCCTACCACTGGGAAGAAGTGTGTCAAAGAGTACATTGTTTCCCTCTATGTATCTGTTTGTGTCCATCCCTTGCTCTGGCTAAATGCCGCTGTAGTCCCCATGAATTCAGCCTCCCTCTCTCCCTCTCTTTCTGTATATATATCCTTTGTCACCCTCCCCCTCTAACTAGCAGTTTAGTTAGCGTGCTGAAAGACAGGAAATGCCTGTAGGGCAAATGAATAAGAAGCAGCAGCTGCCCATGCGTGGTACAAATCCAGAGAATCTCCTCAGTGTCATCCCTTCACCCCACCCAGAAGATAAAAAACAGGACTGAAACACGCCATAGACCATCTCCAATGAGCAAAGTCATTTTCTTTTTTACTTTTTAAACCACAAAAGTTACTTGCCTAAGTAGTAAAAAGCAAAAAAAAAAAAAAAAAGACAGACACTGTTAGTACTCACTGGTGAACATACACAGCTAAAGAGTCACGTTTCCCTCAGGAGCTGGTGGAGACCAAAACAGAGTTAAAAGGAGAGTAGATATGGGGCTTAGATTCATCAGGTGGCCACAGGGACTACTTCAAAAACTAAATGATGTATAAAGATAGATAGGACCAAACTTTCCTTCCTTCTCCTCTTCATTGTGTGTAACGGTTGATTGTGTACAGTTCAGTGTTGTTTAAATGTTTTATTGCAGAACATGAATTGGTCTTTGTTTCAGGAGTTAAAACTCTGCAGGAATCCATAGTGTCTGTCCTGCTACTACCCATTACTGTCCTCTTTCTTGAGGTTCACTCAAAACTCGGAGAAACTCAACAGGGGGAAGAGTTGAAGAGGAGAAATGGGGAAAAGCCAAAAATTCGCCTGGGTTTAAGGACTGGATGGAGCTACATCTATCACTTACATCTGTCTTTTGTGATTGACTAATGGCTCTTTACTGGACAGTTAACATTAGATTTTTCTCAGCCAACCATACTATGTTAACCTGGGCCTTTCACACTTGGTTCTTCATTGTATGAGCTAAATTTCATAAATTTGATGGAAAAGAATTAAGAACCACAAGTCTATCACACCGACAGAAGGTTGGGTTGTTCGATAAGAAACTGACCACTCAACCATAGACTCATCACACTCCAGTGGACATTGTGTGTATGTGTCTGTAGGGGGCATGACCGGGGTATGTTGGCCTTAAAAAAAGACAGAATGTTTGTATAAGTGCGTGTATCTGTGTGTGAGTGTGTTTCCTGCTGTTCTGGCCCCAGCTGTACCCAGATGGCCTGAGAGCACAGAGTGCTAAGCTAACAGAGACGAGAACGAGAAAGAGGCATTCACCCTGAGTGGGTGAGCAAGAGGAACACTGTGGTCTGATACCCCACAAAGAAAGGCACCACCTCTACACCATTTACCTCATGAACCGAACCTCTGGACAAACATAATAATACAAATTCACATTTCAATATCCTCTATTACACTGTACAGGCATTTACTGAATATGTTAGACATGACATGAAGTTGGGATCCAACAGGTTAAAGTCTTGAATGGTACTGATGGATTAGGTTACCATATGACAAGACTGTAATTACTGACGCATTTACTCAGGCAAAAACCAACCAGCTCGAGTCTAAATGCTCTTTATTTGAAGTTACTTGCATCCTGACATTTAAAGGCATTTAATAAAGACATTTTCGTTAATTATCAGGTCTCTGGCTGTCTGGTAAATTATTTTTGGTTCAAAACAAATTACAGCGGCAACGAGTACCTAATTCCTTTTTTGTTTTTTTTTTAAATTACAGCAGATGAGACATCACATCTGGATTAATCAGGTGTGTTCTGGTATTAAAAAGGGTAGTCACACACTTTAAAAACTCCATAGCTGCAACTAATAATCATTTGCATGATCAATTCATCTGTCACTTATTTGTTGATTAATTGGCAAATCTATTAGTCTATTAATTGCAAAAAAAAGGCAGAGGTGACATCTGTATCTTGTTTCATTCAACTAACAATCCAAAACTCAAAGATATTCAATTTCAAATTAACAGAGAGAAGCAGAAAAGCTTCTCAAACGAACCATAAATAAATATTCCAGTATATATATATATATAATATTACAGTATATCAAATATTTGATATTTGATTAAAATATTGATTGAATATTGATTATCAGAAGATTTTAAGGTTCATTTTCTGTCAAGCAGCTAATCGTTTCAGCTTTATTTGAAGCAAATTCTTCACAATACTGCATATGAAAAGACATCATGGCAGCACAATAGAGTGATGTGCAAGTGTAGTTAGTCAATATACTGATAACACCAGTGTAGTTCACACTCAAGGAACCATCTTATACTCACCATGAATGTGTCTGTCTGCAGTATCCTGAAGAAAACCACTTGGTCAAGGAAACGATTTTTTGGAGTATCTACCTGTCTTTAGTACTCCTTTTAGCTTGTCCCCATCTTCTCCACACTCATTTCTCATGCTCTCTGTTAGGCTCGCTTCTTATGCCTTCCGAGCTTTCATTCCACTCCGTCTCCCTTTCACCTTTTGTGATCTCTTTTGTCCTTGAGTATCATCACTCTTGCTCTACCTTCACTTTATCCCTTCCTCTCCTCCTTATTCTGCTCTGCTCTCTCTGTGTCTTTAGGTTGGTCAGTTCAGCAAGGCCGAGTTACATTCCTGGGATGCCTGCTACATATGGTCCACATTCCAGCCAGTCTGCCGAGAGGCCCACCGCTCCTCACCGCTGGCCCTGCAGAGACCAGCCCACAGCTAAGTGTGCTACAGCATTGCTTCAGCCTAAAATAATCTTAACACGGCTTTAGTTTAGCTCAGCCTGTGCCTGCATGAGGCTAGACCTTATTAAGCCTCACAAATTAAGAAACTCAGATCTAAACCTGAGCCAACAATGACTTTTCATTTAGCTCTCTCACTTTGCATACAGGCTACTGTGGTTTCTTTCTCTGTATTTCTTTATCCTCAGGTTACTCATTCTGTCTCTATCTATATACGTGTGTGTGTGCAGATTGTACACGCCACAATAGTCCCTGTTCTTTAACTAGGTCACCTACAGAAAAGTGTAAAAGACTACACCTTTTAACTTCATATAGAACCTTTCCAGAAACTTACAAATAATGCCAGGATTACTCCACCAAACTAGAGTATGTTAACTCATTACACCTTTATTTACCAGATGAAACAATGCATCTGGTGTTAGTGTTGCATTTTTCCTGCTAGAGAGAACTTTTCCAGTGGACAGGCACACATAGTGCAACATGTGTTGTCCATATGAGTATGGGGCTGGTCTGGTAAACCACACACAGCCCTGCTGAGGAGTGGTGACAGTCTCTCTCCGTATGGAGCGCTTGCAATATAATGTGGGACACATTTGGATTACTGCTAGCACTACTTCACCAACTACTATACCTCAGACTTTGCCATGCAATACACACACACACACACACACACTCATCCTTGTCCTGCGCATGTGTGCACATGCAAACACAGACACAGAGGATGTCTCTCTCCATCAGACGATACCATGAATGCACCGATGCACAGCATGACAACACCTGCCAAGGAGCTTTGGTTTTCTTAACCAGATGCAGACACACATCCTTTCAGCCCAACTGGTCCTGTTGAAGGTTTCTTCCTGGTAAAACACTTTTTCCTCTCAACTGTCATCAAATACTCGCTCATTGGGTTTTTCTTTATAATATTATAAGGTCTTAACCTTACCTTAGGTGCCTAGAGAAAATGTATGTGGTGATTTGACACTATACAAAAAACAAAACAAAACAAAACCCCCCCCAACAATTCTATATTTATTAACCTCTTACAACTGTACATGAATATTAGAAGCAACATTTAAATATTCAACAAACCATGCTGTATGCATCCTAAAAGCACGTAAAGTGTTAGCCTAAGCTAGTGAATGTTAGCCCTATGAGGCTGTCTGGGTGTGTCCATAAAAATGTGCTACCTCACTGCAGCTACCGCATCTCCTCCGCAGATCCTCCCTTCTCTGATTGGCTATCAATAACAGTCAATGTTCAGTCCTGCTCAATTACACCAAATCACTTGATGGGCTAGTCATTCATAAGCTAAGTTAGCAGAGGAGGGGTGACTCATCAAATGACACATTTTTATATTCTATGGTTCTGATCAATGTCAGCAGCGCTGACAGGGTAAAACGGTTCCAGATCCTTCTGTGGTTATTTTGGAAAGTTAAGTAAAAGGCCTGTTTGTCAGGAAAAACTCTTCCCAATTTGCAGACCCACAAATATACATATATTGCATAAAATATAACAAATACTCAAATACACATATGCAAAGATAAATGCTTTCATATGCACTCAAAATAATGACTTTCAGGATGACTTGACATTTGACTCTAGAGAATAGGGCACAAGGACATTAAATTGCTGCCACAAACACTGGATTCCCATCTTTCTCCCCTCTTACATGCCCTTTCTGTGTGTGTCTGTGTCTGGGGAGTGGCGCAATGGACGTCACTGCTGGACTGCTGTATTAATCACATCTAGCCACGCAGAGATAACGACAGTGCCGGCTAACCACGAATGCACACATACGTAGTTCAAACCAATGTGGCTAAACAATCAGAGCCCAGACAAAGCAAACAGTCAAACAAGATGGCGAAGGGGAAGAAAAAAAGAGGCTCATTGGAGAGAGGAGTAACTTCTTTATGGTACAGAGTGGTACACTATTCTGTACAGTATGTAACAGCAGAATATTTGTAGTGGTGAAAAAGGATTTTATCTGACCAGCAATTCAAATGGGGATTCATAAAGTCATTAAATCCCTGACCAATCAACAATCATTATAGCTACTGAGGCTGCAGATTCAGTTCCTTTTTAAAGTGAAAAACATGACATTAATGTGCATATCTCGTGCAGTTAAAATCCTTATAAATTCACTATGACACTTCAACAATAACAACAGTTTCACATCCTTTTCAGTACCAGACTTTTAACACTCATAATACGCCATTGTAACCAAAGTCAATGAGGCCTTGTAAATACATTATCACACTCCTATATAGGAGAAACTAGTTCCAACACAGCGCTTCCTGTATGGAATGTGGGTGGGGCATATCCTGGGACTCCGATTTTATTACCACCGAGATTAATTCTTATTAAAACAAATAAATTAAAAAAAAAAAAAAACCCAGGGCCTGGACATTTGAATGGTGGGATCCTCATAATCCAGATGTGTCCAGTGGCCCAGACTCTGACTGGCCTGCAGCATCATGTATAATTCACTATTCATAGCCAAAGAGAGGATAATTACAGCAGGCCTGGCACTTTTGAGGAAAGGGCAGGCAGTGGGGGGAAACAGAGCTGAACCCTATGCAACTAACAAGCATTTTCCAGAGCATCTCCAGCCTGAAAAGTGCATTTGTCTTTGAGACATCATGTCAGGACGAGGGGGAACAAAGAGAAAAAAAGGACATTACTACTTTTTCAATTTAACCATGTAAGCTTGTGAGGCCCCCAGAAAATAAGCAGCAAAGAGACCCTAATGAATCCTTCAGAACTACAGTCTGCGGAAAAAAGGTATTGGCCAACAGAAATGGCCACGATTTACACAAGGTCAAACTATCCATCAGAAGCTTTTATGTCGTGCAAATATCAGAGACGACAAGGTCTGAGCTGGCGTTTGGCTGACACAGATAAGATGCAGGTGGAAAAAGCTACTGGTTGCTGAACAGAATGCAAAGATGGGGAGATACAGCACAGCAGCCAGTCCACACTAAATTATAACCAGACTCAATGCAGTTTTCTACCAAAGAATTTGAGCTTTGGAGCCTGAGTGTTGATAAGTTGTCATATGTTTACACATTGCCTTCCTTAATGTTGAAATCTTTAAACTGAGATTGCATAAGCAAAGGTTCGAGAGCTCTGAACACCGCTTTTAAGATTACATAACCCCTTCCACTAGAATTCATAGAAAATTGGATTTGGGAGGGGGGCAGAGTACATAGACTGTCTAAACTTGCAACAGGCTGATGAGCACAGTGCAACAACCAGGGTGCCAGTTTAAAAAAAAAAAAAAAAGAAAAGAAAAGAAAGGGAGCAAGCAACGGACAACAAAGGCAAAGTTTTGGGATATAAAAACTGCAAAATGCCCCAATATGTCACATGGATACACTTAATTTTAGCATTCCACAGGTTGACTCAAATACAACCCTTACCTCCATCAATTAACACCCCTGCAGATTTCCTGGAAGTAGATCCTGGTGGTGTGACCTAAAGTTGGTAAAGACAAGAAGATCAACTGTAGGCACCTGGAGATACTGAGGGAGGAAACAGCATAAGACAAGCTTGAAAGGGGAAATGAATGACACGGAGAGAGAGAGTGTGTGAGAGAGAGAGAGAGAGAGAGAGAGAGAGAGAGAGAGAGGAGGGGGCAACTCTCCACATCCATGTTGCGCTACAAAGGGTGGGGCCTTGAGGAATTCACTCTATCTGCTTTCCTCTCGACTTGAAGCTTATCTTAATTAGAGCACACGGGGTCAGTCTGCCTGTGCACCCAATTATGACTGAGTTAGACGCATCGCAATACTACGGAATGACTCCTCGATATTCTCGGACAAGTCGAGCGGACTATTGCTAATGTGAACCCAACTCTTACGTCTCCCCGTCCTTCCCTGCTGGATTTAGCCTCATTCAACGCCCAAACGTTTGCCCGGCTGAAGACACACCCTCCCCATCATTTTCTAGTTATATACTCGCACTGTCTCGTAGGCAGATACGGAAAATAAAGATTTCATACAGGCCTCGACCGACCGACCGACACACCACCATCAGTGCCAGATCATTCCGTTTCTTCAGTTTGAACACCCACCGCATCCTAATACCACGATAAAAGACGATGAGATGCCTTTAAGATCGCACCGTAGCGCGCCCTGTTCTGTGGCCTTTAAATGTCACCTCCGCTGAAAAAGTTTGCAAAATGTATTTGACAGTCGCACTTACTTTGATTCAGGTGAATCCACTGGCTCCAACGGGGCACTTGTCTCTATGGTCACACTATGTCAAATATGCGCAATTTGTGCCGCGCTTTGGTGAGATTTGTGGATCATTGGGCTCTGTTCGGACTGTTTCCCCCACGCCCAGTTTGCCTGTGGCATTCAGCAGAGCTGGCTACTGTAAAGTTGCCACGTCCGTTACATATCAGACTTATGAAACCAATACGAGCTCCCAAGCAATAAAAAAAAAAACCAAAAAAAAAACACCCGACTTACTTCCTAACTGCGTAATAGTCCAATTGATCTGGGGTACTGCGAAGGATTTAAGATAAAAGATGCGCACATCAAGATGGCAATACATTTGTTATGTAATATCTTCCTTAATGAAAATGACTGAGGAGAATCTTTAAAGCCGCTGGCAGATATAACAGTCTCGACCCTGACTGGCCACTCTGGAGGAGACACAGTCGTTTTTCTAACATTTTTCGGAGCAGAAGCCTCACGCAGACCTTCAGCCACACCTTAACTCTCAATCAATTTTTTTTCTGACAGTTCCAGAGGTTTCGACGAGACGCGAAGCCTGCAAGTTCACCCTGACAAGCCTGCCGCTTTGTGTCTACCGTGCGCTCCGGTGTTAACCTTTAAACCTGTGAAAAGAGAAATGAAAACGGTCCATTCTGAGTATCCGGTTGGCCGGTCCCACCCCAAGCTGCTCGCTGCTCCTCGGGGCTCCCTCCCCGGTCTCTCTCTCCGGTCCAACTCCTCTCTTCAAACCGGCTTCTCACTCCGATCAGCTGGCAGGGCCGTGACGTCAACGTGCACGACCGGCCAATCAGACGCAAACCGGAAAAATCACTGCTGACGCCCACTGACCACGCAGGATGACGATCAGGTGCATTGACCAATGGCAGCGCAGATCTCTGTGAGAACTAAGGCGGGCACTAGAAATGGTGAGCAATGGGATTACATCCGCCCATGGGAGGCGTTTTATCCTCTGACCTATGAGGTGTTGCGAAGTATTATGTGTGAAGTGTTGGGAACTTTTTCAACACCAGTAAGCTACAGATGAAATAGAAATTATAGATAGTTGAAGTAATGAAATGTCTTGACTTGATGTTGCTGTAGGTAATGACAGGTCCCCAGTCAACACTTCATAACGTCAGCTGGCACTGTTAATGCTATTTTCAGCGTGTGTGTCATAACAGATGTCACAGTCAAATGTTGTCTCTTGTATTGTTTTCAAGTCAAGTCAATTTTATTTATACAACATAAAATCTCAAATTTGCTTTAGAGGGATTTATAGTCTGTGCGATTTATGCCATTATCTATCCTTAAACACTCAATTTAGATTTAAGGCAAAACTCCCCAAATTCTTTTCTCAAAACTCAGGTTCACATATAAGGTCTGGCCCTGAAGTATACAGACAAACTTCAATCCTTTATTGTCCTTAGACAGCCCTACTGCCTGTCGGTTTCCTTTAACTGTTCCCAAATCCCAGTTAAGAGCTAAGGTTGAGACAAGCTGTTTAAATAATTTAATGCTGTATGTTAAAAAGCTTCAAGGGTCACGTTAAAGATTCACTATGGATTTGTACTGGTTTATACAACTGGAGGCAAAAGCAAACTCTTCCCATTATGCGATAAAAAATGTTAGTAGATTTAGCGTGTTATTATACAGTATGGCACTTTATTCATTCCTAAAAGGCGCCAGTACCACCAGTTGGACTTATTGGTCTTAAATCCTGACAGTTATTGCACTGCTGATACAATGTCCTTAACTGCTCGAGTAAATGAGGCAGTGAAATGGCACTTCCTCACAAAAAGTGAATTAAATTTATAGCTACTATATAGACGGCAGACTGGAACACACCCCTCCAACTACCTCCTCTTCATTATATACATTTCCCATCCGTGGACTCCACCCCAGTCCTCATGTTGGACACAAAATGTGAAACACTGAAGTCTAAACAACCAAAACTCCTTAGCATTTCAATTGTTTTTCAGCATTCATTTTGGCATCTTTTTTAAGCAAACACAGCATTCCTGTGGTTTGGAGTGGAGTAGGAATTGGGTTCCACTACCAAATAAGTGATTGGGCTTCTCATGGACGGAAACCTCAATTGGAGGCCTGCTTGTTGAAGTCACTACAATCCCACATTTGGAGAAGAGAATGAAGTGTGCTACATTTTCCCACTGAGCCGGAGAAAAAAAAAAGAAGAAACATTTGTGTGCCAGCTGTGGAAGTAACTCTCTCGAGGACTCAAGGTGAAATGAAAATGCACTTGATGTAATTTACATGATAAGATCTTTGTTGAGAAGATTAGCCATGGTGCTGTTCAGATACAGTAGCAACACAGTTTGAGGATTGGACTGTGGCATGAAGACATGAACAGCAGGTTTATTCCTGAAATACAGTCGAGTATAGAGTCTCTGATACTGAAATGAAGTGCCCGGTGCTGCATAATTGAAGACACCTGAAGTCTTAAGCCACTGCAGTGCATGCATGGGAAGAACCAAATCTTGAGTGAATTTTCTCATGACTTTTTAATGTAGCAGGTTTGTGTGTGCATGTTGCACAGGGATATCGTCAAATATTAGCATGGATTTGGAGACTGAGGATCGTTTGTGGTTCTACCTGCCTGTGCACATGAAGTATGAACACACAGATGCTACATATCCATGTACAAGCTGTAAGACGATATTCAAAAGAATGTAGAGTATATGGCGCCATATCAGCCCATCTTTTGGCTGCGGCACGGAACATTGAAGTTACGCAGATCAAAGGCTACAACGTGTCAACCTTTTTCTTATGGCATATTTGAAACAGGCAGTAACACAATGCCACCTCAGCACAGTGACACAGCTTTTATTCTGTGCCTCAATTTATGTTGATGCATTCACAAAGCTGGGCAGGAATGCGCCACAGGCACACATCATTCAGGAAACCAATCCTTCCTTCCCTCAGCGTTCTTGTATGGTCGCAACCCACATTGTGAGGTGGTTGTTTCCTCCAGGAGCAGACTGTAAGTGTGTTTTCCCCTTTTCTTTGTTGACTTAAACCCATCAGGGCAGGATGCACCATTGAGTTTATATTTCAGGGATGGTGCTCTCTCTCACCCATGTTTGCTGCAAAACTAATAAAACAGCTCCTGAAGTTTTTCACACATATACATCGAGGGAAGTGGAAGCTAGTTTAGTTCACTATGAGTGACCCTTATGTCCGGAGGTAATGTGCATGAATGTTCATATGAGTTTATCAGGCCTGAGCTCTCTTTAGAGGGGTATGTTTTATCTTTTCTCCATATAATGACATTTGTAGAATTTTATAATTATGAAAATGAAATCTTTAGTTTGTCTTGTATCAGGTGTAGTATCAGTAGAAGTGGTGATATAATGACTGAAATCCCCAGTAAAATATCAAACCTTGCTCATTGAGGAAGTTGTATTAGAGCTGAGATAAACTATGCTCAAAGCTATTTGATCAAATTAAGATTATGATTGAAATGCATCGTAACTGTAGGTGTGTTGATGAAAAGTTGACATATGAAAAAAAAACACTCTTTATATCTTCAGGTGTAGAAGAAAAGCAGAAATATACAAAACTTTTGAAGTGATTGGCAGTGTCCCTTGTGTTTCGGGACCCATTCTTGTTAGGTTGTGTATTCATCTAAGAAATGTAAAGAAATATATTGGTTGCTTGTTATTTTTCTACCAACCATAATGGTTAA
Organism: Trachinotus anak; assembly: GCF_046630095.1. Classification (NCBI taxonomy): domain Eukaryota; kingdom Metazoa; phylum Chordata; class Actinopteri; order Carangiformes; family Carangidae; genus Trachinotus; species Trachinotus anak. Next base: position 16,793,257 of record NW_027273865.1, read on the forward strand.
TAAATTCCAATGGAACATGCCTGCAGTTTGCATCTCTTGACCTCTGTTTTCTCTGTACCTTCACTTGTACAGTGCAGGGAACCATACGTGGTAATGCAACTGTACAGTTCTACAGTACGTTTGTGAAACAGATAATGTTTTGACATCATGCCAGAGACCATTTATCTCAGACTCTAGTCTAACGTCTGAGACCATTTGTCTCAGACGTTAGAGTTTCCTTGTATTGGATTGAATTACACTGAAAGGTGGTTTGTCGACATTGTGATGAAATTGCCCTTGAATCCCCTGAATAATTGGAAACTTGTGTCTATAGCTTTGTGTGTTGCTTTGAGTACATGCTGGTGTTTTGGATGCACATGAATGGTTTAGCAGCTTTTAAAACCTTATTGTAATTGGATGAAAATTTTCTTTTCTCCTCTTCATCTCACCTTTGTCAGAATGGCTGTGAGGTAAAATGGTTAATTAAGGAATCAGAGGGAAAATGCACAAACTGTACTTTTACTGATTCATAATTTTACCTGCAAATGAGTCAAAACTTAATTGAAGACTAGACTGTATTGCTTAGTAATATGAATTGCTAAACAACAGCTCTTGAGTTGCATCACATCTACACCAGATTCAGCGGCTGCTCTTGCTCAGTGAGGCTTGAATTTAGTTCAGCAGTTAGTTACAAGCGTGGTGTGGTTTTGGTTTATAAGGTTAAAAGTAGAATTATAGTGCAAGAATAATTTTATATTCATGAACATCTGGGATACCATTTGTCTCACATTAACAGAGGAACACTATTTGAAAAAGAACATACCATCCCATCACTGTAGTGCCATGCAAACAGTTTGAACTCATACTGTAGCACCCTAACTCAGTAACATGTGTGATACAGGATGTTTATTGACTTTTCTCTCCACCTTTACACATACAACGGTTCCCTTAAAGCTTGAATGCAAACTTACCACTTACCACAGTACTCACATACCTCGCTCCTTCTCAAGGTCGCTAAAGGACAAAATTCATAGAGAGCATGTAAGTAATGCATGCGTTAGTAAAAAATTATCAGTACTGTAGCTGAATGGGAGGACAGTCAGTTTGAATGGCTTCTTCAGCTCTTCTAATACATGCTAGCTAAACCGAATGAATTATTTGTGGCTGTCAAATACAGTACAGTCACTTGACAAATTCAAGTGTGAGACTTGCATTACAGAGTAAGTGAGTCTTTAGCTTAGCCTCCAGTCTGATGCATTGAAGTGTGTCAGTGGAAACACAATGCTCCCGCTTCCTACTTCCATAACCACACAGCTCAGACTCGAGAACAATGCTGTGATATAAGCGCAGGGCTACAACCTGTTAGTTAGAGCCACACATTTTCCATCTTTACTTCTCAGACTTGAATACATCTGCCTCTTTCTTGTCTCTTCTCTGTATTCAGCCTCACCTCTTCCTGCCTCTATCCTTTACTCTCAGCAAACATAAATCCCTATCTTAAATAGATTCCAAGACGCGATCTGCACCTCTGCCAGGTAAAGAGCTATCTGTAAACTAATCAAGCCACGTAATGACCAGGTAAAGGGGCGAAGGCAATGCATAGTCACTGACTTTAACAGGTGGGGGATTTTCTGCTTTGAGTGAGTGAGACTGACTTTCACAGATGAAACTGGGAGCCTGAAGCCGTGAGTTAAAACTGACAGACTGCAGAGGATATTACCAAAACCATCCTGGCCATACAGGATCAAAGTATTATGGTCCATGAAAGTACTGCTCAATCATAAAGAAGTTTTAGTAAAGATCTAGGAAGCATGATTTTCCACCTTTTTGCTGAGTAAAATAAACGGAGCCACAGAGGGCAACAATACCAAGGTAGTATTTATAATTATTTGTCTGAATTATTTTAAGCCTGAAAAACATATTGAATTTGGTGAGTTGGAAAATCTTAATGGCATGAGAAGTGTTGACATTTTTTGTGCAAGTCATGCTAGCACTTAAACTTTGAGCTAAATGCTGGTTTAGCTGGTTCGCATTCTAATATTTTATTTTTTATAAAAAAATAATAATAATAATAAAAAAAAAAAAATACCACCACAGCTAGATTGTCACAAGTTTTGTAAGTATTTGGAATTCTTACCTGATGGTTTCCAATGAAAAGTCAGGTCATTGCTGGTGAGGACACATGACTGTATGAATTTAAACATTTACTCTTTTGTTCTTTGATAAAACTGTCGAGTATTTTTATGAATTATTGTTCACAAAGTCAGACTCTCAGCTTCGCACCTTTGAACTGGCATTATTTTCCTTTTTCAGGTTTACATACTGACTCAGGAAAACATTGCTTTGAATTGCTGGTTTCCAATGACCTCACTGTTGGCCTGTTAGATGTCAAAACTCTCACATGCGCCTGTTCTTCTGTCACTGGTTTCACTCCAGAATGCTGACTCTTCCTCAGTCTCTGATTTTGCTACCCTAAGTGTCCATCTCCCTCAGCCCTCCACCACCCTCCCCCTCTTTCTTTTTACTGCCCCTCTGTTTTCAAGATCCCCACCACTAAACTCCTGGGGACTTCTTGTGTCTTGTCTTCTCAGACTGTCAGTTAGACATCAGTCACAGGGGAGTTAGGGGAGCACCTCTGTCACTTTAAGAAATGCCTCTGGCGAAAAGAAACTGATTAGTAGTGCTGGCAGCCAACCACGTGGAGTGCAGCGTGGAGACTGAAGCCAATGAGAAGCCCTGCTGGGTGGAGGTTACAAAAGCAGTCTGAACCCAATGACTCAGCAAAGTTGGGTGCGTGTGAGATGACACTTTGCAGCGATTTAAAGGGCCAGTGTGCCAGCTTGCAGCTTTCTGAAGGAAGCAGGAAAAATGCACTTTCAAAATCAGGCCAAGTGTTCACTCCCTCCCTCTTGTGCAGATCACTAAAAGTATGTGGCCCAGGTTGTTCTGCAGGGCTGTTGGTACAGGCCGGGAAGAGTCCATTACCGGGCTACACCCATCTTTTTCCACTCAGGGGACACTGACCAAGTGTTGGTTACTGGAATATACTCATGTTTGTTGTAGAATTCCCCAGTGCAATTTGGTGAACATATAAGCTTATTAAACTATAATGCTTGTAAAATTTTGGTAAGGAAGGAGTCATTGACTGAGAGGTCATAGCATTTTAGAGTGAGAATCACAAAGTGTCCAAGATCTCAATATCCTCATACACTTAGATTCTTATGTAGGGAATATTGAATGAGGCTTCAGCTTCAGGGGCTAAATCTTGAGCTAACTTTAGTACACTTCCAGTAATGATTACTATGGATGGACTCTATGTCATGAAAATTGTTAATTTAGTTTTGACCTGATTTGTATTTAAAGTTGTTCTCTGGAGAATATCACTCTAAAGATGGGTTTCATTTCTCACAATAAGAATCTATTCCATCCTCCCCTTCTTATAATCTGCTTCCTCAAACATGGCCAGCTGAATCATCCTGACACTGGTACACAGATTTGTAGTTGATAATGAGTTGGCCCTTTCCGCTCTATTATAGATTGAATGACCCACATTATGATCTGGCCAGGCAGTGTTCCCTCTTCCTCTTTATACTGTAACACTGAGCAGTATTGTGAAGAAGTCAGGTCTGAGAGCAGCAGTGGAAACTTCCATTAGGCCACGGGAGAAGTATACTCCTGAGTATTGTTCTGGTCAGGCCTGCAACAGTCAGCATAGCACAGCACACCTCTGTGACAAGACAGGTGCTATATATATACTGTGGCTAGCAGTAATTCAGCAACTGCATCCATCTCCAGCATCCCAGCTAACGCTGCAAGAGAAGGGGCCTCTTAAAGACATAGTTCACAACTTCATGCCATTAAAAGATTAAACATTCAGGACACTTACACTTATTTGGTTACTTGCCATGGGTTAGATGAGGAAATCAAAACTATCTGTCTGTTCTGTATGAAGCTGTAGCCAGTAGGTGGTTAGCTTAGCTTACCTTAATAACTGGAAAAAGAGAAACAGCTAGCCTAGCTCTGTTGAGAGGTTAAAAAAAAATCCACCTTCCAGCACCTCCAAAGCTCCCAAAGTAACACATCATACAGTATCTCCTTTGTTTAATTCATGTAAAAATTGAAGTGTAAAAATGACAAGTCGCAGTTTTATGGGGTCTTATTTACTGGACTACTTTGTAAGCTAGCTGACCTGACCAGCTGCTGGCTGTAGATCTATATACAAAAGCGTGGTATTCTGTTTTACTTGCACTGACCACCAATCACTTTTGACGACTAGTTCATTGTCATACTTGTGATTCTCCCAAACTGTACAATAACAAATTACCCTCTTATCAAGACCAGACAAATACGCTTGGCAAAATATCAACACACAGCAAGATTGTTACAAAAACCCTGTTTGCGTCTCTGAAACATAGGGATCTACTGCTAACAGCAACATTAGCATTGTAGCCAAAAGTGGCGCCATTTAGTGCACTGCCCCCAGGAGTTTGGGAGGAGGTAAATACTGCGTTGAACAATGTGGAATGAGCAGTTTTGCTGCTATGAAATGAATACATCTTATAACTCTCAGCAACAAAGCAAATATGTTACTGTTACTGATCATTTCAAATTGAAAAAGAATGATGAGACCCAAGTGATGCTGAACCAAGGCAAGGCATAATTTATAACTTTGTGGAACGTATTCACAGGTTCACAGGTTCCAAATGTTCTGTTCAAGGTGCGAATTCACCAACAACGCCAACTGGGGTAAAGGTGAGCTTAAAATGCCTTTTTGCTGAAAAGAAAAAAAAGTCAGTTGAGTTCTGCAGGTTTGTTATGCAACTAAAGGAATGCTGAATGGGTTGTGAATGTTAAAATTAATATTTACATACCACTATTTCTTTTCTATTCATGCTACAAGGTGAATGCTTGCATAACAGTCGTGACAGAAATTCTGTTCCCATTAGATTAGACATTGGTCCAAAGTACTGTCCTCCTCGTGCTCTCCTTTTTGTGCTCATTGTACTCTTCTGCAGTCAGTGAACTGTAACTGCTGCCTTTGGTCTCTGTAGAGTTTGTTTGTTCCAGGAAATATTCTCACTTGAACCCTGAACCCTTTAAGAAATCACCTACTTTATTCACAGCTCAAGCCAGAGAAGGGAATCAGCTGTTTCCTCATTGATTCATGTGATCCACATCCAGCTGTTTCATAAGCTTGTTGTGGCTGTGATGTCAACCACACTCATCCATGTAACTGTATAGTTGCAGTTGACATGAACCTCTGAGCTGCAGGTGTAGCAGATTTTTAAGGTGTAAATGGTTACTTTGGTTCGTGTCTCCTGTTATATCATTCTCCTACTCATTACCCACTATTCTCCACAGCAGATAGGGAACTCTGATCCCTTTGCATGTGAGGCCGTGGAGGCAATGTGCAGTCGTGCCCGAATTCCCGGAGAACAGCATTTCCACAAGGTTTATCTTGGTTGCCACATGCAGGGCCAAGGCCTACTTACTGATATGATTAGCCTTGCTGGCGGAAAAGGAACGCATTATCCTCAGACGGTCTGATCCAACCTCCATTCTTTCCAAACAACCTTATTTGTCTGATGTTTGGAATGACTAATGATAAAAGTGTAAGATGCACCTCCCTCTTACTAAAATGAGAAAGAAATGGTTATTGGTTATGAGGTTTTTTGAAGTTAATAGATGGAGACAGGCTGGCAGAGTGATGGCTACCGAAAGTGATGACATCACTCCGATAGGGAGACTTTGAGAGAAGACGTGTTAGTGACAAGTGGTAGCTATTAGAGCTGACAGGCCACTCTCGGGCACTTTCTTTTTCCCAGTATCAAAGTGCCAGGGCGTGTTTTTTCACACTAGCAACTTAAATATTAATACTGTCCATATCTGTAGTTTCATTTTAACTCAAAATCTCATACTCATTGGATCGGTTTGTGCCAGTCTGTTAGCACCTCCAGCAATACTCTACTTGCATGCTGTGACACCATGTGACAGTATTGCCGCAGACAGACCAGAGAGCCACCTCAGCCCTGACTGGAACTCCGTTTTCCGACATGCACTCTCATGGATCAATAACCTCTTACATAACATTCTGGTTTGGACTGGAGGCCAGATTCCAGCTGACTGGAACATGTGACAGGGCTCTGACTGTGTTGACCCACATTTTCCCTTCCTCCCGAGATCCCTCCCTCCCTCCCTCCTTCCCTCCTGCCATCCGTCTCCACTTCCCACCATGCCCCTTCATTAGCCCAAACCTTTCTCTACATCTTCACTCCCGTCAGGAAAGCAGTCATGTAGGCAGTCGGATCCAGACTTGGGCGGGTCAGGCCTTCCTGCGACGTGCCCAGACATGCACACAGACAGAACGAAAAGCACACATGGGGAATAGCTGGTGGCTGAGCAGTAGCTTTAACTCAGACAAATGACATAAGCGTAAAGGGTGGTCATGGAAAATGTCTGACTTTGTAGGGTATTCCTGACAGATACAGTGTTATGTCTCGATCCTATGACTGAAACTCTTTGTGTGTGTTTTGCTTCTAACTGTAGTAATGTGATTGATTTTTTCAGTATCAAGTATAGTGTTGTCATTGTTTGAAATTACAATTTGAAATTTGGTAATTACATCACAGTAATGCTCCCTTGCTTGATAATTTGTGGATCAACTTGTTTTCTGGGAGTTTGATGGAGGGTTGATTTCTTCTCTGTGCATTCAGAGAAGAGACTGCCATGGGATGCATCAGTCACAGGGGGGAGTGTGGGGAGGCATTTATGCTGCATTCATGCAATGTCAGCTTATGAAGAGTAAAACAATATCATGTTATTCTAACTTGGGAGTGTTTATGCGTTTTCCAGGGGTACAGTTACACCATTTAAATAGCCTAAATGAGCTATTTTGTGTTTAGAGAGGTCATTAACAAGTAAGCTAGGACTGGGTATGAATTGTGTAAAGCTCCTTTAAAATAGAATTGATTGAGTTAGTGTTAATATCTTTATTAAATGTAATTACCAGAAACGGTGTTAGCCATTTTGCCCAAGTTTTGTTGACACTCCCATAATTCTCACCAATAGGACAAACTGTAGCTGTCAGAAATCCCTGATAACTCCAACTCAAAATTAATGAGGTGAACAGATTTTCTCACAAAGTAACCCAAAAGTTGCATCCTGTCACTGCAGTTAAGATGATGTTAGCTGTTTATGGTCAATAAGTACTATAACCATAGGCTGGGTGCTTGTTAAACCACAATGTCTTGTTTTCTATTTCTGCACATGTACAGAATATAAGAGGAGTAGGTGTGATACGTCCAGTGTGTATGATTTGTTGGCAGAAATGGAATATAATCTGCACAATTATGTTTTACTGTACATTAATATTAAGAATCATGTTTAGAATCATGTACAATCAGTAGCCCATGACAGACAAACCAAACAGTGGCTCTAGAGAGGAACTTTTGTGTTTTTACATTACCCAAAGGCCACTGTAGGTTATCCTACACACTTGGAGAGGGAGGGGTGAGGGAAGGGTTATTGCAATTTGCAGTCTCACTGCTAAATGCCACTAAATCCCACACACTAGTCCTTCAAGCTGGGCTGCATAACAAAATAAATAACCAGTAATGTAGCTAATTGCTTTTGCCATTTTCTTTATAACAGTAATGTAATAATGTATTATTTTAATGAGCAATATATAATTAGTAATTTGATAAATTTGTCCAACAATATTAAATATACAGTTTTAATTAATGCGATACTGTGTTTGGCTGCTGTTCGACCAGTTTTCTGAGGTTGTTTTCAAAGTGTTGGTGCTGGGGGTGACTAACCACTATTTCCATACACAACATAACCTTGTTGTGCCTTCAGCAGAGAAGTTAGATCATTCTGCATCGGTATGTTTGGGCAACACAAACACAATATATGCAGCAGGTTTCACACTGCATTGTCTATGCAAAGCTCTGTGATGTTCCTAAAGCAAACAATCAGACGGTATTACAGTATGAGACTGAACTCGAGTGAGGTGAACCCCATCCTGCTTTCCTGCCACATTAACCTGTCTGACTTCGCATTACAGTAAGCTGATTAAGTCACCACAGGTGTCCTATTTAAGTGTTTGTTTCACTAAAACTTCCTCTGCAGAAGTGCCTCTGAATCTTGTGAATACTTCTGCCAATCAATTTATCCTCGGCAGCTGAGTGGTGAGTGTGCTGAGAAATGTCTGTCCTGCAACCTTGTTCACTCTGAGCAGAGAGCGCCTTTTCACTGCCTAATCACGACGCACCCTGATGGAAAAATTTACTGGAGGGTTTACCATAATTTGACATACAAAGACATACTGTAACTCTAATTCTCTTCTCGATAGTTGATTGTGTATTTATTTTGTCTCCCAGCCGTCTGGGTGCAGCATGTGGGTAATTAGAAGATTGTGAATTGCGCTTGGCCTGCAGTTAGTTCTTTAGGAAGTAGCAGTGACTCATCAGAAGCTTGCTTCCTGCTTCTATAAATAGCCAATTCTTCACTAGCTTGAACACGAGGTACCAATAAGACTACATAACCATCTCTTTTATCGTTGTTTAAAGTATCAGTCAACGCCTTGTTTCTCTCCTATTAAAGAGAAAAGAGTGGTTTGTACCTCTCAAATCCAATATTTGGAATTAAATCTGAACTTTTTAACATCCAATTTAAGGTTTGATGCAAAATTTGAGAAGGGTTTCTAGACATTTTCTGCATGAATCAAAGAAATTTGTGAACCCAGATCTCTGGGCTGTTTTTTTAAAAATTATTATTATTTGATGCTTTAAGTAGGGAAAAGTGTCACAGTTTTGTCTTTTAGGATTTAAAAATATATCTAAAGTATATCAAAAGTGCTCAAATGTAACTTTGTGTAAGTCTCAGATACAGACTTCTCAGTTCTCAAGTGCACTAACAGTACGCAGTCAGAGCGAAGATGCGCATGAATGCAAATTAAGAACAGTGACATCTTGAGGCCCTGCTACTTTCTTACACTCTAATGGCTGTTACGTGAAAAAGGAGAGTGGAGGAAGAAGAAAAACGCGAGGAATGACAGACCGGGGGCAGAGGAGAAGGGCAGTATGCCACCACCACCACCACCACTACCAGGTTGAGTGGGTGGTAGTGGTGGGTGCGTGGGTGTGCAGCCGGACAGCCAAATGGGCTGTGATGAGACACATCAGTGAAGGAAGTGCGAAAGAAGGCTGAGGCTGGTATTTTTCCAGGGAAGCTTGCTACCACACACACTCCTCTCATCTCTCCTGTTTATCTGTCTCCACGTCCATCCTGTTGGTTCTACTTTCTATCTTTCCATCCAACCTCTTATTTCTTTCACTGTCCTCCTTTCCTGTGTGTCTCTCCACTCCCTTTTCCTTTCACTCCTTCCCTGTTCCCCCGTTTCAACTTTTTCCTCCATGCCTCGCCTCCTCACTCTTTCCACATTCATTTCCCTTGTTGTCTCTTACATTCCCTCAGTCCGTCCTCACTCTCCAGCTCTGTTTCTCCTCCCCACCTCCCCTTCAGTCCCCATCTGCGGCCCTCATCAGAGCCATGTAGCCCAGACAGGCACCAAGGGCAAGGAAACATCCTCCGGTGATGCTTTGCTATTGCACTGATATGACAAAAATACACAGAAAAAATGTCTAAGGAAGAAACTTGTTTTTTTGCATACAATGTATGAGCATCTTGAGACAGATTCTGTATCTGTGTGCCAGCATGTATGCGTGTTTGTGTGTGACTGTATGTGGAAAAGAATGCATCCTGGAGTCCATTTTGAAAGCAGCTGCTCATGGGCTGTTTGCTTATGTAAGCCTGTACTGTAAAACACAGCAGAACAAGAACAAACTGGCTGCCTGGGACAAAGGCCCTGCCCTCACTGCTGCACTGTCAGACATGTGTGTTTTTCTGTCTGTCTGCATTTAGGAGACACAAAATGAGAGAGACAGACAATGCAAATTAGAGAAGGAGCACTCTGGAGATTAAGGCACTGTATGGTCATACTGTACAGGACTGGTGCGCTGCAGATGAGGGGAAAGACGAGCCCTGCTGCGCCCTGGTAGCCCACCTGCTGATCTCTGGCCCTCATCTACTGCTGCTCTGTCATACAGCACACTCCCTTGCACAAGACTCCACGGGTTGCACAAGGAGAGAACAAGACACAAAGAAAGAGGAGAAACAAGATAGCATTACAGGCAGAGAGAAGGAGTGAGAATACAAATGAGAGACAATCATGAGAGAAGTTTGACACAGATCCCTCAAACTGAACCCTTTAAACTGGCCCAACTGCAGCTGCTGCCTCGAAAACTTGTTTCTTGTTTCTTTTTTTTTTTTGTTTGTTTTTTTTTTTTTGCAGCTATGTGTCTTGCAGTCCCAATCTCCTCCCACTACTGAGCTGTTTTGTTCTACTATGAACCATCTTTCCTAAAAAAATTGCCTTTTGCATGGAGGGGGGGTGGGGTGGGGATGGGGGTGGGGGTGTAAACGCACTTCAAAGCAGAAAGAACTTACCACAGTATCAGTGACTGCACATGACAGTCATTTCAGAGATAAAATATGTCACACGAGGCAGTGTTTTATTTCCCTTAATTGTTAAAACTGGTTGTTTAAAGCAGGGTTGACGCAGCTTGCAGGTGACTCTTGTCCAATGCTCTTATCTTGAGAGGTGCTTTGGTTTTAGTTGCCAGGGCTGTTTGGACTGTGTGCAGAGACAGTTGGGCAGACCAGGCTAACTGTCATGTTGCATTAGATCGTCCAGCGTTAGCTGACTCCAATTTAGCCTGAAGGAGAGGTGGTTACCTACAAGCAACCTCAAACCGTACAGAGAAAAGGACATGCATACACATGCAACATGTGCAGTCCCAGATACACACGCTCACAGAGCAGTACACACTTAAAAGCAATATGACTCTCTTTGTGCCCCTCTTTCTCACCCTCATTTGCCTCTCGGTCTGTATTGTCCCTTGTCTTGTCTATTTCAGGCCTGACAAGAATGAGACAGTCGCACATTAGCTGGTGGATATGCTGAGCTAAACTGTTCCTCACCAGCAGAGAGTGGCCACACCCGGCATAACCCATGTAATGTGACAGTTGAGGAATTTGCTCCAGGTTAGCCACAAATACTTGCAGCCTGAGTCGAAGATGCTTGAACGTCATGAGTGGTATAAATAACAGGAAAATTGTGGAGTGGCAGTCAGGCTCGCTGAAAACAGTTTTCAGCATGTTGGCTCTTTTTTTTAACATTTGCAGGTGCTTAAATAAATGTCTGGCATTTTTGAAATACATGCACGTATAAACGGGGGCAAACATGCAAACGTTTTTGTTGGCTTTGGTGGTGCAGAGAGATATTCTGTGAACAACTTGGAAAACAAATAGTATTTAAATTTAGCATGTAAAAAGTATTTACTTAACAAGAGCTTAAAAAAGATTTCATGCTCAAAATGCAAATAAATATAAAACTTAATAATTTGTAATTTGTATGATACTGTATCTCAACTGCCTGTTCCACTTTAAAAAGTCACATGACCAGTAAAGTCTGTGAACATCATAAAGCAAAGATATGCTGTCAGGTTCAAGAACTTGTGAAGTGTCAGCTTCATTTTGGTTTCAAATTTAGAAACATGAGACCCACTGTACCACCAGTCAAAAAAAACAGATGATATTACATTTTCAAATACATTCAGTATGAAATGGTCCTTCACTGTATCCACTTTAGTTTCTTTTTCTCATATTCCCATAATTATCAAAATAAATGGTACATTTGCTTTGTGTTATCGCAACATTGGTGGAGACCATGTTTCCTCATACTTTCTGATGACCTTGGAATTAACCAGTTGATCAGCTCAGATTTACACTAAAATTTAATCTACTAAATCAACTAAAAAGCTGAAAGCTTACCAACCTGCCCTTGTTGAGGCCTGGCGCACACAGAACAGAAAAGACATTTCTGAATGCACTCATAAAACTACACTGTACTTATTATTATTGAATGTATTTGAACAGCACAGTACGCAGTACAGTTAATTAATAACTAAAGTCTCAGAGTAGGTTACCCTTGCATTAATTATTCTGGAGCACAATTGCAGAGTTTTAAAAAATATGCAGTCTTTTCTCCTATGTCCTTACCTGATACTTGTATTATGTTGCTGCTTATTAGATATTAGTTCTCCCACATATACCTAATCATGGACTCTGCACTGGATTTTAGTTTTTGTTTTATAGAGCTGTTAGGGGGTTATTGACCCAGTCTTGACTGTGCATTTGCAGATTCTGCAGAATGCCAGTCCTGCATGCACTGAAACGCTACATGTGGCTCATTGTCAGTGATCAGGCCATCAATTATCTATTGATTTGTGGGCCAAAAGCAGACACAAAATGAGTAGTCCCTGTCAAATAGTTTTTTGTTCATATGACATTTGATGAGGTTTATTTCTGTGATCAGTAACTGCACAAACGTCATTAAACACAAGATGCTATTTCAAGGTTATGTCATTGTGCTTTATTGCTGATAACTGGCAGCATTAAATAAAGATTAATCAAGATCTAATATCGCTATCAGATGGGCCACAATCCAAGGTGAGCATGCACGCAGAGGCTCAGAGTCCACCCACATGGGATACTAACATGCAAATGAGCTCTGAGGCACACTGTTCATATGAGCTGGTGTTAATCTAATGCTAACACATGGCAAACACATGTTCTGCTATCAGTCTACAACCAATTATATTCTGATATTCATACAGCAGCACACCAGATCTGAAAACGAAAACAGGCGCAATACTGAACATAGAAAGAAAAATGAAACAGAAAGTTTCTAAACAATTCGCCAAAATAATATAAAGAAAAAAACAAATAGATAGGAATGATAGAGCTCCCATTCATCACAAAAGGTTATTGGAAGTCAGTTCAAGTTTTAGAGCTTTAGAAGCTCCTAATAACATGTTTTTCTGTTCACATTCTCATTCACAGGCGCTGCTGTCCTATTGGTTTAGTTAGGTTTTTTTAGCTGTGGCAAATTTTCTCCTTATGTCCCCTCTGTAGAGTGGAGAGAATTAAAATGGAGTCAAGTATCAGCAGCAGGGAAGTAAAGTCCTGTATATCTGTCTACAGTCACTTTCATTATGTGGCTTGTGCAAACAGTTAAAACTAACCAGTGGCCTACACCATGAACAACTCAGATTGTTCACATTTCTTCACTGTGGAGTCATGTGACATAAAGTAACCTTTGTAACACATTTCATGAATGCAGAATTTATATGGAAGATGACTCATTGTTTCCTCAAGAATACAACTGAGGATTAGTGTTGAATATGCAACAAATTAAAAGCTTGGATAGAAAGTTTAACTTCCTCCCTTACATCCACACTGTCTTTATGGACATATGTGTGCTGAGTCCAATTTGTATGACTTGGCAGATATCTATTTAAACTGCCAGCTAAATTTATTCCCCATGTGCTGAGCTCTAATTTTAAACAAGGTGCTAAATATACAGACAGTTTCCAAGCCAAAAGCAGAGATAGCTGCGTCATTGTGTCTGTCAGAGCAGAGTCAACCCCTGGAGAAGTCGGAGCATGGAACATTCCAGGCAGAAACCTTGTTGATGCTGCCATCTGCTGGCCGCTGCAGCAGAGGAAAAGGAGGAGGAGGTCTCCATGGCGACGTCAGATGACATGGTTGGATAATTTGGATGGGCAAGTGGGTCGAGTGATCTTGATAAAGGCATCATTGTAAAACTAGGTCACAGAAAATCAGACAGACATATTTAAAGGCTTAAGGATGTAAAGTTACATGGAATAAAGATGTGAAACAGACCTGTGTTATATGTACTATCATTACTATTAGACTGTGTTTACTTCCTGTACTTTGCTTTACCTTTTGCTCCTGAAGCCACTTCATAATACCAGAAGCAAAATGTTTTTCTGACTCAAACTTTTTCCTGAGTTAATGCTTTTGAATCAACATTTGCTGTCATAAAATATTTATTAATGCCCTTTAAATAAGATACAGTAATCCCAGTAAATAGTTTCTCTTGGCTACTAATACTGTGCATACTCACAACTAAAATAAATAAATCACATATTTAATTCATACCACATTTTGACAAATACAATAACACTTTACATTAACGTATTTAAGATTTAAAAGCATAAACATATAATGAATAGGTTGTAATGTAGCATATGTGATTAGTAACGAATTTGAGTGGAGGCTGCCGTGTAAACAGATAAGGAATGATAGGAGAAGGAATGGAAAAGTTATATTTATACTGTACATTAATTAATGCTGAAAATGTTTTTGTTGCTGTTTATACATAATATTTAGTAGATGTTTGTACACTGCTTCTAAATGTTAAATAAAGGGACTTAAAGTAAAGCATTAGCACAGTTTTATTATGAATTGAAGGCTCAAACACTCACTGCTGTTGTAGTTACCCAACAGGTCCACACCTTTCCCCCAAACATCCACAAGATGGAGCACACGATCACAGTATATTTCTGCCGGGTACATATGAATAGCTGTATTAACAGTGGGTTATTATTTTTTCATTGCTACACTTTTAAAGACTTCTTTTAAGAGAACAAAATGGACATTATGAAAGAAATAATAGGTCCCAAGGACATCCAAAATTAATGCCTGCCCAAAACCCAGATATGAATCAAAACAGGGATAAATTTTATGTGACTTTAATTGGAAATGAAATACACTTCTACCCATATAATAAGAGGTAATAAAGCTAACCTTTTTCTTATACAGCTGACTGAACCATTTCAGCCCTGCAAGGTCAACATCCTCAGGATGTGCAACCTAATCATGGGGTGTGCTCACTTGATAATCCCACTAAATCATGTCATGGTAAATATACTGCATTAGAAATACTGTAGGTGTATTGTAAATATTTTACAGACTTGCATTTCATCAAAAATTGATAATGCAAAAGACTTAGTCAAAGAGTAAATATCCCCTGAATCTTAACAGACTCAAAAGAAAAATTACGGCACTATTTGAGGTCAATTTATTCCCTTTTGTGTGTGTGTGTGTGTGAGTGTGTTCTGCAGTGAGCTCTAATGCCAAGAGCCAACATCTCACGTTAACAGCACGGAAAATGTATATACCAAAGTGGGTCAAACTTTTTACAGTAAACGGAAAACCTGAGCTTGTAAAACACTTAAAAATGCAGCCCAAATTTCTGTAAAAAAAAGCCAGAGAGGGACTTGTGTTGTGTTGCACTATCTCTGGTGTTCTTTTTAAGTTGTATCCACATGTAAACACCAGATATTCAAGAAGTCCTCCACTATAAACACTGCCCTGTACAGTATAACTCTTTTGGATAGTTACAGAGCAACAGGGCCAACAGTGAGACACCAAAACACTCCTATTCCTTATTTGCTGATTATCATCCAAACCAAGCACAATTAGAGTGTCAGTGACCCAAAGCTAAACATCTGTTTTGTATTTTTGTTGGCCTGCTGGTTGCTAGGATTGCTCTGATCACATTTAGTTGTCTTGGCACTGAAACTCTGATAATGTAATACTTTGTAGCTAAAATATCTCTAAAGCAACTTCACAAAATCTCAGGCATTCCTGTTATTTTCTGTGTAACAGACAAGTAAAACCTTTGACCTTGCCAGCTAAAAGATACAGTATAGTAGATCTGCTTTAGTAGTGAAAGAAACATGTTAACGACAGAATCCAAAAACTATGTGTGGAGACGGGTCCTGTTTGCACAGCGGACATTCTCATGATTAATTTACTGTGTTCACAGGACCAGAGTGTTTTATTGTTCCTTCTTGATGCTAAACTGATTTCAGCCACGTGGGTCAGTGCTGAAAAGTGAGTCACTTCACATCATAGACTGTAGAAGTAGACACTGGTCTTCAGAGATAAGAGAAAATGTATCAGTGTAATAGTTTGACATTTTGGTAAATACGCTTATTTGCTTTTTGCTAAGGGTTAGCAGAGACTAATACCACTGTATCTGTGTACTAGATAGTTAGCCAGTTATCTTAGATTAGCATAAAGTTTGGAAACAGCTAACTCGGCTCTTTATCCACCAGCACCTCTAGAGTTTACAGATTACAACAGTACTGTGCATCATTTGTTTGGTCTTTCGGGGATTGGAGTTTGGAAACCAGGGGGGAATCCAAGATGATACGGCTCCAGGCTAAAAATACAGTGCCACACAACCTACGCTTCATCTAACTGTTGACAAGAAACTATATAGGGATATGTTCCAATATGGTGAAGTATTTCTTTATACTGAGCCTATGTAACTTTCTCTGAACACTTACAAGCGGCAGTTATAGGATAATGGTAAATGCTAAAAGAACAGTAACACATGTGGAGGAGAGACAGAATCAACAAACTGACTCAGTACTGGTGATTACATGGCAATATTGCTAACATAAGTTAAAATTAGCCACCCTAAGGTACTGGTCAAACCAGACCGGTAGACAGTAGCAGCAAACCCCCTCAGTGTATCAAATTGACAAAGGGTGCATTTCATTGCCTATGAAATCAGCTTTTCATTTGTAAGATTAAGATAGTGTCATTGTTGTCTTTCAAAAATTACAGTCTCCCTCTAACACACAAAGTATGTCATATTCCTTTGGGAACACCAAGAAACAACAATGGAAACAAGAACAATGCATGCTTCTGAAAAGTTCACTTTATGTTGTCAACTCTATGTCTGGTTTGTTGAACTCACGTGAATTAAGAATTTTCTGTTGTATATTTATTAAATACATGTTTGCATTAACCAGTCTCACACTGCCCATTTTCACACTGAGATTCTTATGCAGTAATGACTGTGTATGTATGGGGTGATACACACTTTTTTTTCTTGTTCTCCCACTTCAACGAATGCTTAACAAAGCATGTGCCTCAATTTAGAGAACCTATGATTTGGTACAATCAAAGCAATGGGAATGTCAGGTTCCCTGTTAATTAAATATCAATCATTTTAATTAAATCCGTCTCTGATCACTGAGGCAGACTATTGGCTCTGAATTGAAAAAGCAAAGAGGGAAAGGGCAATTCAGTCTTAATGGCTTAATTTGCTAGAGGCAAATGAAAGCCAGCGTTTATTCCAAGGCAACAGAGTCTACTTTTGGTCATAAATTATGAGCCTAAATGTCAACAACAAAACAGGTTGTATCAAGCCCTTTTTAGCATCAGCTTTGCTTGCCAACTGTTCCGTATTTAAGCTTATTAGGCACTGATATTTAATATTTAAAATGACTTTCTAATAAGACAGACACCCACTCATCTGAGTAATTTCTGCATATTTTGCAAATAATCATTGTTTGTATTTTGTACCAGTGCTTCTACAAACACTGCAACTCTTCTACTGCCCCACACTGATACAATCTCTTGTGCATGCTTGTAGTCTAATAACTATATATTTGGCTATAAATGTATCTGTGCTACATTTGAAAACTTTTTTGGTATGTCAGTCTGTCTTGTTCAGTTTTGTATCAACACCAATAAACCAGGTCAAATTTCATCCTCATTTGTAGAGTCAAGTGAAAGGCCTCTGATTCTCATTTGTTTGCGAGAAAACCTGATAATTGAAAGAATTTGTAAAAGATAAAGAATAAAGAACAAAGTTTGACCCCAAGACATATTGACCACTATCATGGTTTGTGGGATTCCACCTAGAGTATTTGACATTGGCAAAAAGGTCTGTTCAGCTTGTACACTGGAAGCAAAATTCAACATTTTTTGTTTCTATCCACACTTTTGGAAAATCATATTTTCAAAATACTTTAAATTTCAGTTGAGTTCATAACAGTATGTGTGTGTGTGTGTGTGTGTCATGAGTAGTTTTCATTTTCTTGAAAGAGACTGTAAATCTTTCTGAATGAGCATGTATAAGAATATCCTCTGTGTATGAGACAGCTTGTGTACATGTTTGTGTGTGTTTCATGTGTGCATTTTTGCGTGTGTGATGGCAGAGATGTGCGCTGACGATGTGTCTGCGGGCGCACATTCTGTGTGTGTCTTTGTGTACACTACTGTGTTCCAGCTGTCTGAGTGGATAAGGCTCAGTGGGAGGACAAACACTACAGCGACTTTCACACACACAAACACAGCATGGAATGGCTGTGGGGACTGTACTATAATAGGGAATGTCTCTGAGCATTGGCTCAGCAGGGGTGTGACAGGCCTATAGATCACAACTTCAGTAAGTGGTTCAAAAATGAACATGAGAAAAGATAAAGAGAAACACATTGCTATTAATGAGGATTTTACTTACCTGAAGTGAAAGATGACCTTTCAGTGTTATTTTTTCCAGAACATGTTGCTCATAGAGTGTATATCCCATGTTTGTCAACTCAGCTCATTTATTGTACTTGTCATTATTAATTCTATGACATTTATTAACCCATTTAATATGTGTTTGTATAAATCAGCTGTCAATCACTGCTTTGTAGTTTTTCTCTTCTTAGGAACCATTTGAACTTCCCTTTTACATGCTTCTTTTCTATGCACCAAAACTGAATATTTATTTTTTTGTATCATCACTTGTATTATTTATTAGCTTAATTCTCAAGAATGAACCCAAAGACGAAAATTTCCAGAAATGTTTCAAACACTCTGCTGCTAAGTCTCTATCTCAGTGCAAAACCAGCCACCGTCACAGCTCCACCACCTTCGGATCCCGAGCAGCCTGGCCAGCGAAACCTTGGAGCACAGAATTTAAATGATGAGACAGGAAAACTCACAAAATGCTTCCAGCCATCCAGCTCATTAAAATATTGTAAGCTCATGACACAGACTTTCCTCGAAAAGCTGTCTGGGTGGCAATCACACATAAGTTCCTATATTCTGGGAACCACAGGCCATTTCCCAATAAAGAGGAGAACATTTTATGATAATATACACAGTAAACTCTCTTTAATGTTTACAATAACACAGCATGAGTTGATTAAACTCAGTTGACATTCAGCTCAAATTCATTTGGAATTTTTTTTCCTATTCTAGGCACAAGACTTTTACACTTTTACATCCCAGTAAATATCCGTCAGTAATAAAAAAGAATAACAGTAAGATGCTACACTAAGTGATGAGGTTTCAAATTTTCCACATGATGATGCAGTTGTGGTTACAAATGTGGCAACCTGTGTAAAATGTGAGGCAGCAGAATTAATGAATCAATAAATGAATGTGTGTTCATAAAACTGTGACAGAATCTTTCAGTTTTAACAGCTGGCAGTGAAGAGACTTGAATCAGTCCATAGAAAAATATATAGCCACCCATCTTGAGAGTTTAGTGTCAACTGTTCGGCAGCTCAGCAGCTTATGGCCTGTCATGATCTTTTTTCAGTCCTAGAGTTTTATGGCCCGCATCAAGTGTGTGAGAACAACACACACTTTTTACAACCTCTGCACTCTTCTAGTTTTGGTTATCATAAGACTTTGTAGCTGAGTGTCACGCAGGCAGAGACCAACTTGAGCGCTTCGCATCTCAAACCCAAACAATATCAGAAAGCATCAGTGTAGTCCATTAACTTCCATTAGGCTCCCTCACCGTGTATAGGACCTCTGCCAATTGTAAATAGCATGGATATTATGGGAACACACTGGCACTCTTTTACATGTACTGACGCTGCGGTGGCGGAATACCCTCCCTCCTACGCCTCCCCCCAGCCCCCTCCTTCTTGCAGCGAGCTGCTTTGCTCTCTCCTCTGCAGCGAAGAAGTCTGTGGTCGCCCTGAAGAATTCCAGCAGAGCTCTGTGGCTCCAGTTGGTCCCATGGCTCTCCATCCCACTGTTTGTTGCAGCCGCAGAACCAGCTGCGCCTAATGCACCAGCGGCACTCCCCTCGGACTGGGTGGAGAAACCACAGTGACCTCCACGGTCAGTTAAGAGGAGAAAAAAATGTGGGTTGGTCTCAAAGAGTTCCAAGGGTACAGTGGATTGGGTGTCACCGCGGATTGGGTCATCCCGAGCACACACGCTCAGAACAGGAATGGCCACTTCGTCCACATCTCTCAAGGGTTCATTGCGCTCCCAGTAAGCTTCCCAGGCACCTGAAGTATTGCTGCTACTGCTGGCCCCTGTTGCTGCTGCTGGTGCAGAGCCCACATGTCCAGTCTGACAGAACAGAGCCTCCTCCAGGCCACGCAAAGAACAGCTGGAAAACAGGGTGTCTGTCTGTATGGTCTCACCCAGCACCGTCCTGTACCTATGCATAATACCCAAGGTCACACACATTTGCACAAAACACACACACACACAAGAGAAAATCAGTAAATCGATTCTGAAGAGCTGCATGGGCCTCATGTTCCCTATTGGCATTGATTCGAGAAACTCTACCTGTGTCACGATGTCTCTCAGAATTAATGACTTGACAGTGCGCAGGCCATGCGTTGCTACAGTAACTTGACGCTTTCCTTAATTGTCTGTGCCTGTCCAATAAATGCTTAGTGAGTACTTGTATCCGCTTTTATTGCAGTCTCCTTTTAACCATGCCTCCGTTTTGGCTGACTTGAACTCAAATCTTTCATTGTTTCAGTGTAGCCTGTCTAAGATTTTTATTTTGCATACTTCATGCAGCAGCCTTGTGGAACTTGTTATTTTTCATCATCTTGTAGACACTTATTCTCCCCAGGGTAAACAAAAAGAAGAGGAGGAACTGTTAACCTATTTCTGTCTTCCAAAACTCATTATGCTCTCTTACACTTTCTATAACACTGCAATTTTCTTGCAGGTTAGCAATTAAAAAAAAAAAAAAAAAAAAATCAATTTTCATGATATTTTCATATCACTGGCCACTGTTCCCCACTGGTAATTACTCAAGTTAACTGCTGACATCTGAGAATGAGACATCTCTAAAATAAGATGATGAAAATAAGAGCCAAGCAGTAATACTCTAGAAATACTTTAAAAGCCGGCACAGTCTCTGTCTGTTTTCATCACCAGTGATATTTTTTCCCCAGCTATCAAGACCATGCTTCCTTTCCATTTCTCATAAGCTGAGTGATTTATGCCTGCAGGTTTCCCACCCTCTCCATACCTGCTGAGACATATCTTCTGGTACAGCACCAAAGCCCACTGCAGGGGCCAGCACAGCCCGTTCTCAAACCAGCTCTGGCAGCGGAACACGGGTGACAGGCAGACAGCTGCCGTCACATAGCTGGAGGATCCACACTCCCCCAGGTAAGACAGGAGAAGGCCCGACCCACTGCTCTCGCTCACTGCATACAGTCTTCCTGCAGGCTGTCTGTAGCGAATGTAGCGCACAGCCTCACGCAGATCTGCAGGGTCACCAAACTGCTGCAGTTTGAGGGTGGTGAGTGGGGTGCTGTTGTGGCTGCGGCGGTTAAAAACTGCTGGCAGGTAGCCATGGGACAGCGCTGTTTCACACAACTATTGAGAGAATGGGTAAAAAAAAAAAAAAAAAAAAAAAGAGAACAAATAAGAGAATTAGGAGAATTATGGGGATTTGCTGTGTGTTAAATCTTTCAAATTAAATACATCATTTTCACACATAAGACAAGGTGAGAAAGGTATTAATCCATTTATACAACTACAGAAGTTGTTTCATATGTTCTGCCTACATATGGTAAAGAAGTCCTCCTTTTTTGACCCATTGAATAGACCAAATGGTTGAATTTGTGTAGCTTGGTCTCTTGGTTGTAATCCCACAGAATTGAACAATGCCTCCTTTTAGTTAGGAGTCAGTTTCCATTTTGTTCCCCTAAATGCCTTTGCAGTTGTATCACCTGAACATGCATGGTACTACTTTTTATTGTATGGAAAGAGAAATAACCCTTTGCTGGGGGAGGTGAGAACACAGTAAAACCATGGGATGAAGTGTGACTCCTTTTGCTGTGCAGTTTCACCATGTTTGAAGTTTACACAGTAATACTGCCACGGAATAGGCTCAACAGCCATTACTTCACTGAAAAAGACCACAGCAAACATTTTGCATGTTTTTTTTTTCTTGACCAAACAGGTGAGGAACCAATTGCTGTGAGACAGATACATATTATCCTACTTTCAAATCAAATCAAATTAAGTTTTATTTATATAGCGCCAAATCACAACAGAAGTTATCTCAAGGCACGTTCCAAAAGGAAAGAGGAAAAGCTTCCTTTAAGAGGCCATCTGCCTCGACCGGTTGGGTTTGAGAGAGACAGAGAGAGGGAGAGAGAGAGCGAGAGGGGGAGGGAAAACTTCACGTTTTACTAGACATTTAGAGCTTATCACCAAGTGAATGTGGCTCAATATGTGCGTTCATGAACTCTGCCCTTGAATACTACCTCGTATTCACTCATGCGCCTCCGCCACGTCCACCTAACGTTAGTCCGCGTGCACTCAAAGAGAAGCTGACACGAGCACGGGCTAAATCCACATCACTTTAGCCATGTTTAGGGAAACTACTGCTCGGGAGTTTTCAAGCCCCTTAAATGGAGATTTCTGGAAACACTGCTGGGCCCGTTTTACCTGCACACCTGCCTCGCCTCCTGATTGGATTTCAACAGTCACAGACAGCGGTGAATGCAACATTGCTAGCAAGCTAAGGTAACACC
Organism: Trachinotus anak; assembly: GCF_046630095.1. Lineage (NCBI taxonomy): Eukaryota > Metazoa > Chordata > Actinopteri > Carangiformes > Carangidae > Trachinotus > Trachinotus anak. The sequence goes on from NW_027273865.1 coordinate 16,815,771, forward strand.
ACCAATCCGTTGAATCATTTGGAACACAGTCACATTGCCACATATAAAGAGTGCATAGCTGAAAGGAAGGGAGACCCCTGAGAAGCGCCAGAGTAGTTGTTCATTAATGTAACTGAGGTAAAGGTTTGGAATAATCTGATCCAACAGTCCATATTTGGAAATGAGGCTACAATCAGCTAAACTACTGATATATGAGAAGTTCATCTCTAGCTGCAGGTTGTCATAAGCGGGGATGGTGCCACTTGGCCTGTAAGGATGTGCAGGCATCTTTGAGGCAGACTTCAAACACTTGGGAGGCATTGAAATAGCCAACATTATGCTCGATGTTGGTGCCAGTGTCCATGCAGCCCACAGCCAGCTGCTTGGCCCAGAAATGCCTCAACCTGCACTATGCGGCTTTCCCTGAGATGGACTGGGAGCACAATTGGCAGAGGAGAGCAAAAAGGACTTGAATGTGGAAACCTGTGATCTCATGTCTCTGGCAGGAAGGCTTCCCTTTCAGTCAGCTGCACCGTGGAGAGAAATAGCACGACTCATTGTTTCTGCCAGTGAGCTGTTATTATTATGTTTATTTTGGTACAAATGTGACAACATGAGATATATGGGCAGCAGGGTTATTGGTGCTGATTAGTAGAGTTAATTCTTTATTTGTCCAAGTATGTATTCGGGAATTTTCACCTCTGCATTTAACCCACCCATGTGAACACACATACACACACACACACACACACATACACAGAGGAGCAGCGTGCAGCTCGGGGAGCAGTTGTCAAGGGTACTTCAGCCATGGATGCTGAAGGAAAGGAGGGGGATAAGAAAATTCTGTACAACTGCATCAATCTATTCAAAATTAATGAACAAATTTTGTAGACTTGGCAAGACTTTTCTGTCTTACTCAGCACATAAAAACATTTTCCTCCAGTTTGGGTTCTGTGGAGAATGTAGGAGAATGATACATCCTCAAATAAAACCATAATTTAGTTTGTGGCTCTATGAAGCATTATAAATTAAATTTAAAGACATGTAATAAAGCAGTATATCTGAGTATATCTGAGTATATCAGTGCTCTCCTGTTCACCAAAAGACCTTTTCATCTTTGAAACACAGATGATTTTTGTTCTTTAAGGCTTTCAGGGGGCTGGCTCTCCACATCGAATGGTTCTGCTGGTGTTTCTCTGCTCAGTTTTATTTAATATGCCCAAATATCTGGGCAGACAAACAAACAAACAAACAAACAAACAAAAAAATCTTAAAACTACGTAAGTAGGGAAAAATAAGGGCTTGGAGATTTGCAGTGGAGCACAAATGACAATCACATATTGAAAAGCTCTCCATGCAGGGAAGGAATGGAAATGAGAGATCATTCCAGTTTAGGCTCTGAATATCACCTTTAGAATAAATGATCCATTACAGGGTCTGGAAACACAAGGAGAGAGAATTATCTTCCCTCTAAATTTGCAGTGTCACTCTGCTTCATCTCAACTCAAAGTAGAGAAGCAGAATTAACCTGTCTTTTTCTCATGCTAAGGTTTGTGGTCAGAAACAGTGGTGGGGGCTACAGAAGTCTTTGCAAAGTTTTTGAAAAGAAATTTGAAATGAGTAACATCTTGCTTTAAATCTACAGAAATCCCAGGGGAATGCAGGAAGAGCTTCAGAATCACTGCATTAAATATTTAACAGCTGAGAAAGACTGCAGCAGAATTTCTGCCACTTCCTGGTTTTCTTTATACAGTGACAAGAGGATTTACTCAGCCAGTGTCAGGAAAGCTCCGAACATCAGTCATTCACTCATTCATCAGCCTCCCATCCCAAAGATCAGGTTTTGAATCATTGTGATTCAAGAGGAACATGTGAGAGGAAGGAAAGAGTCATTTGAAATGAGTCTGTATCACTTTAGTTCAGTTTAATTCCCAACGATAATGAGATATATAATTAAAGATTTCCCAATTTCCCAATTTCAGCTGCACATGAGGGCAGGAGAACGTGTGTAGTGATGAAAGCTGTGGCTGAGATTAACTTAGGTGAACTGAGTGTGCAGTGACTTTGACCTGTGTGCCTGCACAGGTATTAATGCAGCCACACAGTGTGAACGATCGCCACACAATGCGCACACATTGCGGTGATGCACTGTGTGACTCACTCACAGGAACATAAGTGATAAGTGACCACTGCACTGCATCATATACAGGCACATAAAATAAAAGATGCATTTTGATAACAGTTTTAGCTGGTCGGGAATAACTCCTTTAACTCTGAACTTTCTGTTCGGTAAAGAAGAAACAACTCATGACGAAGGAAGTATATATTTTTTTTTAACACTGATAAATTATCAAATTGATGTAAACTGATGTACTTCGCACAGACACATACAGCTAACAGGGAACTGGTCTTGACCACTTCCGTAATGAGATTTTGTTAATTTGGTTTAAGAGAAAATCTGAAAATCTTGACCTTTGTGCAAGATCGCACACACGCTAAGTTTCTGGCCATATTTCATGGTGACAGTGTGCATTTGGTTTCGCAAGAGAAACAGTGTGAAACAGAAGAGCAGCAGCTTCTCCGGCAGTTTTCTGTCAGAGCTGATAAACTGTCAGTGCTGTGACAAATTCCTTCAGCAGGGACTCCAGATACTGGACAACATGCCAGTTCTCTCCCGCACATTGTTCCTCCAAGAAATGTGTGCACACGCAATCACGCACACATGCTCGAAAGAGGCAGCATTTTCTTCACTGGGCAGCTGACAAATACAACAACAACCATCCTTCAAACCATAGTAGGTCATGTGATCTATTTCTGTGACACCACCACTAACCACAACAAACTTCAGCAGCTTCATCGGGACACGTTGCCACAAATCAAGTTAAATTAAGGATGTTATTCGATTAAAAGTCTTTGGGAGCAACAAAGCATCTCACCACAGTGCTCTGTCCTCTATTCAGGTCAATATTTTGCCTAAATACTCTTCAACAGGCCTGTGATACATGTGCAGGGAATGGATTTGCTCTTCTTCAGTCACAGTATGTTTATGCAGGGACAGGGAAATCACTGTAGAAATGAGGGAGGATTCGTTTTTTTTTTCTTTTGCTGGAAATTAATTTTTGTTGAATAATTTGATGGTCTAACAACATGATGCTATTGTATTCTACGGTTAGCAGTTTCTCAGCTAACTAACTTGACACTGGCAACCATCATACCCAAGCTACAGTGGGCTGTGAAGTCTTACAAAGGCTGCCAAAATGATGGACTTAAGGAAAAATATTTTGCAGTTGCAAGGCAGTTTATTCCTCTGGCTGATTTTCAAAGTGTTAAGCATCAGAGACATAGAGTACATTCAAAATGGGGAGTAGCTATGAATAATTGAAGATAGCGCCACAGCAAAAATATCAAGAACTGAAGCCCCAACCGTTTTTCAAGGCAGCTCCTGTTCCACCAGCCTCCAAGAAAATAGATCTTGTCATAGGGGATTTGTTGTATTGGTGTTTGTTTGTTTGTTTATTTGGTAATATTTTATTACCTTGTCATATTAGCAAAGAAAAAACTACATCTCACATGAGGTGCAGGCAGAAAAGCTGCATGCACCTGATGGGCAGACTTCATTTCCCAGATAAGACAAAGTACTGATGTTGGAAAAAGTGTGTGTGTGTGTGGGGAGGGGGGGGGGGGATATAAAAAATAAAAATTTTTATATTTTTCTGAACGTGTGGGAAAAATTTCTTTCACTTTCATTGTATCACCTGTTGAGTGGTACAGCAGGACACTGTGGGATACAGTTCCCACAGTGTTCACCCAACATGTATGTAAAAACCTTCAAACTAAAGCTGAAAACCAGTTTTTAACACTCATCATCATAAAATTCACAAAGAGATGGGAGGGACAGGAAACGCAGATCTAATACCCCATTTCCTTGTTGGCCAGTGAAAACTCTGACATGGTAACAATTGTTTGATGAACAGTGTGTTTGATAGCTTGAGACACAGACATCAGTACATTTATCACTTGTCAGTAATGGGTCACTAATGGATACTGCTGGCAATATTTCCATAAAAGAAATTTTACAAACCGGGATGATGATGTTTTCTGCTAATATTACCTCCCTCACTGATCTACTCAAGAGTGTTAATCGTAAAACTTTCAAACTTTTACTGCGTGAGTCCCAAGCTATTATCCCATCCCACAAACAATTTGGAAGCTTCTCTCTCAGCATGCAGAAAGTGAAAGGAATGGTCTGAGAAACAATCATTTATGTGTTATAAATTACACATAATGACCAGATTAAATTATATTCCGTATCCATAAGGAATGATAAATACTTAAACATGAGTGCCAAATGCATACTGAATAAAACAGTCTGAATTTACTGTAACTAGGTCACAAAGTATCAGTAAAACTGCTCACAAATCTGTCTGCCCTGTGAGGAAAATGTGACGGACGTTAATCATATGAGGCAAGACTTCTGAACCAGCTGGACGACTGCTTACATGAACATTTATGGACCTTCAGCTCGTGGCTCTGAACAGAGATCACAGGCCACACAGATATAGGAGTGATATCTCTGCTAGAAAGAAGGGGAGCATATTTCCCTAAAAGTCGAGCTACTGACAAACAAAAAAACCCCAAAGAACACGAACACACACACACACACACACACACACACACACACATATATATATATATGGTTGGGGACAGACATGGAACAGAAAAAAACAGGACTAATCAACTAAATAACTGAAAGATTTAATGAAGTAATGAATGAATGTTAGTATATTCCCAAAACATTTCAACCTCTGGCCCAAATATGAAGCCACACAAAAGCCTGTACGTGACCTATACCATTAGAGAAATGGATTTGAATCGTGACAGTTTAAATAAACCAAAGGAGCAAAAGACAAACCCGGTGAAAAAATATGAATGATTTAAGAGGAGATGGCTCACTGATAGATTCATGGAGTTCCTGAAACGTGCTGTGTAAAAGAGACGAGGGACAGGGAACACAAACCCACACACTCCAAAAAAAAAAAAAAAAAAATCTCCATTTCCTTCTCTGGTTCTTCTCTGTGTCATATATATAGACCTGTGTGTGCGCGTGCGTGCCCGTGCAAACACGAGCTCTTTTTATCTCTCTCTTTGTAGCATGTGCGCTGACTGGTTTATGCACAGTGACTCTCACCAGTGACAGAAGCAATCTTAATTGGTGTATATCCCTTGTGGTACCTCAGCTTCCAGCCCTCCCAAGCACGACTGGCTGACAGCTTCACATGTACTCTCTACTCTGAGGATGGCCCAAAAAAAAAAAAAAAAAAAAAAAGAAAGCCTAAGGCGCCAGTTTATCTGAATGTGACAGTTACTCTTCATCTCTTCATTATTTTGCTTTTTCACCCTGGTAAACCTTTGAGGTAACCACATATTATTTTTGTCTCATCCATTTTTCCTCCTCTTCCTGTCACCGCCTTTCAGCTGAGGGAGTGATTCACTCAAGATCAATATCAACACAGTATTGGTGTTGTTAGAGTATCCAGTTGTTGCAGAGTTATTATTTCTGACACGGGGCTGTCAGTTAGCCTGTGACGAATTTGCACGCAGAGCTAACAGTTTGAAATGAAATGAGCTATAGCACGATGCCAGGTGCCCAGAGTGATGCAAGAGCCAACAGGCATTCATGTGGAGCAGGGCTGCACTTCCCCAGGGCCCTGAAGTCAAGCGATGCTTTGTAATCCCTCACTCAATTACCTCAGTCAGTGTATTGAAAGAGCAGTTGAAAGAGGGCACTCTCCCCGCATCTGCTCTTTTTTTTTTTTTTTTTTTAACCACTCTAGCTTTTTTTTTTTCTTCAAGCTGAACTTAACCTCAAGTGATCGCCTTTGCTCAAATGGCCGCTGTTGATTTACACTGGTATCTTCCCACAGCTCCTTTCAGCCACTGAATGTTTGGAAACAAGAGTGTTTAAAACACTTAGTGAAAATAGCATCTGTCTCTTCATGTGTCAAATATGTATCATGCATGCTTCTTATTTACCCTCTGAAGTTGAAATTGATTTGCTGTTATTGCTTATTATTTGTATTGCAGCTATGAAAATGCTAACCTCTACTTTTTGAAAGTGTAAAAACAACACAGTTGTTATTTCCACCCTGTTGACTATATGTTGTCACAGACAGCAGCATCACACAGATGCATCTAGTGAAGGCATCCTGATCTCTGATACAAATGGCTTTTTGTAAGTATGTAATCATTTGTAAGCACAGTGGTGTTTGCAGACACTATGGAAACTCCCACTTCCAACCTTTTATGAGTTATCAGCTGTGTTGAATATTTAAAGTTTTTAGTATTATTAAGAATGAGGTATGGAAATTTGAATTTTCTATTATATTTACATATAAAAGATATAATACAATATATATAAACTTGCTAGTTTTCTGATCAGTTTATGCATGAAAATGATTTACACCAAGGTTATTATCATATCTGTAGTATGGTAACTTTATGCAGAGAAGTCTGAGGGAAGCGAAGGACGCACCTTTAACACATTTCTAGTGATTTTCCCAAAAGAGTTTGGGATGATGAGAAGCACCGGACTGGTAGAGTGACTTGATGTCCTGCGTCGCTTCTGGTAGGATGGCACTGCCCAGTCCAGGGCCACCAGTCCATCATCGCTCAGCTGCAGGTTGTCCCGCACGAACTGCACCGGGCGGTCGTAGGGCCAGCACGCCTCGTACACACTCTGGAGAAAGGCGCTGGCCCGCCACGTCCAGCCGACACACGGCGAGTAATTACTGAAAGTCCTGCAGTGTTTCAGGAGATAGTTGGCCAGCGCGGATGGTTTGCAGATCAGTGCCACCGTGCGAGCTCTCTCATCGGCAAAGGCTGCCTGGGCACCGTCGCCCCCCTCTTGGTCTGAGACGCGCCCTCCAGTTTTGTCCTTCGCTGCCTGCTGTGAAATTCCCAGTCCTTGCAGCAGGGCATCCGGTGGGCTCTCGGTGCCAAAATATTTGGAGCCTGGCCAGAGTAAGACCACCAGGATCACAATGCACAGAGCCACAAGCCATTCCAGCATTGGCACGGTTAGCGGGGGAGCAAAATGAGCAAAACACGGACGCGTTCCACACCTAAAATTATAATGCGATTATACATTTACGTTGGAGAAAACAGTCACCGGAAACATGCCCAGTCTCACAACGTGCTGTTTTTTCCCCCCCCTTTGTCTGAATTGATGCTCAGAAGTTTGGCGCTTCCCTCCGGTGCCAAGGCGCACCAGTCCCCCGTCGTCGCAAGCTGTGGTCTCAGTTACGCTGCTCTTCTGTCTCTTCAGTCCGTTTCATACCCGACATCATGTTTCCACCTCTGATGCCACTTTTTAATAAACGAGGTGACTCTGTCATTGTCCGCTGCATCCAGTTGCCGACTTGACTGCGCTCGGCCGGTGCTTCAACCCAACAGCTGGCAGCGCAGGAAACGTGTGAGAGCGACGCGCCGCCGAAGCTGGAAACGCCTCCCACCATGTCCAGCCCCCCACGGGTGAGCAGGTAGTACCCCGTGCACATGATGATCTCTGCTGTTCATAGCCTTTTCCATCAGTTACTCCCAGTACACCCAAGTACAAGCATGAACATCTGGCGCGTTTTTAACACGTAACCCCCCCCCCCCCCCCCCCCCCTACCCCCACCCCCTTTTCTCTAGCAGTTTCTGTCACAACACAGACTCAGACAGAAAGAGAGCTGCTACAATAAGTGTAATGCACATGATCATTATCAGATCTGACTGAATTCCTCCTGAATGAATTTGGCAGCATGCACACTGTGACCTTGTATTCAGAGAGAGAGAGAGAGAGAGAGAGAGAGAGAGAGAGAGGGGGAGGAAAAGTAATAATCTATAGCATGAGCTCTGGACTCAGTAACCTACAGCGAGGGGCTTTTTTGATGGGGATTATGTAAAGTAATGTAACCTGTTAGGCAGGTCTCTGTTATGTAACAAACACAGCTTTTGCTCAGTGTTTCAGTTTGGATATTGTGAGGGTGAAAGTGGGCCGGTGTTCTTTGGACATGCAGATTGTGATGCACAGTGGGCGCCGCAGACGTCCAGTTCGATTCAGCCTTATCACATTTATGAAATGTGATAACCTTCTCTGTGCTGTTTTCCTCGCCCCTCCCTCCTCTTTGTACTATCTATGAAACTGAAAATAGCCCCTGTAAATGGATTATTCATTCGGGACTAAAGCAAAGAGAAAGACACCACAGTTTCTCTGTAATTCAAATAAGTTGGAGGATGTAGGGCAGATAGAGATCATTATCTACAAAGGAGCCTTCGTCTGTGTGAAGGACAGAGCATTTGTGCACCAGGCTAAAATAATATTTTTTTTTTCCCATTTTAATCACATTACTGTAAGCTTGACATTCTGAGTTCAACCCATACTTATTATTGTAGCCATGGAATATTCAGTTTACATCTTAATCAGTCAAAACCAGACCTTAATGCTATCCCTCATGTAAGGCTGATAGATTTCATGGAAAGCTGTGAGCTTTGCCATCTGTTTTTGAGGAACATGTTGTTTTGGACACTCATTTAACCAATGGCAGCATAACAAACCGCCGCGGCTTACTGAACATGAACTGATGGCGGCGTGGACCCAGTGGTGTGTGCTTGCGATGGAAAACAAACCCAAACGGAAAGGCAGTAGATCATTGTGTATTTGTTCCAATTTCCAGTGCCACACCATTCCTGCGGATTAGTCGACGGAAAATGAAAACAAATGGCAAAATGGGAGGTGCCAAGCCGACAAGCAGATTATAAAGACGGATGAGTGGCTCGGAGGAACTCGGTATCACCTCAGAGACACTTTGAATGCCAGGGCGGAAGGGCTTACAGCTGGTGCACTGGAGAGCCGAGTGGGGGAAATTGTTTTATGTTAATTTACTCAGTATGCAGTTCCAAACACTGATCATGAGACTCTTCTCATTTCTGTGTGATAACCATCTCAGTTGTTGCACAGGGAAAGGTAATCGCCCTGTGGTGGTCTATAAAATTGTATAATTATTAACTGTAATGAGACTTGTGTACACTTAATTCCTAGAATGGTTATTTACATAACACATTCATTGCCTTTCAAGCTTCTGGGAAGTTTGCATTGAAATACTTTTTTCATTTCCTCAGAGATAGATAAGATGGAGCCAAATGTACTGAGAAGTGACAATATATTATTACCTGCCGATTTTTAGTGACAAATCATCATCATCATCGTCACCATCATCAAAGAGAGTGAAAGATGAGCAAGAACAGCCATGGGTTCATTCATGTTCATGATAATTCCTGCTATTCTTGTGTGTTAGACAGATGTTTTCAGAGGCTACAGTTAGTCTGACAACCTGCTGGAGCTGGTTTTCTTTTGGAGTGATTTATATAGGCCTCGACATGATCAAATTTAAGCCAAAACCTGAGATAAGTGAATGAAAGCAACCGAGGGGGACATAACCTGTTGGAAATATCTGGTGAAATCATTTTATATGTTGCTGTAAAACTTACAATATTTAAGAAGAAAAGTCACAATCGCTGCCTGTCAAGGTTTGAATGTGGCTGATCAATAAAAACAAGACATGCAGGTTTGCAAATGGGAGATCACTGACTCTTAAAATGGCCCTTGACATTTAAGTATCACATTCTGCATCACATATGTAAATCTGAATGCAAAGTTGTGTGTCATTTATCTCAAGCACTTGTTTTATCATCATTTTACTAAATATAAGGTTTACAATGTGTGGCTGATCCATATTGATTGCAGTTAATTAACCCCTTTCTTTTTCTATTTCCTTTTTAAATTAAAAAAAAAAAAATTATTCTTTTTTTATTTTTGCAATTTTCTGCATTTTCATGGAAATAAAAAAGCCCAAGTTAACCAGATGCAGTTTCTGTTCAAACACAGTTGATGATTTCAAAAAGGTCATTGGAGATTGGAGATTGCAGATTGAGAAATTTGGAAAACAATAATACATTTTGCATTGATGGGAAGAGATGAGGAGGAAAAAAAAAAAGGTCAACAAATCGACCAAGCGACCAGATTAGATAAAGTTTGGGCTGACCGGGGAGAGTAGGTTGATAGGATGTGATAACTCCGGGGAACACAGTCAAAGACCCTTATCAGTCTGAAAGACCACTGGAAAATGTCACATAGGTTTTCTCAAAACAAACAGTCATTGTTGTTTATCATGTGTATGAAAACCCTGACCCTAATCTTTGGGTCCATTGACAACTGAAAAATGCATGCAAACAATTGGTTGGTAGGAGAAATAGCTGGTGGAGACAATAGAGGCTGTGATCTTGGTCTCTCAGATATCTTTAGGGAGGTTAATCCATAGTTAAGATAACAGAGGAGCACGCAGTCTTCAACACTCAATATTACCCATCAAGTGTGAAGACCAACAGATTAGTGTTCATTTTATTCAAGCAGATATGTAACTGAATGCACAACTCCCTTAGTGGATGAAAGATGGGAAAAAGGGCCGAACCCTATTACTTTCCCAGTCAATGGCCCCAGATGACAAACGCACAAACTCAGACACACACACCTAATCCACAATCAAACACTGTGCTTTGACATCCAGACTCTGGAGTCTTTCCCCAGGAGTGCTGACAGAATAGGAAAAATACTGGGTCAGAATGAGGACGTAGCCTAGAGGTTGCACTTTCTCTCGCTAGATGTTCAGTTAATGAAGTCTCCTGGCTGAGATTCTGCTGGAAGTGAAATCGGCACGAGGAAGTGAATAGAAGGAAGGGAGATTTGTTTGACATTTTGGGAAATAAGCTTGTTCGCTATCTCCATGAAAAGATCCTTACCAATCTCGTGTCTGGACGATGAATATGAAGCTACAGCCAGGAGTCAATTAGCTTAGCTTAGCATAAAGACTGCGAACAGCTAGCCTGGCTCTGTCCAAAAGCAACCAAGAAGATAATCCTTGAAATCTTTTCCCTTGTAAGTGCAACATGAATGACTTCCATGAAAGCGTATTGTGAATCCCACATTCGTCCAGCTCGTCTGTCAGTTACGTGCTCATAGGAGAATGATTTCCTCTGCTGTAGCTGTTAGCATTTTTGAGACAGTGGAAAGATTATTCAACCTCTGATCCGCTGCTGCGGTAAAGACGCCGGCAGACACTTTTCCCTTACTCAAACATGTTATTCTATAGGTGCTATCACAATCTCCTGTTGGTTAATCTGGCTATATCGATCTTCTAAATCTAAACAAAAAAGTGAACAGGCACATTTTCAAAAATTCCTGATTATCTCTTGAAGTCACCCAAAGTCTTATGAATTGATTTGTTTTTCAGCAGGACTGACAACAGTGTAGCAGCTCAGCCCCTGCCCTGGTAACCTCTAACTCACTGAATGTTTGACATCAGTAAACAACAATTTAATGTGACAATTGACAGTTACATAGTGAGGCTCAAAGCAGGAGAAAAGAGCAGTGACAGGGCGGATGGCACTGAATCCAAGGAGAGGAGGACAGAGACTATTCAGTGCAGCCTCATGACTCATGGTTTATATGTTCAGATCTAATTTGTGGGCCAGACCAAATATCCCTCCTCCACTTTTAAATCTTATTCTTGTTGCCGCCTGAGTGTGGATGCAAACCAGCTGTGGTCATTTGGGAGGACTGTCAGTCGATTTAATATTGAGATCCAAAAGTCTGACTTCATATGTGTCAGAGTGGAGACTGCTCTGCTGCTCTCACAGTGTCCTTGACCCTCCCTGTATCAGAGATCATCACGTGCACGCAGTGCTGTGTCTCCCTCCCTCCTCTCCAGGCTCAGCTTCTCATGCTCTGACTCTGTGGCACACCCACAACCTTTAACATCAAAACAAACAGTGACTATGCTCAGGCTTCACACACATTACTGTAAGTCAGGGAAACATTTTGGCTCAGACCTGGTTTTGCTTTCCTCAAGACTGTGTGATGTGAATACTCCAACATCTCACCTAGGCTATTACAGCAGGAGAAGTATTACAGCAGATCACCTCTCACCCAGTCTCTGTAACTGCAACCATATGCAGAACATATGTTTAATTTGGCTTTAACTTTTTCAAACATCAGCATCTGTTTATGTGGTGTTGCAGTACATGTCCTCCCTCTGAACCCTCGGCCATGACGTGGGTCTAGTGTTGACCGGAGTCATGCCCATGATCAAACAGATGTGTCCACTTCTCTGGGTGAATATTTGATGTGCAGCAGTCTGCGAGGAGTGCTGCTCAAACAGAAACAAATCCAAACGAATGCCTCCATTTTTACGCTCTTGCTTTAGAAGCATAAGTAAATCACATGTGAATTTAGAGCATAAACATTGTCCTCCACAAGTGTCCCAAAGAGAAGATATATCAAGTTAACTGCAGCTTTCTAAAGTCATGAGCAGCACCACGCAGCCACAATGTTGCATTACCATCCTTGCACTTGTCAATACATTACCACATCCTCAGTAGCGGCCTTCCTGCCCCATTTACACTTCCTGTGACAGAAATTAGCATTTAAGCAGAGACATAAAAGTCTACAAGTGAAACTTTCTTAAAAGGTAATGGTGTGTGAAGAGACAAACCATCAAGCTAACAACTGAAGTCAGATTTTGCAAAAGCCACCCAGGCTTTAAAAACGCAACAACTCGGATCTCGAACCTCTAACTGTCCTTAAGGTATTGCCCTTTTTTTTTTAAACATAATCTGTGATGACTTAACTTGATATACCACACTGGAAATATTGGCAGTGCAAGTGCTGTAGAAGTAAATACCCAGTCAGCTGCAATATGTCAAACGCCAAAGCCCTGTTCTAATTTTAAAGCCAGCCAGCAGGAAAGCTGATCTGAGACTTATTCTCAGACATATTTGTTTTCTAATTATGGGACGACAAATTAGAGGAAAGATGAGAGAAGCTGTTTATTGTTGGCAGAAATTCAAAGAAGGGAGGGTGGGGGGAATGGAGAGTAAGATAAAATAGAGAAAGTCAGAAAGTGATACAAATGTAAATGGTGAGGTACTACAAATGCTAGGGACAAAAAATATGCAGAATTATGTAGATGTGCCCTGACTGCTTTTTATGCCTCTTGACCTTCTTCTCAATAAAGCTGAGTGAATTGCCTCTTGGAAAATAGATTAGATGGAGATTAGCAGGTCTTAGATGTCAGCACAACAGTCTTTTCTCCTGCTATCCTCGTGGGCTTTTTCTCTCAACTAAACCTACAGGAGAGCATGCCAGGCCTGCCCACATGTGCTTATGACAAAGTATAGCAGTGTTATCAAGCATTAAATGCACATGCACAAGCAGGTGCTGCAATCTTTTCAAGCTAATCCCGATGGTTCACTGAGTGGGAAGCTTTACCTTTCTTAAAGACCCTGGAATCTTTGTACACTTTTCATTTCACCAGTAAGCAACAACTGAATCAATTGAAATCTGATCACTCCAACATAAATAACATCCAAGAGTGTATTTTTTCCCCCCAAATTCAACTTTGATTATTGCATGTTTTTAATCATTAATATTCAATGTTATAGAGAATTATTTAAAGGTGCCATATTGCATTAAGTCAGATTTCCATGTCTTTTTTGATTATAAAGCAGGTATAAGTTCTATATGAATACTGTGAAAGTATGAAAGCACACAGTCCACAGAGAAATACACACAGCCCGTATTCAAAAACTGTCCCATAAAATGAACTGACAGGATATCCGTAACTTGGTGATGTCACAACAAAGCAGTCAACGCCCTCAGCCATGTCCCATGCCCAGCCCACCTGGACTCACCAGCTTGCCTTGCTGGATTTGGTTTCTCAAATCTGAGAGCCTCTCTTTTGATTGACTCACTGACTGGTTGATAGAGCTCTGAGAGAGAGGTAGAACTACAATGAGATGGTTTTTGGTACTTTAAACCACAAATATATCTCCTTATGGATATCAAAACTTCACATAAAACAGGAGAAAAGTGTAAAATATGGAATCCAATCTCTGACAAAACTCCCAATTAATAAACATGAACAAAAACATCAAATATTCATTTAACATTTGAACTCTTGTATTTCACCATGGGGTCAGTTTTGATATTATCTCAGTTTTCTGGTTGAGATTATGAGTCAAAACACAACTGGAAAAACTCAACAAGAGTGTACTGCAGGGAACAGAATGGTCTCATAAAATATTAAAAGTCTGCTAAGGAGGGGTCCTTGACTCAGCCTTATTTTAGTAAAAAGAGAACAAGTCAAAACATGTCGAGGTCCAACTTGGCAGGAGAATTGGGTGTTTGGATAAACATTGATTGATTTGCTTTTTATAATAAAAAGAAATTTTTTTAGCCCACCTCCTAAACTGATCAAGTGACTCTAAATTGTGAGCTTGTGATAGGTAGTAACAATAAATTGTGGAGAGAGGACGGTTTCTCAGACTCATTAATTCGACCGATGACAAAGCAGTAAAAAAAATCCTATGACGTCTACTCAGCTGGACTGTATTTATTTAAAGTTCAGTTCACCAATTTCTTTGGCATCTGCATTGTGATGATTTGCACACGTGACTATCAGGAAAGTGAGATAAGAAATCACATTACAAAGTATGCCCAGGATGCTGTCACCCACAGGATTGTACTGCAGGGGATATTTCTTTTCCCCTAGCAGAATTTGTAATGCAGGTTTGGAGAATGGCCAGCTCAGGTGACCTTGTGACCTTTGGGCGCCATCGGAGAATGCTAAGTACAGAAAAAAAGTTTGAGCACCTGCACAAGAGCTGTCCGTCAAGCAGATGATTTTAAATCCCGTGTCGGTGTGATGTGGTGATTCAGCCAGATTGCTGTCCTACACTGTGACTGCTAATGTCAACAGATATTTGAATTACAGCATCTCTCACGCATCAAATCTTCGTGGAAAAACAATCAAATTTGGATTAATGGAAGGAGGTGTTTCTGAGCCTTTTCGTAGCCTCTCTCCCTTGTCAGTTGTCAGTAACTCTCTCAAGGACCTTTTATGTGAGGACAGCCTCATCAGCTGCTGATGCCTCATTCACCCATAGTGACATAGTGAAGTAATAAACACTACCAGATTTCCATAGAGAATTAGTCAGCTGAATAACAAAATGTCATTACAAAAGGTTGCTCTTGCGCCTTTTGTCAAGGGTTTGGTGTGAGAGTAAAAGTAAACTATTTAACTAAACTGTTATTCTTAGTTGTACGAAAAAATAACCATTTTAATTAAAACTGTTTCTGTCTGTTCGTAAGGCTAAAAAGAATTGCATAAAGAACACTAAAACATGTTAGTAAATGGGCTCATAGCACAGAATGTATATGTTTATTGACATTTACAGTGTTTATAGATGTTTTATTGATACAATGGTGTCATGTCACTGACACTGTATAAATATTCAGATATTCACTGCCTAAACAGTCCATGCACCATCTGTTGCTTCCCCTCTGTACTTCTTACTGTTTGTCTCATGCCTTTATGTTTTCATCTGGTTTCATGACAGGAGTTCCCCTCAAGGTTATTTTAATCAAGCCCATGTGATCCTCTGGGAATGGCTGTGCTGTTTTTCCATGGCGCTCATCGCTGAGGGGGCATTTGGATCTGGCACTGAACTCAGTGTGCAGGTTACCATGGTGATATACCTCACTTTAAGAGGGGGCCACCTTTCTGACAAAAGTCTGATTGGAAATGCACTTTCCACAGTAATCAGGTGTAACAGATTTTTAAAAAAATAATAATTTAACATGTCAGACCTGTAGAGAATATTATCGTCAAGATCAAAGCTGACCTTTACCCTGGTTATGACTATGGATGACGGCTGCAATAATAAACATAGGAAGCACAATGCTCGTTAAATCTCCCATTGCTTTTGTCACTGCAGCATATGCAATTAACGAGATGAAAGCCAATCCCATATGTTTATACTGGGTCTCATCCAATTACAGCAGAGGCTCCTTGGTGAATCCAAGCTGCTTTGTTTATTTTTTTCACGGTTGGTCACTCTCTTTGAGCGACATAGCTGAGCAGGTTCGCTTTGAGGGTGCAGTGTGCTGTTTATATGTCTTTGTAGATGTTATGAGTTCATGTGTGTATGTGTCCTTTGTGCCTTTGTGCCAGCACTAAATGTACAGTAAACACAACATGACCCCTCAGCCTCAGTTCAGGCTGAAGATGCCTCACAATGACGTGCAGGATCAGTAACTTGGTTAAAGGTTGGCTGAATCTACTGATAAATAACGTGCAGATGATCATAAATCACCACAACTTGAGTTTCAACTCAGAAGATATCTTCAGTCAGGAGTGGACGAACCAGCATCATTGGGGCTTTGGGCCCCGACACTTGATCTACTTATGTAATTATTATTAATAATGTGCAAATAACCAGTGTTCAAATCCACACTGAATCTTGGATAATCTGCCAATCTTGACTGAAAATGACACGTCGATCACAACTGTGCATCTGCCCGTAGAGTCAGAAAAACAAATTCAAGCTTTTTGTTGTATCAGAGATGATACAACAAAATGCTCTTTGAACATGTTAGCTTGTGCCTCTGTGAGTTTGATTTTTGTCCTTTTTTGATTTTTGTTTTCCTTTTCATATTTTCTGTTTTGTTGTGGATTTAGCTCCGTCTCTGTAGAATGAATGTATGGTTAACTTTTTACTTTCAACTTCCTGATCATGCCAGAACTTTTATCGAAGGCCTTGACCCTCTTAAAAATCCCAAACCTAAATTGGAATATGACATTAGCCCTGTGACTGTCATCGGTAAATCCTGGGCACTTGATTTGTTGTGTTTTTATGGTTTGACCATAGCTACCTGTGCAAACACAGTGCCCAGATAACAGCATGTTGGCAGACTCTGAATGTGAATAAAGGGCATGATAAGAGCATGTGTAGCTTTCTAACAACTGGACATGAGACTTTACTTAATCCAGCATTTATTAATTATATAGAACATGGAGCTGTGAACAAAGCGGGACAGAGAAGTTATTTGCACTCCAATACCTTTCAGTTCACTCTTTCAATTAATCAAAAATTTCCAAAAGCTGTAGGAAAAAAATGGGTCACGTCTTTCTTTCACATTGTTTTGACTACTGTATCTAACCAGATCAGATAAATTGTTTGAGTTTTAACCCCTCCCATGCACATCACCAAACATTTGTTGTGTGACAGTTCATGATGTACTCTTGAAATAGCACAAATGACATCAGCGGTGAATGGTAGGAAGGAAGTCCCAGCATGAAGGGGTGAATGCACATAGAAAATGGCCTTTAACAGAGTCTCAGACAACAATAGAGCCACGCGAGCCCATCCCATCCCAACAATGATGTGATGCAGAAAAACAACAAGAAAGGCCCACAGCCACTTTGCAGCCAATGGAAAAGCATGCACAATCCTCGAGTGCTGACCTGATTTGAAGAATGAAAAAAACGGCCTTTCTCTGTTGGAAAAAACTTTGAAAAAAATTATTTATGTTGCATTTGTGTTCTCAGTTTATCTCTAGTGACAAGTCTCACTGGAGCAGCACTGCATTAAAACCAACAAAAACAACCCCTTGAGATGTTACCTAATAATCCTGATGGACAAACAGTGTATGCCCTTTAAGAGTGTGAGAACGTATGAACAGAGATAACAACCAAATATAAGGTCACTGACTTTCCTCATAATTTCATATTTTTTATTTGGCCATTATTTCATCACTGACAAGGGAATAAAGATTTTTTCTATTTGCCTGAAGAAAAAGAAAGTGAAATGCTCAGTAGTTTCATTGCAGATATTTTTTTCCCACACTGCTTCACAGCAGGAAGAAGTACTAAGTTAAAGGTGCAACGCCTTGGTCTAAAAATACTCCACTCAAATCATTCATAATTTGATGTACATAGAAGTACAGAAGTAGTCCAGGTATCAAAAGTAAAAGTACTCATTAGACAGAAGAATTTTGTCATATTGGAGAAATTGGATTTCTCATTGGATTATAATTACAGATGCGTCAGTGTGTTAATGTGTGTTATTTCTTTGTGGTAGCTGGTTGAGGTGAAGTTAATTAACCCATTTATATACTGTTGCATACTTGACTTTACATGTACCACATTTGGTATCTCTGGTGTCTAGTGACAGTTTGTTTGGAAATCTAAATTATTTAAAAATAATTAAAAAATAACATGCTGTGTATTTGAACAGTTTGTCTGCATATCACATTAACAATGCTAAACCTTAGACCTAAGAGGGTTCAGGGGATTTGAGGAGGGTAAGTAACAACATACATATTCCAACTTCACATCTGGATTTCTCAACTGGACACATCTGACAAATCATCCAGTTACAAGGGAGCCAGCCTGCTCTCTGTTTCTGTGTATTTCATATTCATCCCAGCAAATAGCGTCTGTCATCGAGGCTTATTTGTTTTTCCCATGTGGATTTGCATGCAAACAAAGCTCTAAACTTCATTTAATCACTGTGTAGTTGTGGATACAAACACACAAGCACAAACACACACTAACTCCACAGCAACAGTCATGAGGGTTGACACTGCCCTTGTTGGCCTCCTGCCTTAGTAAACAATATTTCCTGGTATCTCTACAATGCACATTCTGTTTCTCCTGCTTTCTCTTTTAAACACACGCATCCTGCCTGTGGATGCAATGTTTATATCACTTAGCACCCATTAAAACTTTAACCTGCTGTAAGCTGTGCATAAACAAACACAGATCTGCATGGGTCAGAGCAGGAATTAAGTACTTGTTGTGATAATGAGATGTTTTGTTTTTTTTTTACTCCAGGGGGATAAATACTGTAGGATTTCTGAGAAGTAGAGATATGAGCAGCATGCACTGCAGTTTTCATATGAAAACAAAACCACATACACAGTCATGCACCAAATACACTGAGAAGATGATTCTGTGCATGATATGAGGTGAATTTTTCTACGTGTAGCTTCTTAAACCGCTCAGAAAACCCAGTAAGTCAAAACACCATTGCACGTAAACAAACAAGTGGCATTCCTGCATGGTGGGTGTTTACAGTATGATCCTACTGTCCACTTTGATGAAACTTAGGAAATGCTGGCATGGAAAAATGACACAGCAAGGAACTTGACAAATTTGGGTCAGCTACTGTGTCTGACAGACACGGTGTGTGTGTCTGCACAACAGCTCTGACTAAATAATAATATAAGTATGTCCCGGATACATAGCCAGATCAGTGTTTTACTTTGCACATGTATACAAGATAAATTTCTGTCATCTGAAGAGTGAAACAGAAAGAGAGAATTACGGTCTTCAGCATCCACTGTTCAACTCAATATTAACAAATATAATAAACAAATAAACAAATATAATAACTGTCAGAAGTGACATCTTCTGTTTTATTTAAGTGTTCTGGGTGTACCGCCCAAAAGCATGGCAAATGAAACCATGTGTATATCTGATACAAAAAAATGCATTCATGTCGCAGAAACAGGTTCAGCGCCAAGGCAAATTAACAGACCTGCTTTGGGTGACCTTGTGCCATAGTTTAGGAGAATACTGGTTCTCCTCACAGTGTTTCACATTATAACAACATAGGCCCGAGGATAAGATAAGCCAGTCAATATGAAGGACCTGGTCTATTCTACTGGGAGCTCAGTATTCCATATAATTTTCTAGTTTCAGAGAACGTAAACATGTTGCCACCCACATCCAGGGTGAGCTTGTATAAGTTTATATTGAAGGAACAATTTGAAAGTTATAAATATGGAAACAGAAACAAGAGAACAAACAGTCATGATATAACTGAAATAGCTGGTTTGGTGTTATTTTGTGACAGGCTATTTCTCTCGGTATATTGGAAGCAGATTCAGATGGACATGTCAGTTTGTTACATGGAAAGAGTTTTGTGAAAAATAATTGAAAACAAAGTTCAAAATAGTGAAATTTCAGAGAAACTGAAAAAAACCGACCCTTTATAACGAGGCAATTTTAAGTTTCCTAACATTAGCTAATGTTAGCCACCATAAGCTTCTGGTCATACCAGACCAAGTAAGGCTATAACAGCATAACTCATGTGAGCATTGAGCACAGCAATGCATATTTTTTATCTTATAAATTCATTTTTTTACAACTTTACATTTTTTTACAAAAAGAAAGAACAACTTTCTTTTTCCTTTCAAAAGTTACACGTTTGTGTTTTAATGCTGTCAAGCCACGACCCTCTTTGAAATACCTCTACAGTCCATAATGAATGATATTAAAGGGCCTCTACATCAGACTGATGCACTTTATAATATCTGAGAGAGAGTGAGCGCTGGCTGACGAGATCAGCTTTCTCAAAATAGAAAGTGAAGTCAGCTGCAGTGTGCAGGAGAGAGAGAGGGAGAGAGAGAGAAAGTGAGGGCGAAACACACGGAGCTCATGAGACAAAAAGAACATTTATCAAAATTAAAGACATGGACCCTGGAGACCTTGTACCTATTACCAACACAGTGACACCTGGCCACCTAATATTCACGCACATGTTCCAAACACTTGGATGCAATGCAGAAACAGGTGTTCATTAATAGACTGTAGCTTTTTTTGTGAGCTGAGATCCCACACAGATTTATGCTGTTGCAAATTGTAAGTTAATAACTTCTGAAAGCAAGTCACCTGTATGTGACTCAAACAAAATGTGTGACCTTAATGTTGAATGTGTTTGTGTAATGGACCAGTATACACAACTCTGACACTCACGAAAGGTTTTAAGGGAGAATCGCTGCTTTGCCAAACTATTTGAGACTCTCACATTCCACCTTTATAGTGTTGCTGGTGGCTGCCAGAGAGCAGCTTTCGGATGTATTGCTCACACAAGAACACACACACACACTCACACACGCACGCACACACACACGCACGCACGCACGCACACACACACACACACACACACACACACACACACACACACACACACACACACACACACACACACACACACACACACACACACTATTCTATCTCTCTGCATATGGAAATTAATCAGGAAAAGACCTTTCTTCCTCTTTCACATATAAGAGATGCACATGGATAAAAACACATTCCTACGTACACTGTCACATGAATATACTGACTTAAACACCTTTTTGCCACAAATGTGACTTAATCCTTCAGCAACAATCCCAAACACCTGTTTGGACTCAGTGGTTCTTGGATTGATGGGAAAAAAATACTAAAACCTTTCACATCAAGGCCTCATAGGAATGAATTTATATCATGAAATTATGCTTTTATCGTTTATGCTTTCTTTTTTAACAGCAGGTAAAATGTAAAACTGTTCTGTATCAGGTTACCTTGAAAGCCTAACATGGCATAGCATAACATTATTACTTCTGTGCTCTGTAACCCACTCAGTGGAGCAGACACAGATCTCATCAAGAATGACACATGGGATGGGTATGATCTTTGTGCGAAGATAAGAACAGGTCAGGCTCCCCTGACAGTGATGCTGTCTTATATGACTCAATTCCCTGTTTATTTCCATCTCATTCATTCAATAATATATAGAAAAGAAGAAAAAAAGGTCCTTCTTCAGTCCTTGGAACAATTCTGTGACAAAAGCAGAGCTTCCTCTCTGGGCTGACGCTGCCAAATCAAACCTCCTGTTAGTTAGAGCCACAGAGGTCAAGGTAATGAGCTGGAAAAGGGCTGTAGTTCACTAAGAGCTCTATTCGCCATGGGCAATGGCCCAGACATCCTCTCTCCTGCAGCGTCTCTGAACAGCATGATAAGGGCTCCATAATTAGGAAGACAGATAGGTATAGTATGGGCCATAGATTGTAAAAACTAATGGAGTCAGAAAACTTACATCCATTAACAGGCTCTCTGAGGGCTGCTGTCACTGATAGTTTGACAAAAACATCCTCTCCTTCTGATATATCATCATGTTTACACGAGAAACCATGAGATGGATTCTGAATTTTGAACAATGTGAATGTTCGGAATTCAATCTAACAAGTTATATAAATATATAATTACTGTGAAGACAATGTCTGTACAGTTATAGTAGGCTGACTCTTTCATCAGTGGCTTGAATATCACAGAGCCGTGTATTGTGTGCTTTAAGTGTAATAAACCATAGTGGAAGAAGCTGTGGCAAAGCTGAATACTAATTCTCCTGACATGATGGGGATGTTGATTTACATTTTTTGCATTGAGACAGTGTTCAACATTTTATATTACTGACCTTACAGCAAACGTATTATTTAAGTTATAATTTTCCTGAGAGCATAACTTTCTGTCTGTTTCTTTAAAATGTGTGCATGTACATGCAGAATCTGCATGCAGTAGACAAACACCTGGTACCTTTAGGGATGTAACAGGCCAATTGCTTTTCTTCTTAAACCCAATCATGCAAAAGCTGTGGCAACAAAATTGGAAACCTTTATTGCACTAAACTTGCATGAAATTGCCAATTGTGTACTTTATGTCTATCAAGCATGTTTGTGCATTGAGGAAGAGATAGCGTCATTATTTCTAAAGAAGAGAGAAATCCAGCTGAGAAAATGTCCTACACTGGAAGCTACTGCTGTATTAATTAATGTTTTATCTTGTTCCTTGAAATAATTCACTCAACCTCTTTTTTAGAACCCCATTTCCATATTGAATATATTCAGGTCTAGCAGGGCACCGGAAGAGTGAAATTTATTTAACAGCGTCTGAGGTGCCTGCAGTGCATTAACAACATCCCAGGACTGTAGAGCATATGGCAGCTTTCTTGCAGAGAGCGAATTGAATATGGGTTCACAGTGTTGAAGCATTTGTGAAAGTACTCTCTTGCATTAAAATGTGGTTTAAAACTGCTATGTTAGGGTTGATTTTGACACTTTTCAGACATATTCATAGCCATGATAGTCTATCAGTTGTGGTGAGTTACATGGTTTCAAAAGAAACTCTCCACTAGCCCCACATACAGCAGAGGAAAGACATATATAAATACAAAAGATGTGACATGAAACAATAGAAATGGACTGAACTTGAATTACAACACAAATTACATTTTCCCACACCCACACTGTGGCTCACCAGGGGCCAAACACTGAACCAGCACAACCCAGAACACAGACATTTAGCATTTAGACAGAGGTGAGGAAATCAAACTGCCCCTGCTTAGATCTCCCAGTAGTATAATGCAGCAACCATACTGGGTGAGAGAGAAACACATGTCCATCTCCACAGCTAAACCTTGGAAAACAACACAATAGACTCAAATAGAATAAAATAGCATTGAGACTAAACTTAGAGAGACAGGAAGGGAGGGACAGTTGGAAGAACTCGTGACAGATCTATGAAAAAAACTAAATAAAGACAAAAGACATAGACAGGGAGGTTAGTCCATGAGCAGTAGACACGGTTGAGGCACAGTAGCAGTGAGTGTGCTGGCTGATGTGAAATGACAAGCTGTTTACTGAGGCAAGAGAGGGCAAAGGGAAAGCAATGGGGAGCACTTTGGCCTGCCATCAGGGTGGCTGCTGGAGCTTTTAAGAGCCTGAATGAGGGGTGGCGTAACTTCGTTAGTGTCCCTGGGCAGCAGTGAGAGCAGGTGGGGAGCACTGAGGGACCCGAGGGAGGAGGATAGATCCCATCTGCAGCCAAACAAGCAATTAGACACACAAAGTCTCCGTCACCTGCTTCAGCTGTGACGAATAAAAGGTGGATGAAGATTGCTGTGTAATTACGACGGCTATTTAAGCCATCTATCTAGATGTGTGTGGTGTTGTTCGTGTTTGCTTTTCTTGAGCGTGAGTGTGTGTGTGTTCCAGGTATTACTCATGTTGTGGGGACCTAAATCTGTTTACACAGTCACATTATGGGGACTTGTCTTCCTTATGGGGACAAAAAGCAAGTCCCCACAATGCAAATCATCACATTTTAAGGTGAAGACATGTTTTAGGTTTAGGGTAAGTTTTGGGTAAGGGTTAGAGTTAAAGAAAAAGTAGTTATGGTTATGGTTAGAAAAGGACGTGAATGTAAGTCAATGTAATGTCCTCTGAAGTAATGGAAACAGGACTCTGTGTGTGTGTGTGTGTGTGTGTGTCTGTGTGTCTGTGCATCTAATACTCACATGTGTGTATTAGAGTGGGACATCAAACTGCTGTCTGCAATTGGGTATGAATGAGGGGACTCATTGATCTGGACACTATGAACACACAGACACACAGCCACAGACACACACATACACAAACACACACACTCACAGGGAGTTAATGGTGTGAAATGGAAAAATTGAAAGGCTGTCTATTGTTTGTTCTACCACAGTTTGATCAAGCTCT
Organism: Trachinotus anak; assembly: GCF_046630095.1. Classification (NCBI taxonomy): domain Eukaryota; kingdom Metazoa; phylum Chordata; class Actinopteri; order Carangiformes; family Carangidae; genus Trachinotus; species Trachinotus anak. The sequence goes on from NW_027273865.1 coordinate 16,840,021, forward strand.
TGCTGCTAAAAGAGGCTACTCAAAAATGCTAATTTCCATTACTACATGCAAGACAGCAAATCAACATTCACTTTATTTTTCTTTGTTTTAACAGTAATGATAAAAGAGTATTAATGACTATTAATGAGTGGTGTGGGTTACACCCTGAAAACCAGACCAAAGTCGTAACACATTATAGAGATTTCTAACATACCTGGATCTTCCTCTAAATACCAGCTGGTTCACAAAAGCAAAGAACCATCAAGGCTGCTTAGTCTAAGATGTGTTCATGCAAGACAAATAGGTACAATCTGTGAAATAATTGCTCTCTAGGTAAATACAGAGGGACTGTTAAAGACCAACATTACCTGAATGACCACAACAATCACACCTGTCATAAACTGTGACTCTCCACTTAAACTGCTCCGAGGAAATCAGTCTAAAATTGTATTTAGCACAGATCACTTCAAAATAAAAGGAGAGGGTTTATATAGCAGGGCTGTTGATAGAGTGATGTTTACGTTGTTGGCTGGAACTATAAAATGGGGTCACAGGCCTGTGCCATTATGAACAGCCTGAATTGACTCTCCCTCTCTCTATCCCATTTTTGTGATATATTGTGTGGTGCCACAACAAACATTTTAAACACATATAGAAGAAAATGAACTCCAGAATAGCAACATTTTAAATTTGGTAAATATTAGCAGAACTGTAACATGCTTTGTTTTCTGTGGACAATGTTAGGCATGGCTCACTGACATCTATGAGTGTGCTTGGTCCTGTAGCGTCATCTAGTGGATATGTGTTGTCAAAGCAGCTCAATGCCTATGTCGGCTCTTGGAGTAAATTGTAATGACTTAACAGCTTGTATTTAAACACAGGTATAACTTTAATAGATATAGGTATAACTTTTTACTATCAAGGAGCGTTTAGGGGATGTAGATACACACACACACACACACATATACACATACACACACACACACATATATATGATATTTTCTCTTTTTCGGACCATTCTCTGTAAACCCTAAAGATGGTTGTGTGGGAAAATCCCAGTAGATCAGCAGTTTTTTGAAATACTCAGACCAGCCCATCTGGCACCAACAACCATGCCACGTCACTTAAATCACCTTTCTTCCCCCTTTCTGATGCTCGGTTTGAACTTTTGACAATTATCTTCTGTTTATCTGTCAAGAATAATTATCTTGTTCTGCATGTAAAAACAGCTGACGTGCCAGTTCATTTTAAATGTCTGCTTACAAATCGTTTAGAAAAGACAGGCCATTAAGGCTGATATAACAGTGTAAGTGGTCATTATGTGCATTAGTACTATGTATGGCGTGTGCTTTGAGAATAGAGAAAGATTAATGCAGTGACATTTTCTTAGCTTAGATGTACTCTGACCCAAGAAAATGTCACTGCATGCTTGGGTGAGTGTAGGCAACGCAGACATCAAAGCGTAGAAATGAAAAGAAAGATTAATTCCCTAATTACCTAACACATAATCAGACACTTCCTTACTTTAATTATATTTTGAGGACTATCCTTTTAAAATGTGTTCTACTTACTCTTTAATATTAAAATGTCAATATGCTTAGTGACTGATAAATTGGTCAAGTTGTTCACATTAGATTGGAAATATATTTGCTTTTTGTTTCAGTTTGCCATTAGGGGGAAGCATAATCTTTTTCTGTTACAGCAGTGAGTAGCCTTGGGGCAGCTCATTACTGTTACTGTGGCTCAGGCAGCAACTAGATGTTGGTCTGGAAACAAACAAATTAAAATAAAAAAAGAACAAATAAATGTGAGGTTGCTTACCCCCGAGCACACTGTTATTCTTATTATCATGTGAATCACACACTGTGCTTTTTCCACCTTAATCTTACTCTTCTATACTGCTTGCATTTGCTTTCAGCTGGAAACCTTTATTCGTATTTAACCAGGTTTAGCTTCTCATATCTGTCATGGTTTCTAAGATATTTAGCTTTTGATCAAACATTGTATATGGGCTTTAAAAAAAATGTATGGACTCTACATGTTGGAGAAATTATGTCACACAGGTATTAGACAGTGACACCAGTAGTGCTATCATGTGGCCAATTATAAAGCACTTCAAATTTTGGCTTTCAATTTCCTGAGAGTCTCTGGGCACACTCCAGTGAAACCTTTCTCCACTACCCTTGTGGATTTATCTCTTCACCTTTACTTCTGGCTTTAACTAACATCAAAGACCATTAAAAACTGTGGGGAACGTATGAAATATAAACAGAAGCTACCAGGATGTGACTTTGATTATAGGAATACGCACATTTTATGGCCAGCTGTCCCGCTTGTTGCTGGTTCACTGAGTTCAAGAGCAGCTTACTTGCCAGTCTTCTGCAGGGCGTTCTAGCAGCTGATTGGCTGAATCAGTAATGAAGTCTGTTGAAGCACTATTTACATAAAAATGGCGTCACATGCAGGTAACTTCTATTCGTATTTTTTCCACATGGAAGAAAAAGTATCATCCCCCCTGTGAGTAATCAATCTGAAATTGAGTACATTATAACATTACTTGATCTGTTAACTCACCATACCTAATTTGCATATAGGCCACACTTTGCAGGCTAGAGCTTCCTCATGCATGTCCTCATCTTGTGCCATGCAAACATTTACTCACATATGCATGACTGCTAGAACAGACCACATGTAATGCATCTCTCGTGTGAGTTCCTTCACACACACACACACACACACACACACACACACACATACAAACCAGCACTCCCCCAGTGCACACTGCTTCAATATCAGTGGTAAACCATGTGCATCGAAGCTTAATAATTTGGTCTTCCTCATCTGACACTGAGTCAGACAGGATGATATGAATTCACATCACAGGATGATATGGACCACTGAAATTAGAGCCTTGGTACAAACCATCAGATGCAACTTAAAAATCCTTAAATCTTTTTAGAGTCATCCAGAGGAATAACACCACGGACTTAAATGCATCTACAGATGGATACAATGTAAGCAGCAATATGGCAATGCTTTTGATTGGCAATAATGTTAAGATGTCCTGTGGCATTCAAGCGTGACTCTCTTTTACCAAGGGGCCCAGTGTTTCTTGAGAACACAACTTGTGCTGTCACACACAGTCTGAACGACATGATCAATATGTTTTTGCCTGAGGGCTGCTGCTAGCTGGTTGACAACTGGATGATTGGCCGTTCTTGAGACACACGGGAAAACGGAACTGTAGTTCCTGATGTCCCATTCAAAGGCACTAAATTCTTTGTATTGTCAATTTTAACTACAATCTTTGTCTAAACAATCCTGTCTATACATGTGCCTTCATAACCTGTCTTCAGTCCATCTGCACAGACTGAAGCAGATTAAACATGTACAGTCAACATGAGAATACACTGAAGCTTGTAGCTGTTTTGATCTGGTCAGTGGCTTTATTTAATAGAACAGAGTAAAAGCATAAAATATTTTATTTTATACAACTATTAAACTGACGAATCCAGTGCTGTGCTTCAGTCCAGTATAGTATAGTATAGTATAGTATAGTAACTTGATTTTTAAATGCCTGCATACAAGACTGAATGAGTCATTTTATATATGTGCTGTCCTGTTGCTCCCACAAATATTAGGCATAACTGCTATGTGTAATATCTTTGTAGACAGTTTTGCACCAATGTACCAGAGACACATTCAGGTTGTTTTACAATATTTGTTTTTGCAGTAAACCCTGCTTTATTATTTTATTGCCCATTATGCTTCTGTCATATTGAAGGTACCTCTGGCCCCTCACACAGTAAAAATATTACAAGCAATGAACTGCAGATGAATATAATGATGCACTTAACCTTTGCAGTAAACTAAGTATTAAACCAGAGATTGATAAGGTGGATGTAGAAACAGAAATGCAGTAGTGAATCAAGGATGTATCTTCAAGGAAGGCATGCACACATTACCACACACACACACACACACACACATTCAGATTGTGAGGTATGATGTAAGCGTTTATTATCACCTGTACTCATGAGGACTGTAATATAAACTAACTCTGAATACAGACACACACACGCACACAAACAGGTTTGGCTGTATTGAGGTCTATTTCTGTTTCTGACAGCTACACGCATCACTGGCTGGTTTTCCCTGAGCCAATCAGCAAATGCCTCACGGGGTGTTTCCTTTTACTGCAGTGGTAGGGAAGAAGAAGAGGGCAGAAACAAATGGCTGAAAAGGAGAAAGAGATGCTGAAAGGTGGGTGTGTGTGTGAGAGAGGGAGGTAGGGAGAGAGATCAGACCACTTACTACAGTGACGTGAATTTGTTAACTGTACGTCAAACAGGAGAGCTGTGTCACACCGGATGGACCAATAGGAGGCTGGAAAATGGGGCCACCTATGACATCAGCGCTGGCATGGGATGAGAGTTGCCTGCATGAGGGAGCTTTCCAATGAGTAGACAGACGGCGTGAGCATACAGTGATACTCCAGTCATCAACATTACAAAAACACCACCCACATGCTTTCTGTATTATAATCCATGTTTGGCTCCTTGTGTCTTTGAACCAGTCATTATCATTTTTTATTCACACTTGTGTTTATATGCAGAACATAGATGCACAAAGCTTGAAAAACACCCACAGATGGTGAATCAGCACTGTGGTTATAAACATGTCTGCTCTGTAAATGTGCTGACGCTACCAACCTTGGTAAAATCCCTCATATAAAAATTCATACCATATGCAACTATTTTGCATATGAATGGCGGTAGCGGTAGGTTGTTTTTTTTAATGTGTAAAATGTTTTTTTTTTTCAGATGGATATTCCCAATATCCATATAAACAGAACTAATGTATGATAAAGGAATAGTAATGTAGAAGCACCTAAAACCCACTTTATGGGAAGATTGTGATCATATGTATTATTATACATTATATTATTTTTTTCATTCGATCTATTTACATTTACTGCTCTTTATGGATTGTTAGTGGCAGAGTCTACCATCCCTTCACTGGATTCAAACAGGTGTTATAATTATCCTGTTCCTAATTATGTATAAATGAATGAATAAATAAATATTATTCCTGGTGGTAGTTACAAATGACTTGAAACTTGAATTTTATTTTTTAAATACATAAATAAATTAAATAAATAGTGTTATTTGATGGTTTGTCGGGCACATTACAGAACCCTAAGGCCAGATCCAAACTGTGCACACAAAGATAGACGCATTACATACAAACATATACTGTATGCCTACTGCATGTTTGTGAAATCCAGTGCCATCCATAGTCACCAACAACAGAGCAGGAGAGAGGTTAAGTTATAGGTAGTGATACTGCTGTGTAGTGAAAATACAACACATTGACACTGACACGAGGACTCCCGTTTGTAGAGTCTCTAAATACGTTTTGCAAGAATTCCATTTTGGTAAGTAGCTTGTTAACATGAGAAAATGCAGTCAGTTTTCCTGATTTACTCTGACAACAGACTGTACCATTTAAAAATCCTGTTTCAGTGGAAGGGTAAATTTAAATTTCAGTCCCCCCTTCACGACCCCTGAGCCTCAAGTATGTGTGCAAGTCTGTATGCAATGCAAATCTGCAAGCATGGATGTGTGCACATGCATCATTCATGAATATTGATGGACATGTGTGCACACATTGTGTGTATAGAATGTACTCTGTGGTATGTACATTGATAGTCGCAACACTGGTGTTGGTAAAACTTTATTGATCCCCGACATAAGGGTGTAGAGAGTTCTGACTGAGCTGACACCTTCACTTTTAAATAGATGGAAATCACTGACAACTTGTAATGATTTTTTAAATCCTACCCATTATGCAGGTACCAGTGATGTGTTAATCCGTGCAGCACTGACAGTGACCACACTCAAAGATAAATCCTCTGCTAGATGTCTTTGTGTACAGACATAATTCAAAACACATACATACACGCACTCACTTACACTTTTCTGACTTGACTAGCCCCTGTGGGAGGGATTAAGCACTGGCCTTAAGAAAAATGTGTTGGATCGACCATCTGCAAAACTCAGACAGTTGTGCTTTACAGCTCAGTATTAAATGCATTTTTTGTCACTAATGTGGTTGGTCATACATTTGATCGCAGACCCATTACATACCCCATAAACATACCCCAACTTGTGGATGGGCTATGTGGTGCTCCACAGAAATGCTGGCTGTGACTGATATTTGAATCATGAACAAGCCGCACATTGAAAGTGTGCTGATGCCCTCCATTCTTTACACTTGCTCTGCAAACAACAAGCAAACAGCAGAAAGCCACTTGGCAGGGATGGTGCACAACTGCTGGCCTGCATATGCTTATATTATATATCAAAATATATCCTCATTAATAATATTTATAACATTATGCACCATTATTATTATGTTTTGGGTTCAGGGTTCCATTACAACCTCATCACTTATTGTGATCAAGGCAAGTGCTCATGGGAAGGGATCAAGATGCTACTATAGGCTCCGTGTGACAGCAATGAGAGAAATTCACAAACTTAGTATAGCACCACCTCTGGGAATTGTGGGAAATGATGTCATGCTAGATTGCTGTGAACCAGCTATTCTTCTGAAAAGGGCACTTGCAGAGTGAGAGTTAGGCTGGGATGTGGCTAATCAGAGGGGCCTGCCAACTTGTCCAGTTAAGTACCCACATTGTTGGAGTGAAGCACAAATGTTTGGGCATTTGTTCAATTTTGTTCAAACATTTTATGCATAGATATGAGACAGCCAAAAGTTGCGTAACATATGAAACCACTTATGACAACCGTTGCTGTCTGTGCACACTGCAAATGACAAAAACTCTAGATGAGAAATGGGCCTCGTCATATCAATAATGTACTAGATGAATAAAATTTCAAGTACACAACATGAATTTTCAGTGTTGGGAACAAAGTGTACATTGACCATCTGTCTGCACTTATACTGGTAAAAACAATGTACATCAAGTACACACCAACTTCAGTATGTAGAATAATGATGTGAATTTTCCATGGGCACTTGTTTGCTGATGTGAACTACCCCTCTATAGAGGAGACCCCTGGGATTTCACTGTACATTAATCTGCATTTCCGTCTACTTTCTTTCTTTCTCACCCTCCCTCCCACTCTCTGTTGCTGTGAACCCACAGCTCCTGTGGGAAGGTGTTGGGACGATAAGAAACAGACAGTCTGGAAAGCAGGGAGAGGCAGGAAGGGAGCGGAGGAGGCGAGTGGTGGGGCCTTTACGGCTGTGTCTAGTGCTTTATTCTCTTTATATTTATGATAACCAGATGTTTGTAAGGAAAATCTTGGTTTAGTGGTAGTAAGTACACACATTCACATGACGCACATATCAGCAAATTGTTAAATATAGTGTATTTAGCCAATTGTCTTTTAAGAGCCAAATCACCAGGTGGTGCATTTTGTTGCATAACTACAGCATGGTGTGTTGCTCAGGGACTATTTTACTAAGAGGCAGAAAGATTGAAAAAGAGAAAAAGTTATTAAAGAGAAATAGGAAGAAAAAAAATAGAGGTAATGCCATCACTAGTGGCTTTGTAGTATCTGTATTTATCAAGGTCAAAAAGTGTACCGTTATACATGACCTGAAAACTGCCCAGCACAGCCACATTCTTTTAGTTTAGGCAGTGCCATCGTGACGGTAGCTGTGAGGCAGCAGGGAGTGTTGCTGGTTTACTTTCTCCTCTGCAGCTTTTTGCTGCTGTTCTGAGGATTCAAGGCAACAACTTTCTGGACACGAGCCCAGCACTTAACCTTGTGCCCCCCTCCGCCTCCTACTTTCCAAATTGTAGTGTCTGTGCCTGTGTGTGTGTGTGTGAGTGGGTGGGTGTTGCAATATTCTTACTTATCATTCTCAGATTTATTTTCTTTCGTTATCAAAAAAAAAAAAAAAGAGAGAGAAAAAAGAAAGATGTTACGCCACCTGCTCAGCAACAAACAGCAGGCGAAGTTTGCAACTCGCTGGCAAACGTAGTGGAAAATTTAGCAGCTAATGTGCTGGATGGCTGTATAGCAAATGGTTTGCTGACATGTTTGTAAAATGATAATATGTAAATGTTGTTCCTCTGATTCCAAGTGGGGGAAAGTCAATTAATTCTGCTTTAGTTTATTAGAGAATCACTCTATATTGGATTTTTCAGTGTGTTTGTTTTTGCCTCTAAGGAGAGAGAGAGAAACAGAAAGAATCTTGTGAGCTTGAAAAGACAGTCCAGATGTTTTCATTTACATCATTTGTACACATCTAGAGCAAAGGCAACTCACTGACAGTTTCAGTTTTGTGTGTTATTGTGCTGTGTATGTGTATCTATGCTCTCCTTTCATTACGTCTTGTTAGAACACCGCAACTCAAAATGACTTTCAAGGGTCTTTCTCCTCACCTCTCTCTGACTGCCCACTGCTGGGTTTATGGCTTTACAAATAAGGCCAATTACATGTGCTTCCGGGTACACCTGCTCACTGTGAGGCAGTGTGACACTGGTACAATGGGCCAATAATGGCTCTCCTTCTGGGCAATAAGCCCATAACGATGATGACTAAATGGACCAGGCTTTTCCTCATGCCTCTCCTCCACTTGCATGCTCCTTCTGTCTCCTATTTAGTTTTTCTAATCATCAGTGCAGACATTGTGCAAATGTGTTATTGACTTGCCACTGTTTTTAGCAAAAAGGATGACCTGTGTGTTACAGATGGGACAAACAGTCCAGTTGTCATTTTTACTGGAAACCTGAAACTTCTTGTGAAGTATTATCAAGCAGTTGCCAGGCTAGCTTAATGTAGTTCATCCATTTTGTTCCTCATTTCCTCCCAAGTAATTGTCCCCTCTGTATCTCCAGTGAGCTCCGGAGTTTGTCAACGGCCTGAAGAACAAAAACAGACCAGCCAGAACGCAGGGAAATCTCCGCTGGGCAGCTTGAGTCCACACAAGCTCATTCTTTTGGCCACTACCAGCTATACTGTAGCCAGCACACTTCATTGGTAATTCAACACAATTCACAGCTCCTCTCAGTCACTTGTAGAAGGGTTGGGTTTATGCTCTTAAAGAACTGGTTTGTGCTGTCTTACCATGTTGGATGTTGCTAGCTGTACCAAACAGCCACACTGGACAACACAATAAAAAGAGAGAGAGAGAAGGGGGAAGCAGTTCACATTGTTACACAGTCTCTCCTGGTATTCATAGTGGGACAATTGGTTGTTCACAGGAAAAGTGGCAGAAAAAGTTGTTGATAGTGAATTTAAACCCAGCCAGATTCTTTTAAACTTCCCTGTTTCTGAAGCTGTTTGACAATCCAGCAAGCACCTCAGTTGGGATAGATGTCTGCCCTTTACTGGGAGGGGGAAACCCCTGTTTTCTCACTTCAGACTTGCCAGAGCTGGTCTTACTGCATTTAGAGATCTTAGTCCAACAATGTAAAAAAGATGATGAGGTCATCCTTTTGTCACCAAAATGAGAAGTTTGCGAACTGTAGCGGTGCCCTGGATATTCTGACGATGAACCTCATAAATGAGAGGGAGGATAAAGTCTTTTCTAAATAATGATAGCCACCTTCAAAATGCTTGACTCACAGCACAGCACAGGACAGCACAGCACTCATTCTCAGGGTACAGGTCGTGCACAATTGAACTGGCAGGAAGCAGTCTGCATAATTAATTTGGAACCTGAGGTTTAGCTTTTGACTGGAATAAGAATAGAAATTATTTTACAACAAATACATCATTTTCTGTATATGTTCTGTAGAGAGTAGTTCCATATTATGACCAATAAAAGTCTAATGTGTTACAGCAGAATGATGATGCTCCTTTTCTTTTGGCTGTCAGGGTATAACAAATGGCTGCAATAAAGGACTGGGTGTATGATGGAATTCCGTTCTCCGTGCATATGCATTTCAATGCTGTTATGAGCCAAAATGCGGGGCAATGTGGCACATAAATTTAATAGAGAAGAAGAGATAAATACACAAAAAAGAAAAAACAGACTAGTGTTTTCTGCAGCATCCAAGCAGTTCTACCAGACTGTACCAGAAGGTCACTCTTTAGAAGTACAGTATATTCACTCAACAGACTCAGAGACATCAAAGTCACGTGTACTTGTTTCCAGAGAGAAGGCTTTTTTACTGCGAGACACATCATCTATCATAACCAATGACATACTAGTAAAAGTCTGGTCTGCTGTGGCAGCATTTCACACTTTCATCTGGAAATCAACTAAACTTAAACATCCGTAGTGCAGACACACAGCAGAGTTATTGGTAGCTGTCCAGAACAGAAAGTGCTGCAGAAGCTCAGCCTCTACACTGTGCATCAGTAATGGTTTCTATTTCAGTGTAAGTACACTGTCTGCCAATGGATATGGAAGAGGTGATTGGAGGAGGTTTGTAGAGGAGAGAGACAGGAATATTTTATCCCAGACAGAACCTGCTGGGCAGGTCCATCTGGCTTTTAAAGGTAAAGTAATATGCTCATTTCTAGCTCAGTGTTTTCTTGTGGAACTCCACTCGCGTAGCTTTGCATGATTCACAGTTCATGAAAAGCCCTTACTTATCTCAAACTGCTTGTTATGCAGTCCCTCAGTTAGCCTGATAGGCTCAGGCCTCCTTAAAAGCCTGATTGGCCAAACTTTTGCACCCAGCACTTGTGCGCATCGCCCTATCCTCTTACTGGTGCAGAGGTTCTGAAAGCAAACTGTAAAACTAAGTAACTAGTAACTAAAACTGAGTAACATAACATAATTGACCGGAAATGACAATTATGCTTATTGTGCGTGATAACAGTGGATTTAGTCTTTCAATCACTTTTCTGCGCCCCTGTTAATAGTTGTAGGTGTGGGGAATGTGCTAACATTTTGTCCGTTTGTTGTCAGGAAATACAAAAGCTAACGTTGCTAGTAAAATGTTATTCTGCTGTTCTCAAATGACTGTATATTAAACCTGAACCTTTGGTTATTTGTGTGTTGGAGTACATTTAATACCTATAATACTACTCAAGTAGACTGTTTTTCGGAGAATGAACGGTGCTTGGAGTGGATGACTGTTTAAGGAAATCTGTGACAAGCTGTAGATGGAGTCATTGTCAAGCAACAGTGATAAACTCTAGGCTACAGAAAATTAAATTTTAAAAACCCACTTTGGATGATCCTGTCTAGGGTCACGGTTATTCAAACTTAAAATCCATAGGAAACACTAGTTGATGTGGCTGCAGATAGATTTCTCTTGGAGGCTTGTCACACACCTCAACCTCTGTATTTATAGAGGGATTGAGGCAGCATAGTGTGCAGCCATGATAGCATTTTTGTGTTGTGCCTGCCATTCAGGATTTTGGTTCTGCGCTCCTCATATCACATTAACAGTTACATTAAAGCTTGCAGTGAAATAGGTTATGGGACTTAGTAATAGCAGCTTTCCCTTGAGCTAATGCCTGTCATTGGTTTGTATTCCAGCATTTTGTATCCTATGTTTGTGTGTGTTAGTGGTGTCAGTGAAGGAAAAGCAATGTGTGGTAACATGCTGTAAGTGCCACAGTGCAGCATTGGGAGGGTGTTATGTGGGTGGGTGAGAACCAGAGGATAACAACAGAGCAGAAGTCAGTGAGGCAGGACAGATGAAGACAGGGAATGGCCCAGCATCATAAAGACCAATATGAAAGCTTGGACTGCTGATCTGCACTGACTGGAGTTCAACCAGGGACAAGGGGTGGGGGGGGACTGGGAGGACTGTGCTAAATGGACTGGTTCTGTCAGTAACAGTAAGATCAGCAGGGATATACACACACACACACACACACACACACCCATACACTTACACAAAAACACACATAAACAAAGACTGTCTGGAAGGATATTTGTTACGGAAAGACAGACGTTTAGCATCAATGCCCTCGGCTGCTTCTGACCTTAGAGCAGGAGCTGTTTCTCCATTTTCTCTTGGTGTGTGCGCGATTGCTTCCATGTCCACATCTGTGTGTCGTAGGTAGTGTATTTTTGTGTGCTGGTGTTTCTGTTCAAGCAGGCGCAACCATGCATGCACGTGTACAAGTGTCTTTCCGTGTCTGCCTGAGTACATCTTCATTTGAGCACTTGGTCTTTGTCAGGAAATGCCTCAGCTGTGATTTCATCATGTTACAGGGATTTAAGGAGGGATTTTAGCACCTTGTTAGAGTGTTATTAAAGACATCCCTTTGATAGCAGGAGGGGCAAAAAAGGACACATCATATGGATAATTTACTGTATTGCCTTTCGTAACTGAACAAATCCCCCACTGGTAATTAGAATATATTACCATCCATTTGTCCCAGTTCTTTGGAAAAAAAAAGGCTGTATGCTAATCATACTGTCAGTGAATGCAAGGTTTGACATTGCAGTGATTGATAACCTGCAGAATCTGCTCCAACATGGAGATAAACATGAGAGGTGTTCCATTTACAGAAAGAGCAGAGGAACTGGATTATATCCATGACACATGCAGTTCAAGGAAAATTCAAGTTTGACATCTTGGGGAATGCTCTTCTTTGCTTTGTGGTGGAGAGTTAGATTACAAGATCAATACTGCTCTCGTCTTTACACAATGATTATGAAGCTGCTGCCAACAATCGGTTAGCTTAACTTCACATAGAGACAGAAACAGGTAGTTTCAGTTAGGCTAGGGACACAGTGTCTGCTTTGTGTGTGCATGTCTACTGCATCACTGCTACTGCCAGCTCCGTCTTTCTACATTGAGTTTACCTTGACTTTTGTTTACCCTCGTTCAGAGAAAGACACACACACACACACACACACAGTGCAAGAGAAAGAGAGAGAGAGAGAGTGAGAGAGAGAGAGAGAGAGAGAGAGAGAGAGAGAGAGAGGAAGAGAGTGCACCCACACCAGAAAAAAAGGCCCTAAAATGATTGACATAATATAATTATAGCCTACATTGGGTTTCTGTTATGACTATATAGTACATGTGCCCTCCACTGTCTCCACATTCAATTGCTAAAATGGTTTCCAGATTCAACTTAGAAACTTGACAACTTGAAAAGATATTGAAAATGTATCAGTTTTATATCATGTTGCTAGTATGATGTCATTATCACTAATAACAGGTCTTTCCCCTGTTTATTTTTGCTGGGAACCACACCTTTCATATGCGAAAAATAGGCAAGATTCTGAATCTGTAAATCATGTGCCGCAGCTGTGAGTGTGTGTCTGCTCTAACCTGTTAACATGGACGCTGAAATGAAAACCAAAATGCTCCGCCATGCAGGCAGTGTGTTCCTGGCCTAAAACTCTCCAAACAACACGTCATATCTGGTTTATTCAATTTGTACAAATACTGAAGTGTAGAACCTATAATTTGCCGTTTGTGGGTCTTATGTGCCTTGGCTCTAAGCATTTACCAAAAAACAGTGGAGACTCCAGCAAATTACTGCTCCCTGCCTTGAAATATCCTTAACATAACACTCCATAAAATGTCAAATTGCTTAATTTATACTTAGATTTTTATGTGAATTAAACAAACCAGAAATGCTGTGTTAAGTAGTGAACCTCAGAGGTGCTGGAAGGCATCTTTCATCACTTTAAAACAGAGGTAGGCTAGCTGTTTCCAAGGGTTTCCAGTCTTTATGCTGAGCTAAGCTAACCATTTGCTAGCTGAAAATTGAACTGATGGATATGACAGTGGTTGGGATTTTTTTCACCTGAATCTCCACAAGAAACCTCATAAGTGTATTTCGCAAAATGTCCAACTACTCCTTTAATACTCATCCTTTACATACAAAGATATCCTATCCTATCTATAAGAGACATATAGATAAGACTACAAATTTATAGCTGAGTCACAGAATGACCTGTTTGTGTTTTGTTTTGTCTTTTCTAGACAGCTTGGTCTTGGGAACCATTGCCAACAAAATTAGCTTTACCAACGAAGATGGGCGGTTATTATAATGTCATTCTGTTTATTGTGAAACCACACTATTAGGTAAGTACTGACCATTATTCAGTCAGCTGTCCACATGGAGTGACAGATGCTGTAGCGGGACAAACAACAGACAAAACATTATTGTGAATAGTAAACAGGTATAAATAGACGATTAGCATAAGGTTCAAAAGCAAAGAACAACTCGCACTGGATGGGACACTTGTCTGGAGGACAACAAGAGGCACTCTTGCACACATAAATAAACACAAACACACGGACACACGGCCTGTGAATCACACTATTCTGATATACTTCCAAGTCCCTCATCTCTCCCTTCTTGCATTTTTTTTTAAATCTACATTAACCTAATTTGGATTTTTCTTTTTTTTTTGTGAGTCCACTTTGAAACATGTTCCACACAAATGCAAAATGTTGTATTTACATATTAATGGAAGAGTAGGTGCAGTGTACTGTGCATGTTTGATGTTGTTTTATTAATGACTTCATCTATGGTATGCAGCTTAGTGACATAATGAGCTGTGTCAGTCACTAAACCTGAATTCACCTTTGTGTTGCTTGTTTGTGTGTGTTTGTGTGTAGGATGTGTAGACATGCTTGTGTGGCCATATGATTACCGTATATGATTCACATGTGGACATAAACACGTGTTTTGTAGCTTGAGTAGTAGCCAGAGTTTAGAATAACAAGCCTGCTCTCTGGTGCTGGTGGTGTTCTGTCTAATCACATGGAAGAAAACTGTCCGTTTCTCTTCTATCGCTCTGTTCTCTGTGAGGAGAACCCATGAACACCTGTCTGCAATATGCATAAACGCACAAAACATGCACATGTACTGAACCCTCACAGATTCCTACACCCTGCAGCAGCTCTGGTCTTTCATGATGACAAACTTCTGTGTCGCAAGCCGACGTCATTCAGAGATATCCTAGAAATGAGTTTAAAAGCAATTAAACTACTACATTTTTCACTTTTGAAAATATGCTGGATGGACATGAAAGTATGACATTTAAACATCATATGCATCCGCTTATCAACTGTTAAGTCTTCACAGCATTTAAAATCCAAGAAACAACACAGTGTCCCGTTTCTTTTCTTCTTGTAAATTTGCTTAAAATATCAACACATTTAGGGTAACAACCTCATCCTACTGAACATCAAACTGTGAAAACTGTTCAGCAGCCTCAACTGATAGCATTAGTTGTCTGATCTCATAGCTAACATATAAGGTGACAGACAAATATTATATTCAAATATATCAAATATTCATAACATCAGGCCTTTCTATATAATTTATAGGTATTTTCTGCAGGCAGCCATACCTTGCATTTCTTCATCTCAAACTACTAATGCAGTCACACCAGGTTAGGCCTTGTAGTTGTTCTATTTAAGTGGGATTTGTAAAGCACAGTAGGATGAGTAGCCCTTCTTTGTGTACATGCGCAGTGTGCAGATAGCCACACAAACACACAGTGAGAGGGTCAGACAGAGGTGGCAGATGTGAAAAGGAGACACACAAGAATAGAGAGACCATGTGCAAATAAATTGGACTGAGACCGGCGGTGAAGCACAGGTACAACTCCTGATAAGACATTTCTCTTTTTTCTGTCTCTTTATACTGTGAGGTCTCATAACCAGGCATACAAATAAAGGAGCAGGTGAATACTCATACTCTAACCACAACTGCTGTAATCCCATGGATGCACACACACACACACACACACACACGCACACACACACGCACATAAAGCAAGTCTACCAAATACATATTACATGCCTACATGTATGCAAACATACTGTATATGTACAGTGGCAGGCATGGAAGTGCACAGTCTGGCTCATGTCTTTTCCCAGGCCTTTGAGTACCTGAGTTAAATTGACACACACACACACACACACACACACACACACACACTGAGGCTGCTATCACAGTCCTGATAAGCAGGTTTTTTTATCCATGGATTCCTGAAGGGTTAGCAGACACAGCTTATCACGCTGCTGACGCAAGGCCATCCCACTGCCCAGTAAAGAGATTCCTTCTAGTTTGACCAACAGGGACTGACTGGTTTGGTTGTGTTTCCTGATCTGGCCTGATGAGATCAAGGTACCAGCATGAGCCTGTATTAGATGCAACGTCTGTTTTCCCTCTTTAGACTTGGACACAAGACACAAGAACATGTGAATGCATATTTTATGATCACAATATATTTTTTTCTTCACTGCTACCACACACACACACACACAAACCTATAAAGAGTATTTGAGCTACATGTTCCAAGTCATTACTGGTGTGAACAGACCACAGTTGGAGATTTATCTGTGGAGGAGAGAAACAAACAGGATATGGCAGATTTTTTTGCTGCACTAACTCATAAACAACCCCTCATCCATCATATGGTATCAATTAAGGAGAGACAGAGCTAAACTGACGAAGGTGTGTGTATAAGTGGGTTGCCTGTTGGAGTATCACATGTGTGCGCATCAGTGTAATTATGAAATGTTCCTCCATGATAATGAAACTGAATAAAATCCATACTTTGAGTTTGATCCCTCCATGCAAAGTTGCATTATCTGACATTTAACTGTCTAAATCTTTGATCACAGGGCATGACTTCTGGAGGACATAACAATATTATATTTATTATATTTCATTATTTTTAAGGTAGCGCTGCATACAATTCCCTAATAACTAAAAATGCAATTTCTATCATGCATCCTGTCCGTCTCGCTGTCTCTGTGTGGAAAATCAGTGATGCCATGTGCTCATATACACATGTAGTGCATTTATGTTTCTTACTCATGCATAAAACACGACTGGTTTCATGTAACACTAATCACAGGTCTTATGAAGCTCTTTCTTTAAAGGTCTCAATGGAGTTAAGATTCTGCTGTCAAGCCTCCTACTGGACTTATTTTTATTGTGGTGAAAGATGTAGAGAGAATTCAGTGAAAAGACTTTTGAGTTCCAATTCCTTGACTTTTACCCATGTCATCTGACATCCTCTTGTTCATCCTTTAAATGGGAAAAGAAAATATCGTCACGATCTGATTTCTGACCCGAAAAGGCTAATATTCTTCATGCTGTCAGTTTAGCATCCTGTGCATTTTCAGCTGCTCAGAGATGGCAGATGGTGCCACAAGGAAGTGACCAGCATCACAACACATTTTGGTGTAGAGCCAAAAGGAAGATGATATGATATATTACTGCATTTCTCGCCTAGATGGATCAGTTAGACACTCAAACTATGACTTTTACATTCCTTTTACCTGTTATCATAAGCAAAGACCAAACTTATTGTTTGTCATCTTGTCATCTCATCCTTGGTTACCACTAAAGAATTAAAGCAATAAACTAATTTCTGACTTCAACAACAGAGAAGTGCAGCTGTTTGTTGTCGCTGTTTATGGCTGATCATAGTTACATTCACATACTGTACACACACAAAGCTCATCTTCATTGGCTATGTATGTTTATCTTATGCAACCTTTTGCAGGTCTTTTAAGATGCACTTTTCCTTTAACATTTTAAAGCAGTTCTTACAGAGATATGCAGTATATAGTCCCCAAAGATGTGTGTTTTGCTTCTACCTCCACACATTTAATTGCCCCCACTCCACATACTAAAACAAAATCCAAAAATCATTATAAGCATACTTTATTCCCATTCCCAGGTGTTAAGAGCCTTGTGTAAGAGCTGCTTCTTTCTGAACCTCTTGTATGATCAAACTCAACTTTTTCTGTGACATCTGCAGGCAATCACCAATTTGGTGTGCATTGTTAGGAGCAGTGAGTCGTGTGTCCTTGGAATACAGGCTCCGCTCAGTCACTGTTGGAGTGTGCCACTGCACCCAAAACTGTAGAGTGCCACAGGCGCACGTAAAGAGTTTCCCCCTCGGAGCAGGAAAGGGTCAGAGCAGCACCTTCAAATAACATTTCTGGTGTTTAGCCAAACACGGAGAGGCAAGAGGGAAGAAGAGAGAACAGTCATCTCGCTGCTGCATAGCCCTCAGAGACACAGTCCCTCCTCTCTCCTCACGTTCGCACATGTGCACACACTGTGGCACACACATGTACAGCATAGCATAGCCTGTGTTCTCCTTTAACAGACACAAGCACAGGCAGTCTGTTGTCTCTGGCAGCCAAACAACTAGGCGATGACGTCTCTCTGTGTGTCGGAACATGACGGATAGCTTTATGTGCCATTATCCAAAAAGGTTAAGACAACAGAAACACATCCTGTGATGTCTAAAAAGCAGAAGTTTATTCAAGAACACTTAACAGTAGCACAAAGCTGTGAACTGTAAATTTTGGCGATAAACCAAAGGCAGTGACATGTTCAGTTTAGGTTTACATTTTCACAGCCACAACATTTCTGGTGTTGTCAGTGAAATGGGTAACAATGCATTGTGCATGCGTTTGTTTGAATGTGGGAGTGGGTGCAACTCAAATACTAAATTATGCAGTGTTGATGCAAATGAGGAAAACATTTCTTTTTCAGCTTTCTCTTGTTATTGCTGTGTCTAAATCTATGTGGTGAATGATTTAACTGTAGATTCTCATAGAGGATGATTCAGGTGCAGGTAAGCACTAACTGAACTGAACAGTCACCACCCTCTATAGCTGAAAGTTTCAGGTCCTGTTGCACATCTGGTTGGATGGAAAAGTGCACTCCGCTGTACCCATAACTACACCCATCGATGATGTCATGGCATACTGACACACCCTGGAGGACACTTCTACATCACTGCAGCAAGGTCAGACTTTAAAAAGATGTTCGGTTGCTGTCAAGTTGCTCTTTAACTGCTCACATCTTCTTCTTCGCTTTAGTCCAAAGAAACACTGCTGCCTCTAATTTATAAAACATCATTTCTTTCAGGCTACAGATTTTTCCCAGGACACATGAGCATCTCCTGATACAAACGGGCGAATTCAAATCAAATCCTTCAGATGTGATTTCAGAAGTGGGTATGGTTTAGTGACTACACCCCCATCCAGAGGTGTTCTGGTGTGGCCTTCTTTTCCTTGGCATTGGATCCGTCATGGCCCAACCTATCCCAAGATTCATTGCGCGCCAATAATGAAATGATTCAGCTCAGTTCAACAGATTGTGACCTGCATCTTGACTTGTTGGTGGAGGCAAACAGCTGTGAGGGGGTAAATGTAGTCTGACATATGTTTAGCATGTCACACACGACAGGCGACATAGACAATTAACTTAAGTTCTCTGTAACTTGATAGAATGGCTCAGGAACAGAAAGAATCCAAATAAGCATTATTCATAAGAATGTGTAAATGAATAATAGACTGTACAGCATACAGTTTGACCTGTTATATACCATGGACACTACATGAGCCTACAGGAACATTTCATGAAGAAGTCCTGTCATCCGCCGCGACGGGTCAGAAGATGAAGCGGAACATTTACATAGAATGACAGTATGAATGTATATTTTCAGGATGTACAGTGTATGTGTGGTTGTGGAAGCAGCCACAGATAACCTTATGAAAGCCAACAATGACACGCACACACATCCAGTTCTATTCAAGCACTTCACAATGATAGATGACACTGTTACAATACTTCCTCAGTACAACTAGAGGAG
Organism: Trachinotus anak; assembly: GCF_046630095.1. Lineage (NCBI taxonomy): Eukaryota > Metazoa > Chordata > Actinopteri > Carangiformes > Carangidae > Trachinotus > Trachinotus anak. Next base: position 16,859,548 of record NW_027273865.1, read on the forward strand.
TATGTCTGGACAACATCGCTGAGGGCAAAGGACAAAGAATGTTATTATCATGGCTACCTTTGCCAAAATGTGATTTATTGAGTGTTATTGCTGGTGTACAGCAAAGACAGAACTGGACCCTGCTGGAGCCAGCCCAGACTATCCGTTCCTTAAGTGCACCTGGGGGTTGCCATATACTGGACCAGATCACAGTTAAGTGATTTTTTTGTTTTGGTTTGGTTGCACACTTGCTCACTGACTTGAAAACATGCAGCAGGGGCAAAATAACTGTGTAAATAAATAAAATGAAGCAAAAACTAAAATCTTTTCTGCATTAAACTGTCCTCCCTCAGCCCCTCTGACATCCCAAGGTTTCAACAGAGCTTCAATAAAACAGAACAATTCATACTGGCAAACGTCCACTGTCCGTTGTGATGGGATGACTGAAACATGAGATTTATGCCCTGATTGCACTTGACTGATTGCACTGACCCATGTTGTATAACACCCACTGTAATAAAACACTGTTCCTACGTTACATCATAACTCAAACTACTAATGGGTGAAAGAAGACACCTCATAAATTCCTGATGCATGTATACGCAAAACAAACTGTACCTGATCTATCAGACAGATGTTTTGGCAGATGTTTTGGCTTCTTTTTTTTTTTTCTCCTAACAATTCAGGCACAATAGAGAATTTGTGATGCTTCTCTTTTCAGACAAATTGATTTAGTAATACCACAGAAAGAGATGACAGACTTGAAATAGCTTTATGTGACTGCGCCGCATCCTTTAAAATCCTCTCATAATAAGTAGGGCGAACAGGTGAAGGCTGCTAACTTGTCCTAGGCCACACAGGAGGCAGAGGATGATGTGATTTAGGATTTTAATCCAGGAAAAAAAAAAAATCATGGGTAGCAAGATGATTATTACCAGAGTTAAATTCTGCTTCTTGTTGTTGGATTGTATTTTACTTCTTTTCTATGGTGTGACTGTTTTTTGGAGGTACATAGAGAGAGCATCATGAATTGACATGTGTATTAAGTGGATATCACCAGGCTCAAGGAAAGTGGAATAAGTAACTTCACCAGGCATTGAGGATAATGTCTAAACAATAAATTCACACATGTTCCCTTTCTGGTTAGGTGTCATGGACATGTGAGTTTTGAGCGACCATAGACTGATGAATGATAGTGTTTAAAGTTGCTGGTACCAGGATGATATCCCGTCTTGTTCTCCTGTCATATCCATGCAGTGTAGCGTATCTCCAAAAATGTATCACAGGATTACTACAGTTCATTCTTATAATGTGCTGCTCCATCTTCCAGAACAGGCCAGGAAATCTTCATATAAACATGGCATCCATCCACAGCGAACTGAGTCACATCCAGGGCAGACTGAACAGAAACACTGAGGAGAAGCTAAAACGTGACGGAGGAATCACCGGAGCGGCACAAAAAACAGGGATAGTGTATATAGTGGGAGGGGAGAGAAAGCGAGGGAGGGTGAGAGAGAGACTATGTGGAGGAGTGGAGGCAGTGGCCTAGATGTGTGAAACGCCAGGGGTTTCTTATTTGGTTCACTGGTTAACTACCAGGGGCAACTCAATAGTAGACCAAATGTAATGGGGAAGTTCTGAACAACAGAACTAAAAGAAAAGTTGTTAACACCATCATTTGGCAGTTTTGAAATTCTTTGCACACTTCTTGAAGTTTTGTTTTGGAGGCAAGCATCACTGACCAATACTCTGGTGTCAGCTGCGCACAGGCAAGACGCATTGTCATGGGAATCATAGGTGAAATATGTAGGCTAGACTGAGACACACACACTGAGACTAAATCCTTTTTTTTTTTTTTTTTTTTTTTTTTTTTATTCCGAACGGTCAGCTCAGCATTCCGCTTGACTGATAGCGATGGCCTTGGAGGCGGACAGCGACAGAGGTTCATCAAGAAGCGCTCATGAAAAATATCCCCGGGCAGCGTTGGAGCGCAACGGCTACGTGAAGACATGTGTCACCCCGTTGCAGCAGGACGCAGGGAGCCAGTCGTGGCTGAGACTCGCCGTGACATGGACTTACCGAGGAGTGTCGTCTGCGGTCTGCGTTGCCTCCGTCTCCGTTATTCTCGCTCTGCTGCTCAGATTGGTCGACTGGGATGCAGGCAGCAGCAGCAGCAGCAGCAGCAGCAGCAGCAACGGAAATAGAAGCGGCTCCGACTCTAGTCTTCATTTCGCGGCGGGCTGTGCTGTGGAGCTGCTTTTGACAGCGTGTTACTGCGTCTCCCCAGTTTTTACGCTCGTATGTGCCTTCTTCTGGGTCGGGCTGTATCTGATTCGCTGCGGGGTGCTCATCCGCACCGCGTTTTTTTTGTTAGCGGTGTGCCACTTGGGTGAAGCCGCGGCGCAGTCCCTCCTGCGCGGCGCCGAGGAGCAGCTGCTGTCCCTCCCCGCAACCCTGGTAGTCCTCGGCTGCCTGGGCAGCGGGGCTCTGCTGGTCGTCCGGGTGGGTCAGGGAGTGTCGATCCTCGTCTTCATTAGCGTCATCAGGGCCGTCTCCCTCGTCTCTCTGAGCAGAGTCCGGGCCAGCTGGAGACCCTACCTGGCCTACCTGCTGGGGCTGCTGGGGGTTTTGCTTGCGAGGTATGCTGACCGGCTCCTGCCGGCCTCAGGGACCAGCGGGACGGGGTGCTGTGGCTCTGTGACCGGGGCGAAGGAGGAGGACATCCCTGTCTTCAAAAGGAGACGGAGGTCCAGCTCCATAGCGGCCTCGGAAATGATGGCTCATTGTCAGAGCAACAGCAAGTCCCACCGCAGGACTTCGCTGCCGTGCATTCCGCGGGACCAGGTAAGACATGTGCAACTTTGGGCATCAGAACCAGGGCGCAGGGAATGCATTGTTATTGCTTTGCTTATGACCTTTCAACTACTGCAGGCCTGTGATGCTCTCTGGTGTCCTCTCTCTCACTGTGATGGCATGTGTGACAGCTTAACGCGCTTTCCTTTGACATCGAGCCAACCCGGATAATAGAGATTGTAATATCAAGCTTTATTATGATGACACTAATGATCGGTTTCCTCCATGGGGCCCTCATCAGTTTCGACAGCCTCTAAGACCCATCACTAGTGCAGCATTCTTGTGATTTACGCCCGCTATGTTGTTTTGCGTTGCAACATCTTCCACACTGTGCAAACGCTGCTGTTTACCTTCACTCTGACACCGCTGCTCATTTGGTCATCATCATTGTGCTGTGCATGTTTGTGCTGCTGATAAGAAAATGGATGGTGCACTTCGCATGCCAAGTTGATGTGTGGCCGTAAGGTGTGAGGTCACATGTAAATATTTTGAAAGCCTTTGTTTATCCGCGGTGCTGGCCGGTGGTGTGCTGCACATGTTCCCAGACTTTACACATTATAGGGCCCAAAATTTGATCCAACTGGTTTCCTTAAAAGAACCTCGTCTTGTGTTGCATGTTGAGGTCGTTGCTGCAGTGTCAGTGGAAAGAGAGGGTTGTGAAGAGTGAAAACTGAACTGTATGTCATTCTGTTCCTGGTGATGTGGTGTGTCAGTTAAAGGGAAACCTAAGTAACTGTGTTGTATAACTCGCTGATCCTGGAGGTCCATGGACATTCTTGGAAACTCTCAGTGTACGGGATGGGTAGGGGAGTTGTGTAATGTCACCCATGATAATTGGCTGGATGTGACCAAAAATCCACGAATGAGGTGGATATGCTCTAACCCGAGTACCGGTTCAATGAGCTTACTTGGAGACTGAAGCAGAAGTGGCTCACATCCCAAAGTAGAGCTGATTTCGGCTCTCCAACACACTTTATGAAGTTGCATTTGTTTATTTTTCATTGAAAATTATTTCTGCTGCACTGTTTAGAAACATCTTCCATGAATCAACTTGTCAGCATCTTGTTCATGTTCTGATTCAGATGTGCAGTAAAAAATAAATAAGTATGTATGTGGACCAATGTGCAAGGATGAGAGTGCAAGACATTTTTCAGGTGGATAATGGAGATGCATTATAGAGTCTGATTACACTAGGCAGGAATGACTTTCAGTAACGTTCCCTTACGCAGCAGGGTTGTATAAGTCATAAAATTAAGGGAGTTACAGTATGTTATGTATTAAACAAATCTTGCACAAGATTTACACAACTTGCAGTTATCTGAAAATAGCATAACATAAGCACTTATGTTCACTCACTCATTCGCTCACAAACTGGTGCTCTGGACAGCAAATATGTCACACTCAACATATTTGGATCAAGTTTTTATGTCAGGAGAGGGTGATGACCTCATACCTGAAACTGGAACTGACCAACCCTTCACACCCATGAATGTCCCCTCTACTGAAGGTTTTTCTTTTGCCTCTAATTGTACTCATGCCCTCTAGTGACAGACTGAGCTAAAAGATGTTGGGGGAATAAAAGAGAAGCTGGTTATGTTGTTGCCACATGAGGGACAGATAGTGGGGATTCACAGTGACCATCCTGAGTGGGTAAGCTTGTTTCACAATCATCCGTGTATGACATAGCTAGAAAGCCATATGTAGAAAAAAAGAAAGAGAAGCTTAACAGCAGTAATTACATGGCTCATCAGTTCTCTTCTTTTGATTTGTGGTGTAATTGTGGTTGACGGGTTAAAAGCTCAGAGGTATAGACACCTTACATAATAGTTCAATACTCAGTGGGGTGATGGGTCTGTTAATTGTTAGAGTCTTCAAACTTTGGTGGCTCTTTCTAGCATTGCCATTTTTGGTTCATACAGATTTTACTGAGGATTTCCTGGAATTTTTGGTGAAGAAGCAGATCAGTTTAAAACGATTTCATGTCCCTTTGTATTAAACCATTATGTTTCCCACTGAAAAGGGGACACTGATCATCACAGTTTACAGTTACCAAGCTCATTTTGCAATGGGGACAAGTACAAGTAAAATCCATGATTGGTGTTTTCATAATCCTATTTTAAACCACTTTTTATACTATTATCATTTTTCCATCTGAATGTGTCCATAAGCCTACTAATTTTTAGCAAAATTTTGTGCTGCAAAATAAAAATCCAGACAAAAAAAGGAATCAGAAAAAAAGGCCTCTACCTGTGGTTTCTAATCAAGATGTTAGGCAAATTACTCTTATTGATTCTCGTATAGCCATTCCCACAGATTTTGCCTTTTAGGAAGAATTTGAAGCGTAGTTAAATGAGATTGTGTGAAGTCTGTGTGGGTGATGATGAGCTACCAGGTGCCCTATTACAGCAGAGCATATCCAACTTTCAGAGTGTCCTGATCTGGAATCACACACTTTGTTCCATCTCTCAAATTTCATTCCCTTATCAAGAAACTGAGGCCGATCCCACATCAGCTGTCATGCTGTTGTTCATTGCTAACTGGTATCCAGGGAACACTGAGTTAGTGGACTATCTGAACTATTAGAACAGCTCCATTAGCCATTCTACCCTGTCTAGTCTGGAACAGCAGTGATGACAAATTGAACTTTAAAATAAAAAAAATAAAAAGAATCACAATTGACCAGATGCTGAGGACAGCGTGTCCTCATGTAGCACCACTGTGTAATCTGTGGGACCAGGGAGAGGAACATGGAGATTGATGTAGCACAGACGAGGAGGCACACAAACAAATGGATTGTACTTTGGGTGCCACTAAAATGCTACCAAAGTATACTATTCTCTAGAGTGCTGATTCATTGTACATTTTGTAATAGGTGTAGTTGTAAATGTAAAGACTTTTACAGTATATGTACACTATAGTGTTGTTTTTGGCCATGTAAATCCTGTGCTTTCAGCTCTGTTATGGCCATTACCTTCCTGGAGATTCAACTTACGTCTTCTGTTTGGTGCTGAACAATATACAGTACTTTGTCAGAGCTCGTGTGCTAAAAGCAGTTGCCTGCTGCAGCTGTAAACAGTTTTGATGAGAGTAGTGAGCCTGAACTGAAACAATGAAGGTGCAATCTGTAAGGCCACAATAATGAGCAACTATCTAAAGGATGCTAAAAAGCTGCAGAGTTTTCGCAGTTTTACTGTAAATATAAAAGTGTAACTTAAATGACATGTTGTTGGTTGTGAGTTTTTCCAGTGGTTGGATTAGTTTTACCTGTGAGTGTACACACTGTTGTAATGATAACTTGCAGTTTAATACATCTTGCTCTGTCATTTAGAAAGGTTTGCCTTGGGCTATCCTCCAAAAAACATTGCAACATGGTAAAAACATTACAACATACTATGACATTCTATGTATCAAAATAGCAATAACACTATCATATAGTTAGTTGTTATTTGCTACCTAGTGCACTAGATCTACTTTTCATCAAGTCATTTGTGAGTCCAAATTGTGCATAAAATATATTAAATATTGTCCTCAACACAATGGAGTAAAAAATCTGTACTATGTAGGCTTCTTTGGCCTAAATATGTGGAAATGCAATTGTGAATTAAATTTGTGCATTACATCATACCTGCCTGTCAATGACAATACAAAATGAAGTTTCAATAATTCATTCAATTCACTATAGAGCAAACCACTGAGTGTTAATTATAAAGGAAGATGGTGACTGACTGAACAAGTGATTTTTGAATGCAGCCCCAGTCTGCATAGCAAACAACCTCATATGGGATCAGAATCCCAAAGAGTATATTTGACATTTCCTTATGCCTCCTACTACTATGACATGTTGTCAAACTGACTGATACTACCTTCGCATGAACACACTCACACACTCACACACTTTATTTGTGTGGTCTGGTCAGTTGTTGACTATTTTGGAACCAACCATTTGTCCGTTCACTTTAGATATTACAGCAGAATTATCGAGGCATTCAACAAATTAGTCAAAGCAGTTACTCGCATTTTCTTTCTCTTTCCCGGTCTCTTTCCTCTCTCTCAAAGTCTCTCCCTGACACAAACACACACAGTTTGTAGGTACAGTTTATCCATACTGTAGATAATGAAGCTCTCCAGAGTGCAGTTGTACCTGAGAGAAGTGGGGGTTTTCATCAAGCGTTGGTTGTGCAGTATTTATGAAGCAGGCTGGTGCAGCCTGCCAAGCCAGAGGCAAGACAGGCACTCTGCTGAACTGGAAGCTGGAATATAGCAGTGGATCGGCTCCGTGGCTTTATTTATGTGTTTTTTTTTTGTTTTTTTTTTGCTTTTTAAGGTGAATGGGATTTATTGTTTTGCTGTCGCGCTGTTATGCAGAACAAATGCGCTTATATTAAAATAATGCAAGGTTTCTACAATATCAACATGATGGTGTATTTAGTCTTAATATTCAAGGATTTTGACATGAATTTTACTTGGTTATGATCTTTCTGGACTAGCTCCACACAGAGGCCTTGTGATTTGACAGAAGTTGTTTGCCTTCTAGCCAGGGTCTCAGTGGGATGGGGATTTCTGGGGGGAAAGGCCTCTGCTAGTGGTTTTTGGGTCACATGCAATTGAAAAGCATTCGCGCTATACAAGATAACAACAGTTATAAATAGAAAGTCTAAAAAAAAAATCTGCAATATTTCCAAGTGTTTTGTTTTTTGATGTTTCACCAGGCAGTTTTCTTTTACTCGGCATTATACAGTGACAATAGCTCATTACACAAATGCAAGACCAACAAAATAGTTCGAAAATAAGTTCAGATAAGCCGCACTACATCATACATATTAAAGTTCAAAGGCTTAGCAGGGTGAAACAAATTAGTTCTCTTGTAATTGTGAAGTTGTGTCATTAGAAAATGTAGGTTAGACCTCAAATAAGGCTATACGGTGTTGCGTAACATATTCATCATCTCATCATCATATACAGTATCTGTGTCACAGGAGCAGGGGGGGGGGGGGCAGGTTTTAAAGCAGAAACATGTGCTCTGAAATCTATTTGAGGGAAGGCCCACATTTTTGCACTGACGTACATACATTTCCAGGGAGACACACAACAGGTTCCTGTTGCCAGAGCTATCTTACTTTGAGTGGCCTTCAGGCTTGATATCTCCCATATAATATTCATTGAGATAATGAAAAATATTTTTTTCATGTCCAATAAATTGATATTACCGTGAGATTTTAACAACCCCTTTGCCAGAAAGACTGTGGATACTGGATAATGTTTCCATTCAATAACTGCTCTTTTTTTTTTTCTTTTTTTTATTCCTTCCACACACACACACACACACACATATACAAACACACACACACACACACACACACATATATATCTAAAACAGCCATTTATTTACCAGTCTATAAGAAATGTTCAGCATCAAACTTCATTCCTTTACTCACATGAGTGGTCACCAGCAGTGGAAAGCAGCTCAAATGTTAACTCTTGTCATTGTTTAATGTTTTATGTTTAATGTAAACTTCCTTTCTTCTTTTGAAGTTAGCATGCTAAGCAGATAGCCCCGGCCTGGCAAGCCTGTCTTGTAGCACTACATTGTAATAGTGAGTCACTGTGTCGTCCAGTCTGTCCTCAGATAAGAGGGCGTATTCTGACCTCTTGTCTTGTAAACACAACAATCAGCAAGCTACCATCAACACCTTCACCACCACCACCTGCCTCCTGCACGAAATCATGTTTGACGCCAGAGAAAATGTACATGTGGCACCTTTAACGGTTTTATTGTGTCTCAAATGCAAGTTTTAGGTTAGAATTTGCAGACTACTCACAAGATGTATGAGATGTTTTCCATTCACTCTGATACACTCACAGCTAAATCTGTTGCATGTGTGTACATTATGTGTAAATTACATATTAGACTTGTAAGGTTGTTTTTGCTGTTACTTTACTCTGCCCTATATCTAAACAACAAGACAACTGAATTTGTTGTTTTAATATATCAGAACTGAGACAGACACCGTTTCAGATGCTGGACTAAGTTAATATGACAGGTATACATGCTCGAACTGTGTGTGTGTGTGTGCGTGCGTGCGTACATGTGTGTATCTGTTTCAGATAGGGATAGAGAGGCAGACATTTTTATTTACATATCACTACATTGTTGTCACCTATCCAACTACACTCATTTATATGTAACAAGTAGCATGTAGGTATGATGTATACACACTCTCTGGGAACATGCATCAGTCTCAGATGGAAACACAGGATTGCACTTTCATCCAAAATAGATGTAAATCAGTTATAGATAGTACAAAAGGACATATGAATGCCAATTCATTTGGGGGCCAAAAGTAGCAGTGCATAATCAGATGAAATATCAGCTGTGCTGCTCTCATGGACTCTTGATTGTTCGTTGCTAGAGGAAGACGATGAAAAAATGTGAGATAGATGAACTGAGCCTTCAAAGAGCAGTGTTGAGCAGAGAAAAGAGGAAAGAGATCGAGTGAGGTTTGCAGAGGTGCAGCTGAGCACCAGAGTGACAGACGCTGGAGATAGTAGAAGAGAGAAGTAAATATGGGTTAAAAAAAAAAAAAAACAGTGATTGAAAGAAAAGAACACACTGGCATTAGCACAGGCTGCATCCAGCCCCAAGCAGCAGTCAAATAGCCAAACAAGGGTGAGTGAGTGTATGAGAGAGAGAGAGAGAGAGGAGGGGGGGCAGTCTTGCTTGAGGGGACCTAATGCAGGAGCTACTGCGTGAGAGGGAGGGAGGGAGGGAGTGAGAGGAGGGGAAAGAGAGAGTGTTGAAAGATTTGCTGGGGAGGGTGAGGAAAAGAGGGGGAGTGAGAGGAGGTTTGCTGCCAAGCACAGCAGAAGTGTTGATGGTAAAAGGACAACTATCTGGTCCCTGTGTTCAGCCTCTCTGCTGCTGCTCTAAACACACCATCGCTCCGAGCTCTCGCATGGACTCACTGACACACTGTTGAAGCAAGTTTGTGTTGATCACATATGGTTCTTTTGCGACAGCCATCGCATGTATGTGTGTGTGTTTGTGTGTTTGTCTCCACGGCATGTGAATATGGCTCTATGCCATATGCTCCCACAGAGAGAGGAGAGGGCCGGGGAAAGAGAGCAAGAGCCAAAAAAAAACAAACAAACAAACAAACAAAAAAAAAAAAAACAAACGTGTGTGAGAGTAATCTCCACAGCTTGCTGCTGAAAGGCACCAGCAAATAATTTTAACCTGGCCTGGGCACTACAGTATACATGTGCTCACACACACACACACACACACACACACACACACACACACAGTGGCTTCTCTGCTGGCTGTCCACATGAGGTTTGGTGGCCTTGGACAAGGATTGCCTTGTTAGTCGATTCAATGGTGTGTTTTAGCTCCAAAATATGCTTGGTGAGAGGGGGGAGGCTGGTCAGTCCGGGCAGGGGGCAGCATCAATGAGCAGAATCTAGATCTGTCCATACGTCTGTCTGTCTTTTCTTCTCCTGCACTACAGTAAACACTCTCTGTAATGGACTGTCAGCACAGGGGAGTTCTACACTGTTTTGTGTGAACGCTTCACTTTCATGACATCTGTCAATTTGAGCTTTCAAGAGACTCTAAAGTGCAGATCCCATTTCACAAAACATAATTAGGGATTCCCTTCCTTCACCTATTGAATTCCTCTGTAGAGCATGTTTGGGAACCCTAGAGTGAGTTAGGGGGTAAGAGGCAAGATTTTGTATTTATGCAGGAATGGTTGGCATGCACTCCTCTATGTGTTCTTTCACAGCTGTGCCCTTGGTCAGCTAGTTAACACCTACTGACATACCTGGGAGCTGCCCAATAGCACTACAGTGTTACAGTGTTTCTGACTGAGATACACAAACAACACTGACAATGTAGTTGACTCTCAGCTAATGCGTGTTACATGTACTGTAGAGTCGCTGACACACTGTAGCTCATATGGCAGTAGAAGAAAAGTAGACTATTCTTGACTGTTGTTAGCTGCATATACAAACTTGCCATACTAAGCAGAGTTAGACCCAGAGACATTGTGAATTCCTTTAAATGTAGGTGCAAGCTCACGGTAGTAAGTAACAGCCCAACACTGACATACTGTACTTTCCAAGGATATAAAAAAAATCAGTTGTTGATGTTGTTTTTTCAGAATAAACTACACTGGTCTTTGTAATCACAAGGAAGGAATACGCCAGCCATAGTTTTAGGATGACAATAGAATTCTGTGTTATGGAAGAGGTTTTAGCAGTCTGTGTTAGTTAGTTTAGTCTGCAAGATAAATCCATTGTTTGTGTTTGGCATTTTCATAAGAAAGAACATTTTCATAAGAAAAAATTCAAAATACATTCAAATGTGGAGCAAAATAAAGAATATAATAGAAAATACATTAGAAATGGTGTTGCTAGTAATAAAAAGAAAACAACACCAGCCTCACACTTTAAAAGCAGTACTCGATCTCGCAGCAGAGGGCATTACTTATTCAGTAATCCTGCACAGTGACACCATTTTGGGGACGTGTGTGAGAATCCTCATTTAAATGTAGAACCAATTAAAAATTCTGCCTCTGGCCCTTGTTATATTGCATTTTATGAGGATAATTTCTCCAAACCATAGTTCCTCCAGATAGATAGGTGAGATTATTTTTGCACTACACTTGCACCCCCACCTCATAAAGTCACTGATTCAGTAAATGTTAGGCCACTAGTGAGTTCAACCTGTGACTCTGTCAGTTAAATAACCTATATAACTGGAACTAGGATGACAGAAAAAAAAAAACATCTGGAGGGTGGGGGTGTGTTGGGGTACAAGAAAGACAACAACAATCTTATATATTATATTTTAATAAAAATATTTATTCCAAACACATTTCTGCCAAGTCACCTTGTCATAGAATTAAGTGTGTTTAAAGGGCCACATTTTAGGATAATATGATGTCTTTGCAAGGAAAAGAATTGAACCCTTATTCTGCTGTGTTAGTCATAGAGAGTCATATAGCTAATTTGCCTATACTCTGCCTCAAACGTCCTCATGGCAAGATTAATGTTAAACCACTTTCCTATTATTTGGTGGATGTTCTGTATAGTTAATTATGTGTGCATAACAAGCATTGCCTAAAGACACGTGTGGACACACACTGTATATACACATGCTAACACATGCACATGCAAAGAGCTTGGCCTTGTTGAAGCTCCCAGATGTGCTGTGTCCTCATAAATCAGGACCTCTATTCAGATTGAATTGAAACGTCATTGAGGGTTAGATCACTGACTCAGTCAAGCAATGTCTCTCTTTCTCGCGGTCACACACACACACACACACACACACACACACACACTCACCGCACACACGGGACTTGCTTGCTGTCCGCCTCATGTGTGCTGTATGTTTGTCTCAGCTCAGTTTCCTCAGTTGCTTCCATAATACACAGCATCCAGGAAAAAAAAAACACTCCCTTCAACTTGCTTTCTCTCTCTCTCATACACACACAATATACTGGACTATGTGTGCAGAAGATACAGTTTTTTTTTGATGAATGTAAATCACTGTTGCTTTCATCACAGCCTTGTTTGCCGTTCACTATATCCATGCATCGTTGAGCACATGCTCAATTACAGGTGTGTGTGTGTGTGTGTGTGTGTGTGTGTGTGTGTGTGTGTGTGTGTCGTTCTTCGCGGTTTATGCTCGGTCAACAGTCTGCCTGCAGTGTGTTTGTCTTGGACGCCTCCACCCTGCCTGTAGATTACCCAATCAGATAATCAAGGGTATAATTGCATCACATGCATCTGGGAGTGTTTTTCCCTTCCATTATCCCTCATAATGCACACATACATGCCACACACACACACACACACACACACACACACACACATACACATACACACACAAACACACATTTGCTCCAGACACACATTGATGACGTACATACAGTAGCTAATTGCCAGGGGTTGTCTGTGTTGAAAGACAATAAGTTCTCTTGTGGTTTAATCTGGACATAAAAATGCAGAAGCTGTGTCTGTGTCGTGCTGTGGTCTGTTTCGACAGGCGAGCATCACTGAGAGCTAAAACTGTTTCAGCAGAGAGAGCCTGGCGTACCTGCTCCTTTGAAACTGGGTCTGAAGATATTATAATGATGGGGAGGTGGACCGTGAAATGATGGATAAGAGAGTACTGTTACTTTGCTTCTGATGTTTAAAATATCTTGCTAGGCATATTTCAGTATGAGGTGGGCCCTCTTTCCCAAAGGGTGATCCAATTGTACAAATGTACCCGCTTTTTACTGCACTCTTTTTTTAAAATAATTTTTGCATTTTCAACATTTGGTCTCTTACTGGAAGACATTTATTACAGCATTTATCTTATGACATGCATCGTTGAACACCAAATGTAATGCCATTTTGTGATGTAATAAAATTTACACACCTTTATTTTATAACTTCCCATGTTTTATAGGGAATAAAGGGACAAATCCTCAAGACCCAAATCATGTCCCAAAGGTAAAAAAGTTGGAACTTTGACACCAAAACACAGATTTGGAACTCATTATCAAATCAGTTAGCAATTAAATACATTTTTGCATACATTTTATTTAATCCTAACTGCATACAATGAGGGGAAAACTGTTTCTTGCAAGTGTGTCCCTACAAAACCCAAAATGTACCTCATTCTGGGTTGCAACACTTTTTAAAAGCTTGACATCTGAAATCCAGAGCAAAGCTAAACAGCTATTAGGTAAGCCTACATCAGAAGTCCCTATGGTATACAGTGGGACTCATCTGATCTCATGTTTTGAAATTAAAATGAAGTATAAGTAAAGTAAAACTATGATGAAAGATTCAAGAGGAGTCATCTTAGATTTAAAAGTTGCTCAGCCGAACTGTATTTCTGAACAGTAAATATATAGTTTTACAGGTCAGAACACGTGACCCCACATATTCTTTGTTTTACTGTTATCATCTCCTTTACGAACCATGATTTAGATACTCTGAGGCTACTTATGTTAAAAAAAAAAAAAAAAAAATTGTAAAAAAAGAATTCTATCAAATCTATCATCAGTACATGATAGTTCAAACCTCATCTCAAAGGTTGTGTAGTTTTTGAGTAGAACTTGCAGTGGATGGTGGATAAAATATGGTCAGGTAAAAACTATGTTGGTCTTATTTCATAGTTTCAAGTTAAAGTATAAAAGTTTAAGGGGAAAAGCTTTAGCGACTCTTGATGAAACGAAAAATTGAGAAGACATGAAAATGACTGGACTGCAGCATTAATTTGGGTAATATTTTCCCTTGGGGCACTTTGCCTCAGGCCATGGGCATCTGTAGTCAAACAAAATCCCTCTCTCTTTCTCTCTTTGTATCTCTTTCCCTCTCTCAGCCTTTCTCTGTCTCTCTCTCTCACTTTCTGTCGTTTTTTTGCGCTTTTTTGTCTGCCTGTCCCTCTCGGTTTTCTCTCCCACTCACCCGATTTCCTCTCTGTCCAACTTTCACAGGACAAATGCCAAAGGCAGTATTATTGTGTCCTCAGCTGCCATCACTCACTGTGTTATGTAAGACACTGCTGATGTGTGCGCGTGTGTGTCTGTGCATGTGTGCCTGTGTTTTTGCCTGGCTTCAGTCCTGATATGCCTTCCCTGAATTCACAATCATCCCAGCATATCCAAGTTGGGGCCGCACCAGTTTCAGCTTTACAGATGTATGACTTGTTTCAAATCTGACCTCTTGAGCTGTGCCGGTGCTGTGTTTTAAATCTATGTACTACTGGCAGCAGTGTGGTGGAAGAAGTAGGTTCTGGTTCTTATTCAGCAAAAGACTCGTTTTTCCTGCATGGAAGTGAATAAGAAAAAAAAAAAAAACTATTTCCCCTGGTTGACCAAAGCTAAATTACAATATAAACTGTCATGCACCATAAAAACTGTCCACAGAACTGGGCATGTTCTGTGATTGTGGTCCACCAGGACACAATAATAAAAGTTACATGATATGACTGAGCAGGGACCTCCCAATAAAGTACTTTATCGATCCGTAGGTGTCACTTTATGATTTATTGGTTACTGTCTTCAGCTAAAAGCACTTAAATAGAAATAGACAATGGACAAGTTGTTGAATGTTAAATGTTGTTAAATGTTTTAGATTCAAGCTTTTGGAATAGATTTTGAATACATCCAGCATTACGCCATTGCATCATCTGTCATTTTATTTCAGTTCTTTCTCTATTGCTTTCGGGTTGTCTGTCCATACATACAGTATGTCCATCTGTCCGTCTGTCCATCCCTTTCTTCTGAACACGATATCTCAGTAACTCCTTGAAGGAACTTCTACAAATTTGGCATGAATAAAGGACTCAAGGATGAACTAATTTTGGTGGTCAAAGGTCAAAGGTCAAGGTCATGGTGACCTCACAAAATGTGGTTTCGGCCTTGTGAGCACAATATCTCCGTAATGCCTTGGGGGAATTTCTTCAAATTTGGTTTGGTTTATTTAGACTCAGAGATGAACTGGTTAGATTTTGGTAGCCAAAGGTCAAGGTCAGTGTGACCTCTCAAAACACTTTTTTGCCATTACTCAAGAACCCAAAAAACAATTAAGACAAAATTTAACACAAATGATTATTATTTTACATGACTCTGGATAAACAGCGATGCAATCTGAAACTAGTCTGAGTCGCAGAGGCAGACAACTGCGAGGCGACAATTCTAGTTTGTTTTTTTTTGTGGGGCTTTCATCGTTTTCACCACAGGTTGATGAAACAGTCCACCAGACACTTGTTTTATTGTCTTTTTTTGTTACACTAAACAAATCAGTCCACTGTTAACATAATTGTAATTGGTTATTCAGCCTGCAGGTGCATGGAAACCGTGAAAAATGTAATTATAAGCTTAAACAAGGTAATTATCAGATGCACCAGACTGTCTTTGAGATTATTCAAGACAAAAACAAAAAAACTTATCTAGTTCTCAAGTAGTGAAGTTGTTTGTGTAGTGTGTCATGGTGGCCTACTCTGCCTAATTACATAGCATTCCTTTCAACATGAACCTAGTATATGGCTGGAGAACCCAAGACATAAACTAAAGACAAGGACTGTGCTGTGATTTCAGCAGCATTGACTTGTAAAATGGTCATACAGAGAGAAAGTTCAAAGTTTCTTACTTTGTCTCTCACACAGTGCACAGCCTCAGTCTGGGATCCACAATAGTTTAGCCTTTATTTACCTCAACGGTAGAGGTAACAGACTTTTATTGGGGGCACGCTTGTATTAGAGGCAGGTCTTTATTTCTACAGTGACATGTACAGTATAATTGATATAATCCTCATTTTGTCTTGAGTCGCTCACGTTTGCCGTGTAAAAGTTACTGCATTACGTGTAGATACAAACTCAACTCTTCCTGTAACCATCTCAAATGAAAAGCCCTTTAGCCTTTCAGTGGACCGAAACACTTGCTGTGCTGTGGTAAGTGTAAGTGCTGGTGTTTCTTTTGTTTACATGCTATTCAGATCTGCTAGTTTCTTTGGCAGTCAGCGATGATTTCTCTCTCTCCTTCCGTCTGTCCTGCTCTTTCTTGCTCAGTGTGTCAGATGATTAGTTGTTCCTCTGCCTCCTTTAGAAATAATGATACATGTAATGCAAGTAGTTTATTTGCTGTAATGGTGGCGAGGCTCAATGTATTGGATGCGCTCCAACACATTGCAGTTCCCAGCAGCCAGGAAACCAGAGCGGCTCAGTAGACTGCCTGTAACAAGAGGTGTAGCCCTAAGCCCCCGGTTGGCATCCATACATGGTCCAGCCATGTACTAGGTTTACACCCAGTCTTGTTTGAAAAGAAGTCTCTAAAACTAGTGACAGTGTCTTCAGTTGGCATCACTGCCCCCCTAATGGAACATATTTACGTCAGAAACTTCAAGTCAGTCACGTGGCATTTGGTTGATTGATGGTGGAAATATGATCACTCAGCCAGTCAGTCAGGGATATTCTAGTTTATAGGGCTGCTCTGGCTGTTGTGGTTCAACTAAAAGAAAAGAGAGACAGAACTGCATCATAAAATAATTTTAAAAATGCACCACTTTGCACCAGTTAAAAACCTGCAGATCAGAGACCATTTCTGTATTTTTCCAGTGCTTTTAGATTTATCAGGACTTCAGGGTATGTTAACCAGGTATGGAGCAGAGAGTTTATTTCAGGTCAAGTTTCAATATTCAGAAATAATTGGATCCCTTCTATAAATGGCAGTCTGTTTTCTCTGTGAGCTGTGGTAAAGCGTCACAAAGTGAGCGCTTGGTTCTCATCTGAAGAGCAGACGAAGGAGTTGGCCTTGGGCTGTGATGTGTGCACAGGATGGTACACACACACACACACACACACACTCTCTCCCTCTCTATCTCTGCCTGTCTCGATCACTCACTCATGATCAGCCACAAACACACACACACACACACACACACACACACACACACGTATGTGTGGCCTGTTCGGTTCCTTTAGGCTTGATGCAGCTTGTGCTAATGTCAATGTGTTCCATTCTTTCATTCAGCTTATTTTCTCCAACATCCTTCTCTCGCTTTATCCTCCTTCCACGTTCTCCCTCTCTACCTCTCTCTCTCCAATCTCATTCGACAAGGAATTCAATGAGTAAGTCCTTATTGGATGAAGCTGCTCTGGTGTGAAACATGTTGAGTGAGTTTGGTTTAGCCTGAAGACAAGTCTACCCGCTTTCCGCTTCCTTTCTATGGATTTGTTCCCCTTTAAATTTCCTATTTGGTGTATCTCTTTTTGTTGTTGGTCTCTCAGACTAGTATTTACTAAGTGTTATCTTTTGTATACACACAGAAGATACACACACCAACAAGAGTCATAGGTTTTGTATGGACTATATAGTAGCATGTATGCATCACTGAATGAGACAGAAAGAACTGATATACAGAAATAATTATATCCTCCCTGTGTTCTTTAGTGGATACTTTGTATTTACAGGCCACAAAGGAATCTGGATTAAGGTTTCCCAGGAAAATTGTTCAGATAAACAATGATTGTTTCCTGTGGGTTTTGCAAATGGCAATAACCCTAGAATCTAGGAATAATAGGGTTTTTGTTGCAGAAGAATATTGGTTTAAATAATTTATAACTTTGGATTATTCTTGCTTAGATAATAATATGAAGCCCTCTACATGGCCAAAGCTCAACAACACAGTTGTAGGCTCTGATAATCAGCATGATACCACAGTAAGAAACAAAACACAAAAATGTTTTACCGGCATACATTGCACTGAGCCATGCACTGGTGATCAATTCTCACAGCAAACACTATCTGCTGGGTCCTAATGCCAGCCATTATCAAGATTCTGAGCTCCATCCGAAAAAACAGAACATAGCAAAAAGGAACTGTAGCTAATTCGACTTACTTAATGGGTAGTGAAGTGTACTTCATTTTCCAAAATGTAAACAAATACATACTAAAAAATTGGGGCTCAAGTTGTAGCCCACAGTGTAGCTAACTGAATCCACAGCAACATTAAACTATAATTGTAATTTTACAAGTTTACATCTGTCACACAAGTGAAGTCATAAAATTACAAATTACAATATTTTTCTTCGGTAAATTCAGTGTGATTGCAAAGAAATATTTGCGCCACTATATGTGAAGTATGGGAGAAGAGATCTGTTCTCAGATATCCTCCTTATAAAGTGTCATCAGGAAAATTTCGGAGGTGGACACATGAAAGAGCTAAACTTCAAGAAGTACAGACACAGAATGGGATGTAAGTCATAATGCATGCAGCTCCAAATGGAAGACCAGTGTCTGGACGCTCACGTTGTTCCCATGGGACTCAGCCTGAAATACAAACGCCCGACAACGTCAGTGTCAATCAGCGAGAGCAGAAAGCTGACAGAGAGAAGTGGGTTGTGGGAGCTGTGATGCACTCCGCTCTCACAGTAATAGGAGTAGAGAATGACAAGCTGGCGTCAGTAGCCTAACATGGGTACAACAACACGAGGGAAAAGCACTCCACTTAGCCATGGAGCCTTAGAGGGAGGAAGGGAGGGAGGAGGAAGACTAGGATGAAATGGTGTGTGTGTCTCAGATGAGTTTTGGGCATGCATGAGAGCCCATTTGCGTGTCATGCAGCTAACTCGGTGAAGTAAAGACGACAAGTGGTGCAAGAATGTGAATGCACACTGGAAATTCAATTGAGGAACCATTTACAGATAAGAGTTAAAAATCTAAAAAAAAAAGAAAATAAAAGGTGCTTCATTACAAGGACACAGAAATGCTTTGAATCCCACATTAATATAAAGCTGTTCTGCTCATTGATTTGCAACATTGCCTACCTACTACACCAAATTATATTACAGGGATATCAGTGGAAATTATGTGGAATTAGTTAATACATCTGTATATTCTCAATTTTCAATATAATGTGTTTAGAGATTGGATACAATTACTTTGAGGATACTTTTCTAACAACACAAACGTCTGGCTTCTTCCCTGATTTTTTTTTGATAACACCTCCATCATGCCACTCTTTAGCAAAACTTAATACTTTTTCAGTATCAGCCAAATAAGGTCTGGATGTCCTTTGTATAGATGCTGTGTTAAGACAACAACAAACACGAGGATTTGAGAAGTTTAGCATTTTTTGTTTAAGTGAAAACAAGTTTTTGATAAAGAAGAAGCAATGTAATGTGTGAAAAACTTCAGTTTACTTAAGGCTTTTTACTTAATGTTCAGCTGCCTTCACCAGTCTCTTCGCTCTCTGTGGTGTGGCACAGGTATCACACTGTACAGTTGAAGCGAGCTGGCTCATGTTCTTCTCCTATGCAGGGTATGCATGGTTATATACGATGCAGCATCATTTTGTTAATTAAAAATCACAACACAGTACATCGTTACAGTGTTAAGTGAAGATGAAAAAAAAACTTGAGGATGGTTTTAGCGCAGCATAATAATACTTCATAAGATTAACAGGAAACACATGAAAAATGAGACCTATCTTATCAAACAGGAACCTCAATTTCGATGTTATTGGTAGCTTACTGATTGAAGATTTTGCATTTTTGTTCTTTGAGACAGTTAACACAGACAACAACATTGTGATGTCATTTTCTGTTCATGGTTGTTCATGTCCTTTTTCATGCCTATGTGGTTTCATTAATTTACAGTGTTGTACCTCAGAGCATGTTGTCTTATTACTCTGGATGCAGTTACATTAAACATTAAACACATCGGCGGATACAAGGCATCATGCTACAGCTCATGCGTCAAACATGAAAAGATAAGAGAATGCAAAGATAAGATCTAACATCTAAATTTGCTGACAGATGCATGCATGCGTTTACTTGACAGCACATGCAAAGCCTTAGTCATGCAACGCCGTGATGAAACACACGCACGTACTTGAGCGTTGGTGGCTGCCATCAGCATAATCCATTCGCATGGGACAAAAAAGAGTAAAGATACAAATCACGTGATAAATGTAATATAATTGCTTTTTATCAAAATATTTTCTGTCCACACTAGCTCATTTCTAATTTTAGCACATAGCCTACAGTATACTGCATCTACATAGTGTGAGAAAAGCTTTCAAAAGCTATTTTCCCCAGCTTTCTAGCCCACTTTTACTTATTCATTGCAACCATAAACAAGTTGTCTTACTGTGACTTCTGGGAATGCAGTGAACTTAGGGGATTTTGCACCAGTAATTAAAGAAACCAGGCAAAACTGCATTTCTTGTGATGAAGACTGCACAAAAAATACACACACTTTCACCTGTCTTTTTCTCTTATCCTGTTGTCATTCCAGTTTTAACGATAAGTGTATAAGTGATAAGTATATAGGTGTTACTGATCTGACCTCTGTGTTGTATCTACAGCGATAAAACACAAAAGATGACTAGACAGAGGTGTAGAGGTAGAGACTTGTGGCCGGGGTCATTATAAGTCCTAGTAATTTGCTGCTAACACCCCAAGCATCAATGCAAATGTGGTCTTATTGATATTTGACATGAAGAAAGTCATTTTAAATTTGCAGTCTAAATTGGGGAAACCACGAGCCATTCAACAACAGAACAGTTTTCCTCCTCTCAGAAAGTACGTTTAAATTGCATTAGCCATGTACCTTTTTTAACAGAGTGGCTGATGGAGGGCAATGTTTGTCAATTGCCATGACGTACACTGATACTCATGGTGCCCAGAGAATGAAGCCTATTTGTGTTTTTAACCCTATGACTTTTCTTTTAGCACCACCCAGGTTGACATTTGGGATGTTTCAACAACTATCGGATGGAATACCATGAAATTTGCCACAGACATTTGCCTACTGTATGTCCCTCCCCAGGAGGAATTTTTAACATTGGTGATCTTCAACTAGCAGCATGATCAGGATGAAATTACAGCAAAATTATACGTTCCCACCAATCTCTGTTGTTATGTTTGTTTAGTATCAATTGGACATGTTAGCATGCTAACATTTAGTGAAGGCGATGACAATGGTAAACTGTATACTCGCTAAACCCCATATTAGTATTTAGCTTTGCTTATGTACAGCATGGCCAGCATGGCTGTAGACTCCTAAGTCTGCTTCAATAATAAAACAGAGCACACATGGTTATTGATTACAAGCTCAGATCATTCTTAGGTTTACATAGTTGTAGCGTTGTTGGCTCAGGTATAGAGATCTAATAGATCTGTCAGTCTGCACCTCACACATGTAGGCAAGACACAAACACTTGCTTGATGGAGTGGCATGAACGTGTAATGAGATCAATATGCAATCGCTGGTGTGGTCTGGTTTCACAGTGCATTGACAGGACCCCTGATACGTTGATTGGGAACAATTAGCATCAGTGAGCAGCGCTAACATGGTTTTGAGTGATGACGATGATGAGTGCATGTCTGAATTCACGTGTGTGAGTGTGTGGGTGGGTGAGTCATCATCATCCAGCCCAGGAGTCCCATCGCTCCCTCCCTCCCTCTCTCTCTCTCTCTCTCTCTCACACACACACACACACACACACACACACACACTCATAAACACACACAGGCAAACCATGCATACACAGGCAAGCTTTGCCAAATCCATTTGGCATGCTTGCTGTTGAGTGGGTAAACGGTGATTCTTAGGGTCACGATGAATCAGTTTGTACAGAAAAAAACATGTGCTGTGCAATGAATGAAACTATCTGCTGCCTTATGACGAATAGATACAGGTGAATAAGGCTATTGAACAACAATACTACAACACAAGGATGAGTCAGAAGCCTGACAAAAGTTTGTAGATTGTGACAACACAGAGCTAAAATGTGATGAGAAAAGGTTTTCACTCAGATCATCTAACTTTATATTATCACAGAAGTGCTGGGCAGTAACATCATCACGTATCAATTGATAGCTGGCATAATTTGACCATATTCATCATTTTACACTTATGTTGTCCAAAAGAATAATTACAAGGAAATTTTTCAAAAAAACTTTTTGGTCTACTCTGTAAAATTGTTTTGCCTAATGTGATGCATAATTTTGTCATTTTGCATGCATCTGCCACAGCACTGATCTCTGAAAAACATTCGTCCTAATATGATAATACTGATTTGCCAGGTCATCACAGTCACTAGTTGTAATCAAATATGAAAAATATAAATATAAAACAGAGCAGCAGGAATTACATTTTGTATTCATTATTATTTTACTTCTACAGATATTCCTGTCTCACCAGGTGAGATGAAAGGTGGTGTGATTAGATTAGGAGAGATGAGGTAATAATATATCTGCTCAGATAAATTACATGATCCTTTTGTGTTTGTCATTGTTTTCATGTCAGTTATTTATATTATACAGGAATTCAGTAAGGTAACATAATGATTGAGGAACTATGTTTATTTGTATACTGTATTCATTTATTATATGTTTTTGTTCTTTAAATTCAGATTTTGTTATCACTCTCTCTCTCTCTCTCTGTCTCTCTCTCCTGATATGTGCTATGTCTCTCCCCCTCTTTCTTTTTCTGCCTCAGCTGGGCTCTAGTAAGAACAGTTGCTGGCCAGTAGGGGTTTGGGTCCGGCTTGCTGGGTTCTTCAGGAGTGGAGAGTCTGAGTCGTGACAAACAGAGAGTCTGTGTGTTAATGTGTGTGTCGGTGCACGTGTGTGCACTTGTGTGTGCTTGTGCCTTTGCGTGTATGCAAGTGTGTGGGTGTGCATGTGTGAAGATAGAATCACAGACATTCATCAAGGCAGATCTTTTGTCCCTTTATACCTTACATGGCTTTATTACGGGAAGTCATAACATGCACAGTGACACACACACACACTCACACTGCTGCTAGTTTAAATAAGAACTCAGGGTTAAGGACAGGTCACACAATGTGAACAAGGTCTACAACTCCTGTAAATAATCCCAAATGACTTAATATTGCCAGAGTGGATTTCATGTTTAGTACTTGAAGAGCAATTCGAGGAAAAAAGGGGGTGGGGTTTTCAAAATACACATAAATACATCATATTTCCACGTTGTAGCTGTGGTGGATTAAAGTAGTAATTTTTACAATGCAAAACAAGGACGTGCTCTTTAAGCTTATGGGGCTCCACCTTGTAATGATAAGATTAATGAAGGATATGCATCACTAGACTTCATTTAGTGTTCAGTTGTCAAGATTAAAATACAATAACTCAGTTATAATAGATAAAGATAAGAGACTGTGGTGTTTCATGTATTTTCCCTTACATTCTTGTTTAAATGGAAGAGTCTGATTAGTAATGTCAAGTTCTAATTTGTAATTTATGACAATTGTTCTTTGGTTTGTAGCATGACTCAAGATTTTAATGGAAAATTAATTTAAAAAGATGATTTTCCTGTAATCCTTCCATCAATGTGGTAACTGTTGTGAATTCAGAGGGTATTTGTGTCCACTCAGGCTATGTATGAAAAAATGGACAGAAACTCTACATTTGTATAAATCATGGTTGTTTTTAAATGCGTTCTGGTGTTTGTCTTGTTTTTAGTTTAAATGTACTGCTTTAGCACATAAGGAGGCTTGTGCCTGTGAACAGATTTAAGTTTTGCATACCACAAAAACAAACCTGAGACTAGCGGAGTACATGTAAATAAAAAGAGCTCCCCCTGCAGTGTGTAGTGTGTTTATGCATGTGTTGGCTATCCCAGCAATGTAAAATGCAGGTATATGGGTTAAGATGAATCACCCCTACTAGCACATGATGTTGACTTTTTTTTGTAACATAAATACTTGTGTGAGGATACCGATAAGCTATACTTAAATTTGCACGAGTGAAATTAGCAGCAGTCTACTTTAGACTGAATGATGGAGCTGTCAAAGATTATGTGGCTCAGAAGTGCATTAGGTCTCTGTAATTTCCCAGCCTCTTATACACTTGACATGAGAAGTGCATTTGAGGCGTAATGGAGGCCATCAAGGGACAGCAGAGCACAGAGGAGGATAGGAATGACAAGTTGAGATGTGTGTGTAGATTGTAATAGGGAGAATAGGGACTCATTTGGTTTTCTCAAGTCTGATTTCTCCCATGGTGGAGCACTTTGACTTCATCATTACTTTAATATAGCACCTTGTTTACTGACCTTACTCTTCAACAAAAAAGATACGCACGGTATTTAAGAATTAAGCACATATGTTTTACATGGTCAAGGAGCTCAGTGTGATTCAGCATTACAGTGCTTTTATTCTTCCAAACAACCCCCCCTCCCATCCTGAGGGGGCTCACATAATAGATGAATCCGCTGTATTAGGCAGATTATCTCATCTGCCATTCAAGATGCAAAGTCATCTCCTGTGGATGACAGTTGCACTGTCAGGTCATCTCATTTTATGACATCAGCCTATGAACTATGACAGCTAGAGCAGTCCACAGACACAACACACACTCACAGACACACAGGCATGCACACTAGGCCTGGGACCAGTAATTAAATAATTATTATTATTATCAAGAATGAAGCAATATAAATTATTAAAATTACCCATTTCTTTTTGCACAAGAAATATTCTGCACACTGACCTTATGTAGTCAGTTAAGTAGACGGTAGAGGGTCAAGCTTACCTTCACATGGATGCCATTGAGCCTTTAGGTCAATGTTTGTTTGAACAAAAGTTTAGAGTGCTTGTTGTAACCACATTCAATGTATTTGAAGTGGGTAATCTTTATTTTATGTCCAGCTGCAATCCCAGATGAGCTGAGTGACCATTTGAAGCGAATTAACATAATTCTGTCAGTTGTCGAAGCCACAATACAAAGCTCTCAGCTTTTATATGGTAAATTTGCAAGCTGGCGTAATACATAAGTACGTAAACACCGCTCTACCATTTTAAAAGAGGAACCTAGTTAATGGCACTAGGCTAGGTAGAGGTCGAGTTTCTTGAACTCTACTTTCTAACAAGAAGCCAGTGTTGTAACGACAGATGGTCAATGAGCTTCTTGAAACACCACACTGCATCATCTTCATGTTTTAAAATACAAGACCGAGTCAACACGGGTTAGTCTTTCTGAGGGATCTATTTGTGAGTTAGCTGCCACCTTGTTAACATATGTACTGACTTCTAACACAAGATACCATCAAATTTTATATTAGCAGACAATCTACCAGTAGCATAGCTAAAATAATTTCCACAACCACTTGTTACAACTATTGGTTTTCGAAAATGACCACGAGTATGCCACAAATGTACTGTACTGCATTAATTCGCTAAGTGAATTTATGTAGCAGGGTTGCCAACCGTCCTGTGAAATATGAAATCATACCATAACTGGAAACTACAAGACATGTTCATGCTTCGTATTGAACTGATATGGGACACGGTTAGTCCCAAGACTAAATCCAGTGCAAATCCATGGGAGATCCATGGGAGCCTGACTGTCATGTTATGTTGTACTACCCAAACAGAAAGAATGTTCGGCCAAAAATTTACAACCGTTTCCAAAAAGTTAGGGCACTGTAAAATGTAAATAAAAACAGAACGTGATGATTAATTATAAATAGAACAAAGACAGTGTATCAGATGTTGAAATGCTGAAATTTGATTGTTTTATGAAAAATATATGCTCAATTTGAATTTAATGCCAGCAACATATTTCAAAAAAGTTGGGACTGGGGGCATGTTTACCACTGTGTTGCATCACCTCCTCTTTTCACAACACTTTGTAAACGTTTGGGAGCTGAGGAGATCAGTTGCTGGAGTTTTGAAAGTGAAATGCTGAGTGACTTCAAATAGCAGCATTTTTTTTTTAGTTCAGGTTTGATATAATCTTTTTCCAGTCTGTATTTGAGAATCTGTCTTTTCTCCTGGTACTGAGGACAACAGCCTAAATAATTACACATTCTACTGTTTCAGTAGAAACACTGGCAACTTCTTTTGTCACTTCTTCCAACATGAAAACTATTTTTTTTTTTCAAAAATGGGGCCTTGGGGATGCTTGTTTTTGTTCATTTGCTGCCCACAAATTGGAAGCATCCCCACAACATTTTGTTGAGTTCCTGTGATGGTCAAGTTAAGAAGCACCTATTCGAAAAGCCGATGACGATACCCGCTGTACCATACCTCTGCCTTTTCTAAACAATGGATGCAACTTTTGTCCAAAGAAAATATTACATATTGTCCTAGTTGTAATGCACACATACAAACACACACAGGGCTGCACTGATTAAGGCTCTTGCGGTTTTACCTTACTGTGCAACACTTCAGTACTCACCCACAAAACTACAATACTCACATTAGCTTTGTTATTTAGTTGCAGTTTTAAATCCAATGACAGGACACTAAGAAGGTCACATGCCGGTGATTATTATGTCAACATTTGTTCTTAGTTGTGGTGACAGGCCCTGTAAGGCAAGGAGCAAAAATAATTTAATGCAGTGCAGTTTAAAGCTACACTGCACTCATTTTTTTAAATGCAAAAATAACTTCATTATATCTGGCTGAATCGCACAGTGGGGATGCAACAGGAAAAGAACATCCTAACTGAGATCCCATAGCCTCCAAATTAACTTCTGCCGTCAGGTATGATTACCAGCCCTCTTGATACATGAAATGATTAATCAAAACATAAGCTCAAAATACTCAACTTGTTCCAGCAGAGCAGCTGTTAGTTCTCTGCTTCATCCCCTCTACACCAGCTGTTACTAACATGAAGTGTATGTTGGAGGAGTGCACACTTTATTGATATCACATTGCATGATTTCTGCATTGTCTTCAAGTGTCTGAATTCAAACAGCTACCTCTTGCTGGAAATTGGGGGGCACAGGCTGTCTACTACGGCTTTAAATGAGCCCTCTTATGTTTCGGGCAATACCCTTGCTGGTCATCTCATCAATTTCATCCTTATGTGTCCAGTGGGATATGTTGTGTTTAGTCTAGCTCAGCTTCAAGACTGGATCCAGGAGGAAACAGTTAGTCTGGCTTTGTTAAAGGTGCTTTTCAAAAACTTCAAAGCAACCATATTTAGGGAAAGCCCCTCAGAAACTCATCACCTGACTGTGAAATTGAATTACACTTTGCTCATATCGAAGAAAAATGAAAAATCACTGCAGTGAGAGGAGGGCTAGAGGGTGGTGGTGGGCAGGGTGTGTGGGGAGCCATAAGCCCTCCAGAGTTTAGGGTGATGTGTCCTTTTGTTTTTTCATAATCGGCCGCGCCTGCTCTTGTTTCATTTTTAGATGGGTTAACGGAGAGAGGGATGTAGGGAGGAGTAAGTAAAGGAAGGACAGTAAAAGAGGTTCTGTGTTCAGATACTCCTCTACAGTGTCACGGAGAGTGAGCAGGTTTCTGACAGTAGGTTCTGTTTTTACTCTTCTGTCTCCAGATTATGTGCCAGCCAGAATGGGTCTACCGGAGAGCTTTGAGCAGATCCCAGGTCAGTGCAGCCAAGAGGGAAAGGGGAGGAAGGATGTGTGTGATGTGTGTGAGATGTGTGTTTTTCTCAGCCTATTGTTAGCTGTTGCCGCGGGACGTTTTTAAACAATAGATTTTGATTAATTTTTGAGATGATGAGATGAGAGCGTAACATTAAAACATATTTGGTCATGAATGGACACTGTTTGAAGTGGCTTTATGTGATTTTCTACCACTAGGGGGCAGAAAAACATCACAACAAACTCACAATAGTGTGCATTTACATTTAGCTTACCAAACTGTTATGGCTAATGTGTTGGGATCATCTTAATGCCTGCCTGTTGAATTGTTAAATGAAGTCCTTTTCAATTTCCTTTTTGCAGTGCTTTGGTCCATTAACTTAGAACAAAAGTATCTGTCTCTCTCTGGCTTGCTAAGTGTTTGACTTTCTTCACAAGTGACGTTATTTAGTCTCCATGCCAATTTGTTCTGGGCAGGTTGTGAAGAGTTAGCCCATGTGTTACTAGTTGCTGCCCATGCCCCCATTTATACAAGGCAGTATTGTTTTAGTTTTGGCTGGTTCAGATGACTACAATAATGACCTAAAAGCTGCTGCTGAAACTTGCACAGATCAGCAAAGTTAGGTGTTGATCTTCAGTGGTCTCAGTAGTACTAGTAACAGTTTCATGAAACTGGGAGTCAGTTGACTAGATGTTAATATAATCAGGTTAGCTTAGTTTAGTGGTTCTCAAACTATGATGGTGGAACCCTCAGAGGGGCATGGCATTACAGGTGGTAAAAATACAAGAGTGCCTCACGCTAGCAAACCTGGTCGGTTAGGAACATTTATTTAGACAGGAAATGAAATGTAAAGTAGAAGATGGACTGAGAAGAAGAGAAAGATAGGTGACGCACATTAAGGACAAACCAGGATTACAGATAACTTTCATTAATATCAGGAATGCCTGGTGTCCTTTATGTCTAAAAACATAGGTGCTTTCACCAAAATAACTCATGTCATGGTAAAATAAAACATGCAGTTCATCGTTATGTCATTGTTATTTCAATAAAAAAATTTGCATCCAGGGGAATGACAGCAAAACCTGGGGATCCACTGGTTCAGTTTTTTCTTCACATGGCTTCTGTTGCCTCTTTTTAGTGCCACATGGTTTGCATCATCTTATTTTTTGTGGGGTTGTAGATAAACTTTACCCCTTTTTTTTAAACTCTCAGAACAGGTGTTGTTATTTACATGGTGACATGCCCATATCTACTTCTTTGGGCAGGACAAATTATTTTATTTATTTTATTATTTTTGTCATGAACATGAAATGCAAAGTAAAAGTTAAGAAATAAAATCGTAACAATCCAGGTTCATATAAACTTTGTGGTCGTCAGTTTATATTTTTGACCATAGATGATGCTGGTTTGACTTTTCCTACCAAGGCTCTTATATGAAAAGTCTGCATTAGCTTTTCAACAAACAACTGAAGACTAACTTTATGCTATACTCACCACTTATGTATTACATAAATATTTAATATTTATATTGTACAGAATTCTCTCCATACTGGACATGGAGCTTCAGCTTTAGCAAACAACGGACCTACCATCTTCTTAGACTTTTAATAAATCAATATGTACCTCAGGTCCCTGCTGTAGAAAGCCCTGTTCTGATAATACACAGTTCTCGCTGCTCGGTTGTCATGCATCACCTGCTATCACAGGAAACACTTGACAAGTATAGTGGGCGTAGTATAACTGTGGCCAACTGAGCCCCGCACAACTATTTTATGGTCCATAGATGAGTCACTTTGATCTTTGTCCCGATGCCCCGTATCCTAGCAACCAGGTATTTTCAATACAACTGATTTCTGTGTACTGCAGGTCTTCTCATCACTGAACCACTGGTGAACATTTGCAATTGGCAGATGCAGAGGCAGGGGCGGGTGAGAGGACAGAGGGAGGTTCATGAAACAGCAGAGAAGAGGAGAGCTGAGGAGAGGAGAGGAGAGTGCGAGGAAGTGTTTATGGGCTACATTATTGAAATGTCAGTTGCTTTGGATTGAGACTCTGAGGTCTGTGACATTTGAACCACACTTGGAAGGAAGGAAAGAGAACATAAAGCTATTGTATCATCTATAGGAATCTAGATATCAAGATTGGGGTTTGAGTGGTTGTGTTCAAACTGGACACGAATGATGCAGAGGAGGCACTCAGCAAGTACCATGGGACGCCATCAGGACAATACTCATCTGCCTAAACAGGTCCAGTATTGGTTAAATTGGAGTTTCTCCCCTTTGTACTGTGTGGATGCTGTTTAATGTGCTGTATGTGCATCTACATGTGCTTTGTGTGTGTGTGTGAGTATTCGTACATGTGTGTGGAAAAAGGAAAGCCATTTAATCAGTAATGATGGGATGGTTTAAATAGGACAACTTGAAGCAATATCTAAATTAAGCTTCTTGATACAGCCTAGATTTTAGGTCAGTTACACATGAGAGAGACTGGTCTTCATGAGCAGGAGAGTGAAGCCACCGTTGAAAGATCTAATGTCACTATTGTTCTTCAGTGGGTACTATTTGTTGAGCAGCATGTCCCGTAACGGTGGTTGTGGCATCCATGCATTATATCTATGTCTTATCACAAGACAGCACAATGGTCTGCATATTTTCGCTATCTTCAACTCAAACAAAAGAAAAATTACATTGATATCTATTGATTTTGCATCATTTTAATACGTTATGAATATTGGTTGAAGGAACATTTATTGCAAAATGACAGTTACAAACAAATGTAGTCATCTTGGCCGCCTCAGAAAACTAAAGTAACACATCTCAGGTGGCTTGTTCTCCTGCTAGTCATTATTAAGAAATCAATAGATACATTTGTTAAGGATTAATAGCCTTGCAACTGTGAAGCAATCCTGCTTTGCAATCCTGCAACTGTTTGCAATTCTGCAATCACCCTCCTGTATCCAGAAAGCAAACTTGGCCTCCAGCATGCTTTGCTGGCGAATACTGCTTCAGCATTAATTCTTAAAGTCGAGAGAGGTGTAAAGACGTTCTACATATTTGACACTTTTTCTGTACAATTGGTGTAGTAGCACAGAAACAATGGTCAGCCCCCCACTGTAATGCTGTATTTACAGTTGTAGATTAGACTGCGGAGGAGCTCAGCTGGCCTGCTAGAGTGAGCTGTTCTCTTTTTCACTTGACTGACCATGGCCTGCCCATGGACTCAGCTCCTCTTGTGCTCTGTGTCTATCACTCCCTTTCTCTCGCTCTATCTCTCTGTCGCTCTTTTTTTCTTTATCTCTCTCCTCTCTGCTTTCACCATCTGCCTTTATGCCTGAACTGCTTACATATCTCCCTACTGCCTCTCAGGAGAGAGCTGGGGGATGGTGGTAGAGAGGGAAAACTGAAATAGTGGGAAATAGTAGATATGCAAGAGGAAAAAGAAGAAGACGACAAGGAAAAGGGAACTTGAGGAAAAATAAAAGAGAGAAAGAGCGAGAGGGAGAGAGTAAGGGGGATGCCATTTCTGTGGAATTAGCTTCGGACTTGACTTTGGTGATAATAGCATAAACATGCATGTGTACTCAGAGGGAGCAGTCACAGAGAGAGTACGGTTCACACATGATAACTGAACACAAAATGTAGCATTTTAAATGCATGGGCAAACTTCACATAAATTTCAAGTCTAGTTTCATGTTTACTTCCTTCTTCAAGCTCCTTGCATAAGGCTGCCTGTTTAAATGATCAGAATTAAAGGTAAACACCAGCAAGAGAAATTATCAAAGGCATTTCCAGTGGGGTATAGGATTCACTCACTGCTGCTTTCTTATTTTTCTTGGCCAAAAATATATATAAAAATATAAAATGTGATCTAATTCAATGAATTCAGCAATAACTACAATATAGTTGTTTTTGTTGACACAGTATTGACTCAATGAATGTATATACATTTTGAATGTATATCTAAAACCGCATGTGACCACATTGTGTATGTTGTATGTATCCATCTAAATGCTCGACCCTACTCTGAATGGATAGTGGTTTACCTTTTAACATTGATGATTTTATGTTGCCTGGATTGTGATCCAAATCAGTTGTTCTATTCTTGGGGGCTTAATGTACACAGATCTTATTTTACTTATCTGTGTACACCATCACAGAGCAGTGTTTAATATTGTCTTCTGTTACAGTGCACTGCATTTGTTGCAGGTTATGACTCATCTTTCTGTGAGCAGCATGTACTGTATTACCCTGAAAGCCTGACAGACTGATCCCAAGGGGAAACTTTGGTACATGCATGCCTGTGTGTGTGTGTGTGTGTACACTTCTACGTGTGCCCACTGTAGATTTACTCATTGACCACTGCTCCCCCTGCCGTCTCCTGTGGGCCTTTATGTTGGGAGAAATCGATAACCTCCCTTGCCTTGTCCCTCCGCTGTGTCTCTACCAGAGCAGCGCTCTGTAGCGCTCCCTCAGCTCAAATGCTTATGCACGTTGCACTGAATGTACTTGCAAATTCACACACATATACTGGAGGTTGTTTTTAAACTCTAAGGTAAAGTACTAAAATCAGCAAAATTAAATATCAGTAGTATTCTAACAGAGAAAAGTGCCATAAAAACAACTGCAACACACACACACACACACACACGTGCACAGGAACACACATACACACACACATTCAAGCTCCCTCTATCTCACTCTCTGCCTGACATTAGCTGAACAGAGTCCATTACTGCCAGGTAATGGGTGAATGTCACAATAGCAGGATGTCATAAAGCTCTGGAGTGGTCTAATGGGTTTTGTTCAGGTTGAGGTGACACATGCACACTCATACATGCACACATAGAGACATGTGCTCTTCCAGGAAACTATCTTCCTATGTGCTTGATGCATTTACTCATCACATCACAGCCCTGACATGTTTGAAGAGCTAATACAATCTGTTTAAGGAAGCAAATTATGAGAATCACCTGTCACTTTGTTTAAATACAGAGGGGTGGATCCCGTTCTTGTTACCTTTTATGTCCCCCCTTTATTCCACCCACTCATCTTTATCTTTTTCTGCAAAGATTAAACACTACCTCAGGCACAGATGAGCTAGAGAAAAAGTGATAGCTTGATAACTGATGACACAAATCGAGTAGAGTAGGTAAAATGTGTACAAGTACACAATTCTAAGGCTCAGGATATGAAAA
Organism: Trachinotus anak; assembly: GCF_046630095.1. Lineage (NCBI taxonomy): Eukaryota > Metazoa > Chordata > Actinopteri > Carangiformes > Carangidae > Trachinotus > Trachinotus anak. The sequence goes on from NW_027273865.1 coordinate 16,892,447, forward strand.
ACCACTGAGTGATATCAAAACAGAAGTGAAGAAGTTTGGCACAGATACAAGCAGAGCAGCAAAAGGAGAGGTTGCTGCCATTTAAGCCTGGAGTAGTAGCCTCAGGGGACAGGCAGATGGGTGAGTAAAGACTTATGGAAGGAGTGATCATGTGTGCTCATTTGCTTCATGGCTTGCCACAGTGGGGGAGAGGGAGAGGGATGTTGGCGGAGAGTAGGAGTGGAAGAAAGAAAGAAAACATCAGCGCAAGTTTGAATGTCTTGATTTACATATAGCCATTGTGCCACTAGCTAACCTATCATTACCTCTGTCAAGGTAGTTATGCTTTCAACTGTTTCACCTGTTTGTTTGTTTGTTCGTTAGCGGGATTAAACAAAAAGTACTGACCTCTCATCAAACTTGGCGGAGGGATGGGATATGGGCCAGGGAAGAATCCATCAAATTTTGGTGCTGATCCAGTTAAAGGGCCAGATCCAGGAATTATTCATCACTTTCCTTAACATTGGGAGACAGGGTATATCTTGACACTTTTGTGAATTTCTCAGCAAATAATATTTGGAACTTGATATTTTTTAAAAATCTGACCTATTTATGTGTTGAGATCTATGATGTTGTACAATTTGCTGCAGATCCAGATAATAATCTAGCTCTAGCAGACGTGTAGGATTGTTTGGCCTTGGCGGAGGTATGCGCTCTATGCGTGCCATTGTAGCCCGTTTGTTTGTCTATTTGTCAGCAGAATTACACAAAAATTACCAAACCAATTTGCACCAAACTTGGTGGAGGGATCTTCAGCAGGGCCGGTTTTGGCCTCTGCACCATCCACCACATCTGCTCCACACTTGTGTCTTTAAACTTTAAACTTTTGTCTTTGAAACTTTCACAACTGGCAGAAAATGAACAGTGTGTGTTCAGGATGAAGACTGTGTGAAGTCTGCGGAGAGATTCTCATTGTTGAACAACTGGAATCAACATCCTGGATCTCTTCATGACATGTTTAATGTTTGGGTCAAAGGTCAACTGACTGACCAGGGTTGACCAAGGGACATATATATAAATGGTATAAATTGTATATAATACCTCTAAGATAATACCTGTAATACATCTGTCTTAATATGTGTAATGGCCATCAGATGGCTCATGGATCACATTTAAGTACACAATTTACATCTGTATCATCAGACATATTGAAAACAAACACAAACCCATCCAGGACCATGGTGCATGCTCGCTTATTGAGTCCATGACTGAATGAGTTATTACCAAGGACTAACAATCCTGTAAAAAACCCTTTGAATTCATCACAAAATGTATTTGATTAAACATTATTTAGCTTTTTCAGTCATGGCAAGTGAACCTGGAGCTTGTGATGGGTCTTTTACACTATTTTCAGACATTTCATTAAGAAAACAGCCAAGAGTGAGAAAATAATCAGCAGATTAATGTAGAGTGAAAGTGATTGTTAGTTGCAGCCCTGGAGCAATGGTTGCTTTCATTGAGATGGGTGAGAAGAGAGAAACACCACTCAAGGACTGATGACAATTTGCTTTTGAGTTCTGTGGCCTAATCAGCCTGATGCATAACACAGTTCCTATAGTCCCCACATCATCCAGGCAAGTCTGCAGGTGAAATACTGAGTTCTTATATCATCTTAACAACAAGGCCAGATTAACCTGCTTGATGTGCAAGAATGAGCTGTCGTGCCATTATTAGCACCCATCCCACCCCCTCTTCATTCAATCAATCACTCAAGCAATCAAACTTTGCTTATATATATGTGTGTGTGTGTGTGTGTGTGTGTGTGTTTGTGTCCGTGGGGTGGCGGTGGGGTTGTGATTATAAGATAAAGATGAGCTGATTAGCACATGTTGACATTAACAGTGGAATCCATTTCTGACACCACACATGGTTGACCTTTGACATAGATTAGCCTTTGGGCTTATCAGTCGATACGTTGAATCGTTGACAGCTAACACTCGGCAGGAGCGGGTGAGGTCGGAGTGAGGTGTGATATTCTTTATATTGATATTGTAGGATGTCTATTGATAATGTTTTCATAGCTATGAAGCACAGCTGTTTAACACAGTCAGTAGTCCTTATTAACCTATTACCGTATGTTCAACCCAAGTAGCTGTCCCAACACACTACCAGCTTTATTTTACCTGTAAGATGTTTGGTTTGGTATCCTATAAAGACAGATGCACACACACGGTACATGTGTTGTCTCCAGTGAAAGGACAAACACTACCCTCTTGATGTGATGTTTGATCACCCAACCATCATTTATTGATCATGAATATCTCATTGTCTCATTCCGCCCCTCCTTCCTTCTCACCTTCTCTTCTAGTCTTCGGGCACCAGTGTGGTAGTGGACATCGCTGTGATGGGTGAGGCCCATGGTTTGATCTCAGACCTGCTGGCAGACCCCTCGCTGCCCCCTAACACCTGCAGCTCTCTGAAGGCTGTCAGCAACCTCCTCAGCACCCAGATCAGCCTCCAGCCACTGCACCGGCCTCGCATCCATGCAGACACACACACCTGCTCTGACTCTGAGGAGGGGCCCGAAAAAATAGAGAGACTCGCCATTCCTAAGGTAAAAGTTTCTCTTTTTTAAAGATGTTTTTTTCATTCATTCGTCTTTTGTTAGGTTTTTTTGAAATACTATCCAGTGGATGAACCACAATTTCAAATTTAAAGAACAGGAAGTTTGCCAGCCAATAGGAAGCATACATTAGTCACCCAGATTGACTGAGAAGCCTCAACACTCATTTTAAGAATTACATTAAATGTGCTCAAACACAGCTTTAGTTTGTTGTACAGAGCTGATGGTTCCTGACCTGAGGGTCTGGACCTCTCAATGAATCATCCAATAAATATGAGGGGTCACAAGATGAATAAAAAGAATAGAAAAAACAAACATTAGACTTTCGTGTAATTATTTGCCTTTTTCTTCTTGTGAAGTACCAAATATATTTTTACCTCCACAGGCCTCAACATCATTCAAATTAAACGATCATTTCAACACTTGGACAATGAGCTTTGTTGTGTCTCACAGTTAGATATGACTTCACTCTAAGGAGTCACAAGGGAATATTTTTTTAGAACTAATTTATATAGTTCTTTCTCCGTCCTCATTATCTTAAGAAGAATCTTAAGAGTACTCCATTGTTTTAGCACTTGTTTTGCATCGTCAGTTTTACAATGGACAGTTGAGGTCAAATAGATCAAAACTGATGCAGCAGAATGTGAGATGTCATCTTTTTTATTTAACGCATTCCTCTGCCTTTTCAAAACCTTGTGCCTACATTACCCAGCGTTCAACTGGATTACTAACGGTTTAGTCAGAGATTCAGGTATGTTTTGCTTGCAGCAGCAAACAGTGCTGGGCAAATTACTGAGGAAGAGTAATAAGTTAACTTTTTACCTATTACTCCTTTAAAAAAGTGATATAGGCCTACAACCTGTTTTGGCAGATCCTTTTACAGAAGAATCCACTTTATTGACCTTACAGAGGAGCCAATGTTCAAACTGCATAACCACAAACATTGCATCCTTCATAAAAATGTCTCTCACGAAGTATTCTGTCCCAAGAGTAATAGGTAGTATTTAATGGTTTGTACAGAACATTAAATATTGCACATTTAGGATGATGTCATAGCTTCCTGTTTTGTTATTTGACATTTTACCTGACATATTACACAATGTCCCAGTGTTCAGAAGTGAAATAATGATAGTATCTCAATTATAACCGCTTCTCAAACCGCTTATCAGACAGTCTGTTCCTTCTTGGGGCACCAAACCTCCTAAACTAAAAAGACACTCCACTAGATATGATCGAATGTCGGATTTTGATCTTCGGACAACTAGCAGCTGCAAGAAGTGCATCCTTGCTATCCAGGACATAAGCAAGATGCCATCATCTTAAGACAAAAAATGAATTGCATTCTGGTAATACAGTGCGAATTGAATATTATTTCTGTTTTAGAAATTTAAATCCCTTACACTACTCGTAAATGGGTAAAGTAATAGAATAACAGTAATTCATTACTGCCCAACACTGCTGGCGAAGCCTCAATCAGGGATGAGGAGCGGGCTGTAGAGGTCTGGTAACCTCATTTCTTCCAACTCAACAACCCCTAATTTTTTTTGTTTCAAACTAGGTTGGTTTTTCTAGTCAGACATCATAAAAAACTATTATATATATACTATTTTGTATTTGTGAAATCACAGCTAAAGTTCCCCTTTAAAGTTGAAGAATGTCTCCCAGGAGGAAGCAAACATCATAATCGGTGAAGATGAACCTCTCTGAAGTTAGCTGCATTGTGTTCATATAACAAGCTGTATCATAGTTAGTTTATTTATTAGTTTATCTTTAGTTTTATGTATTCTGCAGCACACACAATTACACACACACACACACACACACACATATGGCCAGGTGTACCTCTTCCTGCATACATCACTACATCACCCCATTTCCTCCCTCACTGCTAGCGCAGTGTGGGGCTCCAATGTAGCTAACAATGATGCACAGTGCTTCCAGAGGGCTTTTTAATGTTTTACAAGGCTGGTGCTTTAAAATGTATGCAGGCACTTAAGGCTGTAAGGAAACTAAATAAAGCGTGTGATGCAATGCAGGGTTGCCTACCAGGAAAGCGACTAGCAGCTTTAACGCTGCCTGAGTGCACTGAAATGCTCGACCCACGTAGTGGAACTCAGTGAGATGCTGCCTCATTTCAGCTCATTGGGTATTTGTGAGTCTGCATGTGGCAATAGGCTAAAGTTGGTGATTCAGCTGACTTGTGCTGCCCTGTTGCCCTGTGCGGCTCTGAAGTAAGGACAGAAATAGCAGTTACATAAAGGTAGTCAGAAGTGCTGGTGACCAGGGGCAATTTCTTACCCAGGTTTTGACTTAACTCAACAGCAAAACACTTTGTTTCATTTCTTGTTAGAAGCTCAGGAACAATTTGTAACTTTTGCTTGTAGTTCCTGTCAGGAGAACATCATTTGGCCTTCACGTGTCTTTTCCCATTGTTCAACTACAGCAGCAGTTTCAGATCTGCATCTAAAACTGTATTACCAGCAATAGTAAAAATCACAGTAGTAAAAGCAGACATGATGGTCACAGTGGTTGATTACTAACGTGCTCTTTCTCTGTCACTCCTACGTCTCCATTTTACTCTGTCTGTCTCCTCTTCTGTCATTCTTTCACACACTGTTAGAGATCTTTAGGTTTTCCTTCACTGTAGGAGAGAAGAGAACCACAGAAGAATGTGAGATCGTGTGTGTGTATCTGTGCATTTGGATGACAGTGATTGTGATTGTTGATGTAGTTGTCTGCACGAGAAGTGGATAGATAAAGAGAGATGGACTTTTTTTTTTTTCTTCTTCAGTATGTGAAATTTGAACCTCTGCTGCCGTCTGTATTCTTCTCTTACCGTGTGATCTGTGTGTGTGTGTTTGAGAGAGAGAGAGAGAGAGGATTTAGAAAAAATATACCAACTGTACAAAGATACAACCTGACAAATAACTGAGTTTTGCTCATGGCTTTACAACAAAGTTTACAATGTTGGATAGATTGACACCACAGGGGAAACGGACATGTCTCCTTTCTGCTTACCATTCTGTCTTCCATATGCTTGTAAAAAAAAAAAAACAGGAATGAGCCGAAAGAACAAATATGGCTTCCTTCTAGTTTGATGTCTGTACTTTTTTGATGGAGGAGAAAAGGAAGCACAACAATTGCTCTAGAAAAAATAGCTCTATTTGTTAGTTGAAACGTAACCCTAAGGCTGAAATGTCGAATAAACAGAGATACAGCCTGCTGGGACATGGCATTGTAATATATGTGAATCGTTAAATCATCTTTTTTTTCAGATTATCAAAAATTCGTGATGATGTCAGTGGACATGGACAAATTGAGCACAAGTGAAACGACTTTTGTACTTGCCTGATCCACGTCTGTGAGACTTGTGTGAATGTGTATACATGTGTTTTGTGTGTCTGCGTTACAGCGTCTAAGGCGGAGTCTGCCCCCAGGGCTGCTGAGGAGAATCTCATCAACGTGGACCACGACCACCTCAGCTACAGGGCTGCCCACCATTGAGCCAGGCCCTGTACGCCGAGATCGCTCAGCCAGCATCAAACACACCACAGACGGGTAATGTCTCACTGACTGACTCACACACTCACTGCAGCCGAGAGGAACGCAATGACTTTGAATTGTAACAAATCAAGATGACGTTTCAGGGTGACAGTAACTTATTTATCTGACTGTTTTCTTACATCAAACCAGAGAATCCTGGAACAGTTCAGTGATGATGACCATCTCAAAGAGCCGCTCCATGTCTGCCTCCTGTGCTGCCGCTGTCACCTCCAACCATCTCTACAGCAAACCACTGGGAAGACCAGGTGTGTACAAACCCACTTCACACACTGTGTAAAAGTGCAGTATACTGAGTAATGTATGAGGGTAAAAGAGGTCTTTGTTTATATCACATTTTCTAAAATTGGAAACAAATCTTTTTCAGGTTTCCCCCCCTCCAACATATCACCTCTGGGCTCTCCGTGCCCGTCTCCTCCCGTCCAGGGCACTCCTGTCTCCAGTCCTACAATAAAGACATGTTCAGTGCAGCTTCCTGAGCCGGCTGGGCCACTAACAGAGCGGGACCCTGGCTCTGTGGCCCCCAGGAGCCATCACAGAGCCTTAACTCATAGCCAGAGCGCCCCAAGCTCCACCACCCCTCACTGGCGACCTCCATCTCTCTGCGGCAGGTAATTTTGTGTGGAAATGAGTCACTTCATTAGTCTGTATTGAGAGGGCAGGAGCTGTTTCAATAATCAGACTGAATGAACAGGATGGACCAGAGTTTGTTCTCTGAACATGTCAGTGTTTCTCTGCTCTGTTTCTATCAGCTGTGGCAGGCCGTTCAACAATCGACTAAACCACGGGGCAGAATCTGTTGACAAAGGAGACAGAATACCCCATCCAGGTAAACAGCAGAGTGCAGCCTGCAAACTCTGGCGTATGTACAATATTACACGTAACTGTCCACTTCAGCTGCAAAAGGTGATGATAATAAGAAGACACACAGTCACTTGTGGGTTTAAAATTGCCTGTTTCACAGAGTCCAGTAAAAGCAGTGTTGTAGGAGAGATTTGGTCAGTGTTTCCACTAATCCACAAAGACAACACAGTAATGAAGCTTCCAGATTGACAGAAACATCTGTAAATCTTATTGAAGAGAACAATATGTTGTACAACAATATTCTCTCATCTTACAATTTGATTCACCTTCTCCACACTTGCCCTCATTGTAACTTTGGATAATCACCATGATAGTTACATTAAAGTCTCTAAAAATCTCTAAAATGTGTAATGTTCCCCCAGATGAACGTGCAGTAGCTTCATCCGACTATGACAGCACCTACGACAGCACCTATGAGACCAACCACAGTGACAGCAGCGACTTTGCACAGAATGAAGAGGAGGGAGAAGGAGGCAAGAAGCCGTCTGAAGCAAGGGAAGGTTGCAGGGAGTATCCAACAGAGGGCATTGTTCTTCACCCACTCCTGCTATCACCAGAGGTAGGCAGTCAAACAGGTTTAAGTCTCAGTTATCTATAATGAGCTTTAAAACATGCTTCAAAAAAATAAAGACAATGGATTTCTGCACAAGGAAGACACATTTCTTTCTCAAAAAGAGCAAATGAGGAATTTCAGCGATTAGGAATTAGAATTTTTACAATCATGTAACTTTGCGCACTGTCATTGGCAGACATACTGCTTGAAAATCAACAGGACACTTTTGAAAATGCTTTGCCTCAATGCTGGAAACCAACCAGTGGTTATGAACTGGCTTAAACTTGCCTGTTGTTGGCCGTCAGACTGTGGTGACTGAAAAGCTGAAGTGATGAAACTTATTTTCCTGTACCTGCACGTTTGCTTGTATCTTTCTGACCTCTCCTCTGTCCCCTCGATCTTCACCTGTCAGGACAAACCGATCTCGTCCCTGGAGGCTCTAGAGATGCCAGAGCTGGAGCCTCTGATGTGTCAACTCAACAGCTGGAACTTTCCCATTTTCAGTCTAGTGGAGAAGACTCACGGCAGGACAGGCTGCATCCTCAGTCAGGTAAACACTAATTAGTGAGGCTGCAATCCATATGACATTTATTTTATGAAAACATATCAATACTGATTCAATTAAAAGAAACACATATTGACAGAAATTTTCACATACATGTGATTAGCAGCTTAACATGGTAGTGACAGCTGTCAATGCACGAGAAAATGAGAGCAAAAAATCAGTGACAGACATGACTACTTTCTAAAGCTATTGATAACCATAGAAAGGACTGGGCGTAACTCAATACTGCAGGATTGTTTTGGTATATGAGTAGATTTGATTGTTCGGAAAATGTTGCCACAGCTATGAAATGTACTGTAGTTTTGACAGGATAGTCAAATTCACAGGGGATGTACCAGAAAATGCTACTCAGAACCACTCAGATACAGTGTCACTAAAATGCATTATTGCAAAATAAGTATGTTATCCTTCAGATGAGTCAAAATAATACTGGACCCACAAGACTGAGATTTAACAACCCTACTGTGAATGATGCCATTGCTGTGTTAAAATAATTTATGGGGTTTCTTATTGGTCCTGCGTATACATTTAAACCGCTACACATATGATGCTCAGTAGTGATGCTGTTTCCTCGTGTCATGTTTTCAGGTTTCCTATAGGCTCTTTGAGGACACAGGTCTGTTTGAGACCTTCAGGATTCCTGTACAAGAGTTCATGAACTACTTCCATGCTCTGGAGAACGGATACAGGGACATCCCTTGTGAGTAGAGTGTCCCCCATGTTTAAGTGAATTATTGTTATGGAGCATTACCTTTATCTGCCACAAGGTGGACGTACTGATTTGTCGGTGAAATAAAGGCACCGCTAACAGAAACTCTCCGCTTCAGCAGTTTGTGGCATGTTTAGATTTTTCACAGTTTACAATAATATCAAGTTTCCTGATGCTTAAATTCTAGTGTTCAATATCAGAATAGGATCAGCCTATAGGAATAGCCTTTATAAAATAAATTTGTTGAATAAAGTGTTTTTGGTTACATGATCTGTACATTTTGAATGAAATATTAATAATTTTTATACTCCACCTGTTGTAGTTGGTTTTATACCAACCACAGTTTCAGGGAGGCAACTATATTTATGTACAGGAAAAATTGCATTGCATCATACATCATGTACATTTTATCAATCTCCTGTACAGATGTGTGAGCCTGAGACACATCCTGTTAACTACTTTAACTTCGATCTTTTACAATTTCATTATCTCAACTTTAAGATAATAACAGTTGACTGCTATCAATATCAGCCTTTCACAAAGAAGGAATTCAATAAATAAATGCTCTGCTAATTTTACCTGTTGCCATTATGTTTGAAAAAGACCCTGCAATACAGCGTTGAGGAGATATGACCATGAGGGGAGACATTTGCAAGCTACACGAGCCACACTTCTTTGGTAAAAATGCAAAACACTGATGTGAAGCCAAACTTACAGACCTGGTGAGATAACAAGTTAACAGTCTCTCACCCTGTACATTCAACAAATCCTGCCAGGTGCCCAGTAATGTAGGAGAATTGTCTTCCAGTTTAATCATGTCAAACTGTAAAATGGTTAAAACTGCCCCAGCTGAGTGGTAACATCTTGGAGATTCATCGCAGTGGTCTTACTGCCCTCCACTGGTGTGAGTTGGCATTTATTTTATTTTACTTCCCCAGATCACAACCGCATCCATGCCACTGATGTGCTGCATGCTGTTTGGTACCTCACCACTCAGTCTGTGCCCGGCCTGCCCACCTTGCTGACTGAGAACAGGATACACACTGGTAAGAACGTTTTATACACACATTAGTTTCTCATGTACAAACCTCGAGATGGCTCTGTGTCAAAACAAATCCACCCTTAGTGCACCCCTGTGGCTTCAAGGTTCAAGCGCTCAAGCATTCAAGTCATTAACCACAAGGTTACAAAGGGACTGCAGATGTAAATTAGCTTCAAGCTATAATCTGTGGTGCTCAAAATGGTGACATTTATGTTGAAAGCTGCACTTGATACCTTTTAAATAAAATAAATGATAAATAAATTCAGGCCAGGGACCTCTATTTATTATCTCTCTCTCTTTTGGATTTTTAATAGTCACAAAATGGCCCAAAATATCTGTAAAAAAGAAATCCTGCCTCACATTTTGTCTCATTTTAATATGATAGCAAACTATCCCGGTACACCCACTGTCACACCTAACTATATTTATTTTATTTTCTCTCCTGTTGCCATAAACTAGTCTAATAGCCATAAAATACTCTATTAGCAGTTAGGTTTTATAGTAAGTAATCAAAGTAAGTGGCAGCATTTCAGCAGAGAGCACCGTCAGTGACTCTGGATCGCCTGTGTGCTCTCTTTCTGCCCATAGACTCAGAGAATGGCATTACACCTGGTGCCACAGGCTTCCTGGTGTCCAAGATGAACTCTTTGCTGGAGGAAGGCTATGGCTCCCTGGCTGGACTTATCCCAGGTCTGGAGCTCATGGCCCTGTATGTAGCTGCTGCCATGCATGACTATGACCATCCTGGAAGAACCAACGCCTTTCTAGTAGCTACCAGTGCACCGCAGGTAAATAAATAGATGTGCTTCAGTGGACCTGCAGGGCACAAGAAATCGGTGTATTTACTGTTTGTGAATAAAGAGTATGTATAGCAACTTCCCAGCAAACACCAAGCTCAGACATTAATAATCTTATATATCATCGAATGAAATGAGAAGGAGGTCTGCCTGGTATGCATTAGCAATACAAGGCAGCAAGCTTCAGCTATGCAGCAGATAATCATTCATTTAACCATTCATGCCTTTAACACAGTCTGTGTTTATGAAATGTTCTGCAGTATTGATAAGCAGCAGCTCACGATTAGTTCTGTGGTGTCTGAGTGTATCGGCAGTATAACCCTCTGGCACTGTTTAGGTGTCATGATGTGAAGATTAGTAAAACAAGCTGTCAAATGAAATATTTTGTAACACCTTGCTGAATATCAAATGTATGGATAAATGTGAATGAGACTGCTTATCCCTTGTATTTAAGCTTGATTACAAGAAAATTAAGTATTTGAATTTGAACATTCATGATATTCGAAGGTTAGTTTTTATATTTCATTACAGCTTGATAAGACTCAAAATGATCAAAATGCAAATTCCAATTAACATTAAAAATATGAATAAGCTCAGCGATTACAAGGAAGTAATTCACAATTAATACCAAAATACTGCTACTACACACTATATGTAGAAGTCATTATAGTTATAGAGCAAGAGTTAAAAAAGCAGCCACTAGAATCCGCACCACACAAAATCTGGATGCAGGTCAGGGTTTAAGGGCTTTAAATAAATCAAAATTTGTTATCAATTTAAGGCCTAAATCAAGTCATATCAAATCCAAAGTAAACTTCTGTGGGTTTCCCATTGAAGACCAGCACTGAATGTTGATTTCACTTTCTCCTCCTCCACTGTAGGCCCTTCTCTACAATGACAGATCGGTCTTGGAAAACCATCATGCAGCTTCGGCTTGGAACCTCTTCATGTCTCGACCCGAGTATAACTTTCTGGTTAACCTTGAACATGTGGAGTTCAAGCGCTTCCGATTCCTAGTCATTGAAGCCATCTTGGCCACTGACCTCAAAAAGCACTTTGATTTCCTCGCAGAGTTTAATGCAAAGGTAAACATTTGAATCTGCCACACAAACTGTAGGAAAAAGTGACCATCCACCATCCAGCTGTAATTACTGTTGTGTCTCTTCTCTAATATTTTGATCTGTTCCTTTCTTAAAAATGTTTTTTTTTCCTCCAGATTGTCCTAAATTTATGTTGACAACCAATCAGTAGGGAATTCCTTACAATCCATAACTGTGTTTCTCTTTTTGTACACGTTCCTCCCTGTGAACATCTCCCCAGGTGGGTGATGAAGGAGTGTCTGGTATTGATTGGACCAACGAAAATGACCGATTGCTGGTGTGCCAGATTTGCATCAAGCTGGCTGATGTCAATGGACCGCTGAAGTGTAAGGAGCTTCACCTGCAGTGGACAGAGGGGATCGTCAATGAATTCTACGAACAAGTATGCATATAAAAATGTCTGCAATCTAATGGGAATAAATGGTCGTTAGCTGGTCTGATGAATAAAACATCACTTTTAAATCAGTAGCACTGAAATCATTCAAATCAGTAGAACTGAAACATATCCATGTGCAAAAATTGTTGCTAACAGAGGAGAAAAAAATACACAAAGCTGGTATTTTATTAGTTACACCGAATTAGAATGAATACACTCTAATACAATAGTCCTGTAATAAATTCTACCTTCACAGTTATAATGTTCAGCTCCTACTGACACAGATTTAGAGAGGTGCTGATTCAACTTCAGGATCATTTTGGAGGATGTAGTTTTTGAACTGTATTGCATTATACATAGATATGTTGATGTTTTCTAGCTAACCCTTAGTGATATAAATTAGCTGGGCAAAATAATAGAAACAGCACTCCTGTACAATTCAGCAGCACCACAAACTGCATCCTCCAAAATGATCATAAAGTTGAATCACCTCCTTTCCAAAAAAAACCCTTCATGAATTTAGGATTTATTACAGACTGCTATATTAGACTGTATCAGTTTTACCTTGGTGTTCCTAATAAACTTCACTTTGGAATTTGACCAATTCAAACATAATGAAAATAATAACAAATAATAAAAAGGATAAAAATGGCCTTTTAATGCTACATTGAACCCATGAGGCACTTTCTCCTTTTGCTTGCCTTCTTCTACAGGAAGGTCATAAGTTGACTGCAAAGCAGCACCTCTGCAGCTGACGGGGATTTAGGCTGCTGAAAGACTGCTGTTTTGTGTTTACCTGCATGTTCCCACTAGAATATTCAAAACACTTACCTACTAGCTCATGAATTTGTTAGAGACTATAGTAGACAGATGCCTGGCAACAAATCCTCCTCTAAACTAACAATGCCTCGGATTGATTAGTTCAAGTCGATAAAGATCAAATCTGATTAGTCAGAGAGCTATGATTACTTGCCTAGCAACATGTGTGGTATAAGTATAAGTGGTATAACACTAATTAGAGATTTTTGAGCCAGAATTGAAACTAATGCAGTTTTTTTCTCAGTGGTATCCATAATATTCATTCTTCTCAAAATGTAAAATCTTTGTATTTGTACACAGCCATACAGGCTATAGCAGAAGTTTGTTTGTTTATTTTGTTTATTCAATTTCTAATGAATGGAGTACCATTGTACCTAGTACATCAGACCTCTGTGTATCTGCGACAAACCTCTAATCAGAACAGCACTATTAATGAAAACGTCCTCCCTCTGATCTGTGTCTAATGCTTAGCATTCTGCCATTTCTCTCAAACCTTCTGTTCACTTCTCATAATAGCTTTGAGAATTATGTATGTCCTATGAGCGGGAGCATCAGGGGGTGTGTGAAGTGAGCGAGAGCGGGTGAGAGACAGAGGATGTGCATATGTTTTCCTCTTCAGAGGGGAGAAGGATGACCTAAATATGTCATCCTTGACAGCGCTCACTCACAGCCACACAGGAAGATCACAAGGATGGCACTCTGTGGCAACAGAGTCGGTACAGATGTGTGTGTACGCACACACACCCACACACATACAAATACTTTAACGTTATGCTCTGCAATGCACCACTTTAATATTCAAATCATTAGCACCCCACTCATGTTCTTACTATACATACACACACACACCTCACAGGAACCACTAGTGCAGTGCACTGACGCCATCCAGGTTTCTGGTTGCCATAGCGATTGAAACCCTTGCCCCTCTGACCTCCTACTGAATTGCTTTCAAAGCCCTGACATTAGAAAACAAACACAAAAGCATAATACATGACCGTCACAATGTGTGAAAGTACAATATAAACAGACACTATGTAACATAAGACACAGTCTGATGGAACTGCCTGTATTATTAACCAAGAAAATCAATTCATGCTGTTCCATTTTTCATTTATGTCCTGTCAAGATCGATGCTGGAGCCACTCAACCAATCAGCAGAATAAATTCAAAGATGAGATCCCAGTCATATTGGCTGTAAAAGACACATGTTCATCACAGCTCTGCCTTTATGGAAGCAAAATAAAAAAATGAATGAATGACAAATATCCTAAGGACGAAGACAGAACAGCAAGGCTACACTTTGACCTCTATTACAATAAGATTACAAACCTTTGATATATTTTGGGGAGTTTGACTTTTGTGGTTATTACATCCAGTCTGCACTTATTTGGTGATAAAAAATAATTACTCTAAACTAATATTTATTGATATTAATAATGGTGACCTTGCAGGTACAAATACACTGATTTCATCATTGAGGTAAACCTCTGCAAACAGTTGCATTTACATCACCGATACCTACAGAACAGCCATTGATGTTTTTCTATTTGAAGTCTTCTTGACCTACTTTCAGGAGGCTGTACCCAGAGGCAGTGTGTCTGGGACTTTGTGTGCGTGCCAGTGGAGTTGTACAGTGGACAAACTGTGTATCTAAGTTTAAACAACTTAAGACAACTTGAGTGATATAGACTTCATCCAACATGTTTGAGCCTGAGATCATTTTAAAACAATATATTTATCTGTAATTCAATTTATGTAATGTGGTACTTTTCTTAATAGTGGAATAATGAAACACAGAAAGAATTATTCACAAAAAATAGAAAGGAAGTTAAAGATGTTTGTCTGAGTTCATCAGACAAAGTGTTTTAATGTCTGCAAGTATTTCACTGTAAAAGGCTGTCAGTAAGGTATTAAATGAATTCAGTTGCCAGGGTTTTGTACTTGTTGACAAGTAACCATGCCATATGTTTCCTTTCGTAAACAGCACTTTGAATATTTAATCCAGTAACAGAGCAAACCGAAAAGACTGACCTACGTTTGTGCTATTTTTAATGCAATTATCAGCTGTCATCTGTCACTTGCTCTGTTGCTCATGAAGTGAAAAGCTTTTGACACCAGAAAAAAATCAAATGAAATAGTTGTTGATCAAGATTTTGACTGTTTATAGTGACTTTAAGTGGACTGAAACAGAAGTTTAAAAATCTCTGTTCTCTACTAATTTCAAGACAGTTTAACATCGAAATGCCTCATGAGTTCTTAAGAAGCGGTGTTCAGCAGATTGAAGAGACTGCAGGATTCATTTCAAACCACTAACTTTTCCTTTGTCCTGAAGCTATCTTGAAATCTCATCACTGTACAACAGAAATGTTTCATTTTCCTTTACATTTATATTTTATTATTTCTGTGCACCTGATTTATTTGCCATGTTTGTGCCCTTCTAGGGTGATGAAGAAGCAAGCCTGGGCCTTCCCATCAGCCCATTCATGGACCGGTCCGCTCCGCAGCTCGCTAAACTACAGGAGTCGTTCATCACTCACATAGTAGGACCTCTGTGTTCGTCATACGCCTCTGCTGCTCTTATGCCAGGACGCTGGGTTGACCCACCCAAGGGAGAGATGGAGTCAGAGGAGGCAAAGGAAGAACAAGTTACAGAGGAGGAGGAAGAAGACACGGCAGATGAGGACGCATCAACAAGTTCTGACAACTCGCGTATGTCAACCTCTTGGTTACTCATGTTGCGGATGATATGTCACTGATTATATTGACTTGCATTTGGCCCCTGATAATATCGGTCTGAGTATTTTCGCAGCTTAAGTCCTGAGGATATTTGACTGCACTTGGAGAGTGTGTCTGTTCTTTGTTTTTTTTTTCTCATCTCTTTGGGTAAAAGTAAGGTCAAGTGAAGATTCAAAAACAGAATTGTACTGTTGGTGAACTTTTTTTTTAGGCTGGGAGTCACAAAAGGAAATCAATCACTGAGCTTAGTCTGAAAGTTTTAGTGGTCGCTTGATTTAAGTCTTGGTGGATTTGGAGAGGAACAGGATCAAACCCTTAAGCCCATGTGAAGCCATATCCAAGTAATGCCCTGTTTCACCTCTGCTTTATTCACCATGTTCACCAAAATTAATTCCTAAATGGAACATTAAGGCCAGGGTATTGTTTCTTGATTAATATTAAAAAGGTGGTTTCAAAGTATTCATGTGCAAGAGAGAACTGATATCGACTTTATCATTATTTATAATGCAGCACATTGTGTAGAGTTACAACTAGTTTCCTCATCTTGTTGTACTTGACCCATTCAAACTGGTTCAAAGGTGAGCTTTAGATTCCTACAGCTGTGTTGTATTTAGAAAAGATGCCAACAGAGCCTACTTTGTCATAGACATAGACATAGTTTGGAATTTTGGGGAATATGTTTATTCCTGTTCTTTCTGAGTGTCAGAAGAGAGGATTGATGTGGAGCTGCTCAGTGAGCAGCAGGTCAGATTGTAATTGTACTGTGCGGCTTCCGGGTGTGAATGTGTGTAACTCATGTGAATGTGATGAGTGCATTGCTGTAAACGAGAGGTTGCCTCTCAGTCAAACTACCCTGAATAAATAAAGGTTAAAAATGAGACAGTTAGCTTAGCTTAGCATAAAGACTGGAAACACAGGGAAAATAACAGTGAGCCTCTGTTCAAAGATGCACTTACCCTCCCAAAAATCCACAACTTGTTTTTTACTTTTTTTTTTTTTTTTTACATTTAATTACATTTTTGCACAGATTATTGCAGACAAGATATAATCTGTTAGTGAGCTTTACAGGTGCTGCTGGCAGATATTTCAGATATTTCCCTATTTCCAGTCTTTGTGCTAAGCTAACCGGCTGCTGGCAGTCATCTTTAAAGTACAAACAGGAGACTGGTGTCTACAGATGTAAATTAGCATCTGCTACGATCCAGCATGTTTACATTGTGTATTTTGTACTGATGTTCATTAACATGCATCAAGTAAACAAATGAATAAATAAGGCAATATTTCCATGTAACTCTAAGAAAGCGAACAAGTATTTTTCTGAAAATGCCAAACTATTAATTTAAGGTCATGTTCTTTCGGAGGAGCTTGTCTAACTGTTGGTTTTGTGTTCGACAGAGCGGCAAGAAACCAAAAAGGTGAGCAGGAGGAAAGTCTTTTGCCAGATCACACAACATATTTTGGAAAACCATGAAATGTGGAAAAGAGTGATTGCCACAGAAGCCCAGGAAGAGGCCCAGAAAGGGGACCCAAACTGCATCGGCAGCCCCACTGATCCAATCACAGCCATTCATGAGGAAGAGGAAGAGCAAGCAAGCAAAGAGGAGTCGTCGACTGACGGTCTCGATGAAACGGAAGAGGTGCCGGCTTTAGAGGAAGAGGAAATCCTTCCGCAATCAGAGACTTCAGGGGAAAAAGAGGACGAACCAGAGTGATATGATGAACTTTGACCTCCTCTTAAACCAGGAATCTGAACGTTGTCTAAAAATGTTTGTTTCTTTCCTAACTAAACTCTTGATATGGTAGCCAGCACATCACTTTGACACAACACTGTAGAAGATGTTTTGGGTAATATGTGCCTAACAAAAACAGGGTTTGAGGACAGGGATGATGTATGCCCAGTGCATCATAGAGGACATAGAGAGAGGTGAGATGGGCAAAAGATGAAGTGACTAAGAGGCAAAAGAAGCTGAAAAAGAAAAAGAGGATGATTGGGACTGTGTTTGTTTTTGTTGTAGTGTTTGTTTTAGTCTGGATCTGGTGCCCTGCCCTCACCCAGGCTGCCCATCCTGCACTATGAGCCAACCACGCTGATTCACGCATTCACTCCACCAGTGATTAATACACTGTCACAAGCGCCCCCCCCCCCCCCCCCCCCCCCACCCTTCTTGTTGCTCCCATGCTATCAGCAAACTGTGGAGCCCCCGGCTGGTTGAGGATGTGCAACAAGCCCCTTCTCCTTGAAGACAATGGGATGAAAGCCAGGGAAAAAGCTGTGTCCACTGAGGCTCAGCCATGTGGATTTCAGAGGGAGATGGAAAAAAGAGCCAGTTGTATTGCATTGTGTATACAGACATACACCCACACAAGCGTCACAGACACACATGCTCACGGACACACACACACACACACACACACACACACACACACACAATGCTACAGTGGAAACACATTCCTAACACAGAACTGAGAGAAGTTTAACAAAGAACCTTGTTGCTATAAAAGCTTTATTCTCGCTCAAAGAAAAACATACAAAACAATGTTTTGTCCACGTCAAACAATGCTTGTCCCCAGTCGCATGTTTTCTCCCTGTCTTTTGTTAGTCACAGTCAGTCCAGTGCACCAACACATTTCCAGGGCACACAACTCAGGAAGGCAGAGATCTGAGAAAAAAAAAAAATGAAAAGGACTTGCAGTGTCCTCGTCCTTTTACTTTCCACTGCTTCAATTCGATTTTCTTTCTGTGCAGTTTGAGATGTTATAGATTAACTGATGTCACTAGATACATGGTTCCCTTTGTGCATGACAAAGAAGAGACAAAGGTAAACAAGAGTATTGATCACATTACACTGTCTGTCACAATTTTATTTCATGTTGTCTGTAAACTACAGCACAGCAGATCACACTCTTAACCACATACAAACTAACACACAAAATACAAAACTAGGTAATAAGGTAATGTGTTTTGTTAAGGAAATATCATTTGTATCCATATTTTATGTAACTTCCCAACGTGTTTGCTTAATCTTTACAGTAATATACTCTCTAATGACAAGAATTCTTTATAATTTCTAACCTGGTATGTAGGCCAAATGCTTCAGAAAGTGAGTAATCCAGTAAGCCATAGTGGCCCAGGCCAGAGCTGATTCACAGCTCCAAATCACCCAAGCAGATTTACGTCAATAAGACATAAAAAATAAAAAAATAAATAAAAAAAAAATTCAAAAAAAACCCTGTGGTGCCTATTGCCATCCAGGATATGCTGTGTGCAAGAAACTACGTAGAAGTCTCAATCAAATCTATATTATTCAAACTTTCATTATTACTATTATTATTACACATAAAGAAAGTTCTGCAAAATAATGTATCCAGCCACAGCTGCGTAAGTGTATAAAGTTAATAAATATATGTTTTTAATTATTCTTTTATCGAGACAAGTTAAATCAAATGTAGGACTAATGTAGTGTAACCCTCATAGTCTCAAATGCTGCTGTTGGTAATACTCTGTCACTGTCAAAATCAAAATCTCAGTATTTTGTCAGCTGTCTGTAGTCAGTCCTCAATAAGAGCAAATAGTAATGGCAGAATGAGAGATGTAAGAATTTTACACAGTGAAGAAGATGTCTGCACAATTTCTTAAGGCAAGCAGACTCACCACACCTCATGGCTTAACTGGTGGTGTCATGCTTTCCTTTGATGTCCCCAGATTCAGATTGGTGGTAATGGAGGAAATGTGTGAACAAGGAGAACAACCTTAGTAATGAGGCTTAGTAATGAAAGATGAAGGAGAAGGAGGAGCCCTTTAGCTTGACTTGTAGCTGCTTATGAGGGGTCAGAGGGGTCTCATATCTTTTGTCACATTTCTGCAGATTGCTCTGGCTGTAACTCTTTGAAGATGAGCCAGTTTGTGCAGATTCAAAATCATGTGATGCTTTATATTTCCAAGTCTGCAAAATGTCTTACAGGGACTTGCAGTACGGTGTATTTAATCTGACATTGGAAAAGCAACAGGAGCAGATTTAAGGATGCTTTGTGTCTACACTTACGGATCTGCAGCAGGTACTTTGTGTCAAAACTGCAAAGTGAACAAAGGCACATGTTGAAAGACTTGGATTTAGACAGCACTTTTTGGAGAAGCTGCCTGAGACTGAGGTAAAGCAGAATAGGGAGTGTTTATATCTGTAGTGGCACGAGTTGTCTGAGCAGCATTAACCTGTGATTCTGCTTCAGCACTGTAGCCGGGGGGGGGGTTTGCAACAATGTAGTTGACAAAAAAAAGATGTGCACATGAGATGATAGAAGATTCCCAGGAGTACCGAAGTGTTTTAAGACACCAAGACGTTCACAAACAAAAAAGCAAACGCATGATTTGAAGCCATACAAGTTGAGAGTGGCGGGTGAGCTCCTGGGTGAAGGTCGATCACTCTGATCAGAACACCAGGGAGGGGAACGCTTTTAAGTCTGAAACAATAACATCAACGACAAGAAACCGCATCTAGAAATACCATAAGATAGAAAGGAAAACCTCCAGCATAGATACAAAACACTTTTTATGCTGGATAAAAACAGACTAAAGGGACTGATTAAACAGGCTTATTTGCAGACACTGTCTAAGTTTTTACTGGCTGAACATGCCCTGCTGTGACCCAATTTCTTAACTCAATTAGAGTTTGCTAATGTTAATACTGTCTAAATCCTCAGCTGTATCCATTGCACTGTTATCAAAATGCCCATTGTGCAAAGGAGAGCTAAACTGTGCAACATAATGCCCTTGACTGCTTATTCCCTGTACTTACAAAAGGGTGCAGTGGTTGAGCTTGTTTTTACTGCTATGAAAAAGAAAGCCTGTGCAATCCAGAGCCTGAGCTTATTGTTCATGTTTCAGTTCAAGTCGAACGCTCTTAATAGGTGTTTTAAGTCTGTCTGTTCATTTATCTATTAATTTTCATTTACAATCACTGTTGCAGACAACAAATGAACTTTTATTTTGGAAAAACGAAGCTAGGTTTCATTTTACAAACTACAGTCCAGCATAATACAAAATCAAAAGCAAATTACCTCCAGCATTGATGTGAATCAGACAGGAAACCCTTAACAAAAGTAGTCCATGGTAAAAAGCTAATGTTGCTTAGCAACAGAAAAAAGGAAAAGGCAAAGTGATATCTGACCCTGAAACAATGTGTGTCTTACCTGCCAACACAAATGGCAGCAGTGTATTTTGTAGCGTATGCAGCAAGACGCACTTGGATTCACAAGTCTCCTTCTGGACCAAATGTCTTCCAGCAGCCTCTCCTTGCATTGGCTTGTCATGACAAGTGTACCTGTAGCAGTACAAATGTCCTGTAAACATCAGCTGATGCACAACAGAGCTTCACAGCTGTGGGTCATAAGGCATCAACCGGGGTGTTTTAGCCGAGCATTTCTGAAGCTCTGTACAGCAACATAGTCGTTCTAAAAATAACCGAGACTGTAAAAAGCTCTGCAACCCTCCTGCCTCCAAACGGCATTTAAGCAGACGTGAATGAGCTTGAGCACCATGCAATGTAAATATCCTACCCAACATGCAGTGTATCAGTGCTTCACTTGCAGTCTAATGTGCATACCATTGCAATGGATTTTTTCTTCATATCTCACACGTGTACTATCCCATGCTCCACCCTTCAGTTTTCTGCTTGAATTCTACATAATCAGAGAAATCAAAGCTCACTAGGGATCAATAGATGCTTCCCACCTCTGATGTCCCCCTTAGTGTGGCCTGCCTCACTAACTTTGTACTCTACAGTGCAGCAATCAAAGAGACTTCATCAAAGCTGTGATAGAATTTGGAGGTTGCTATTTTTCTCATAAACAGTCCAAAATATTAGAGCTTGTTTATGTAGCCATTTAGTGAGTTTTGACCAAGCTATATGGGCGTGCTCAACTGCTTCCTTCAGGTCTTTTTGAAAATTATGCCAAACATACAGTGTTTTTGCAAGTTTTAACTTCTTAACTACAGATCATATAAACACAACATGGTTAATGACAATTTTCAAATGCAGGCTTTACAGTATTAGATGTTTTAAAAGTAATCTTTCCTAGATTTCCAGGCAGCCATTGGTTTCATTTCAGTACAGTATGTAAATCTATTGGCAAACTCTCAAAACTTGCATGAGTTTAAAAAATGCATCATGGTGAGTTGTAGGTCTGCATTATTTTTGACAGTGTTTCATTACTGTTACAACCATAATGCAGTTTAAGTGTAGATGGATTTGAGAATTCCTCATTACTGCATTATTTCCTTACTTTACAACAATAACATTTTATATATTCATGCAGACATGGCTTTCACTGAGCTGGATTACATAATTTAAAAACATTGTACATGAATAAATGGAAACCAGTGGACACCTGGAATTGCCTGCATTGTTAGCAAAGTGGTTACTTTGGCAATGTTAAACATACAGTAACTGATTTGTAGTAAATGGGTCAACACCTGTAAAACCACTGGAATGGTTACATAATCTCTTGAGAAGCTTTGTGATTAAATTATTTTTAAATCCTAAATACTGTAGATTAAATCCAGATTCTTGACCATCACAACATAAAAGCTCATGGCATCTGTTGGCTTTTTGGTCTTGGTCATCACAGGTAGACTGGCCAGTGGTTTTTACCAAACAATCGTGGGGCATTCATAACCCTGCTTCCTCTTGTTTTACAAATATTTCATAGCAGAAAATGATAGAATATAGAATAATAATAGAAAATAAATGTCCAGGGTCTAAAAGTCCAACTTTTAGTTTATCAAAGCCAGTATCAGTGGTTTCTTGTAAAGAAGAAGAAGAAGGGGATTGCTGCACACTGGATTAACTTGTGCAAACCAAAGAAACTTTTTGAACTTTGTGGTTTTTTGTGATTTGCACAAAATGAGCCCTAAAAAAGGAGCATGTTTCTTGCATCTTCATTTCTGTCAGTGTTATCCAGAACCTGGTGAGGGTGTCTGGATATGTATTAACTTTGTTCTGATGTGAAGACAGGGCAGATTAAAGCAACATAAGAACCATCTTAGCGTTCATCTATCAGACTGGAGCTCATGGTGTTGTCCACGTCTCCAGTGTCTGTTATTTCACTGCCGTTTCAATAGGCAGCAGTAGCACTACAATGGAACAGACTAACTGTTCTGTTCTCAGACTGAAGCCCTTGTAGTTTCTTTTTGATGGTTTGAACCAAAAAAAATGTCCTTTTTTGTATTGTTTGTTGTTTTAGCCATTTTAAAGGGGAGCTATGCTCCTGTGCCATAACATTGTCACATGTATGTATGTATACATTGTTTGAATGCTTTATTTGTCAGCTTCCCTTGTTTGCCACAAAGGAAACCAAAACAAACTTTTTTTTTTCACCACCTTTAAAGTAAGACAAACAAGGCTGGTAAGTTTTTATCTACTATAGCAGGCGCTTCACAGACTCGATTCTTTTCTTCTCTCCAGTATCTTGCACTTAACACATGTAGCAATACCTACAGGATGGGGAAATTGTGTGTTTCACCAGTATTTGTTTAAGTGGAATATGATATTTTATTTCTAGATATTGTTTGACTTTGTATAAAAAAAATATATACTGTACAGATTCAAAAGTATATTACAACAAAAAACTTTTAGAAAAATATTTATTTTTACCGTTTTGTAATTTAGACACAATACTGTAGCTCCTCTATTGCCAGACTTACTGGAAGTGCCTCTCAACAATGTATTACAAAGTAACTATACAATATATTGGGATTATTAGAACCTGTCACTAGCAGAGCAGTGTTGATGTTGTAATGTGAATATTGTTGAATAATAAGATTTATAAATGCTGCACACGTGTCTGTCTTGTTCTTAAGCCTTTTCTCCAAAATCTCATGCGAGGATTTCCAGTTAGACTCTCCTTCATATTTATAACACATTTTTAAATGACCGAGTTAAAATTGTAATGAGATAACACTGTAAAATAGCTGTTTGACTTAATGTGAGTTACAATTCTACCAATACACTGATCATATATTTTCAGCTGGTAATGAACACGTACTCTATACCTGCTTCATTAAAGTATCTCCTCCAGTCTTGTTGGTCCATAATTAATTATTAATTGCTTGACATATTATAGCCAGTCCTAGCTAACATATAGCACAACCTCTATGCCTTTAGCTCATTTAATTGTAGCTCTGACCATATGTGCTGATAACTGTAATAATGATTAGAGGTTTATGTATTTTCTGCTTGGTTGAACCGTGTGGTTATAATTAAATTGCTCACACTATGTGCAATGGATGTGTAGCTAAGTGCAATACAGGAACACTGCAATGCAGTAGCACTGTTGTACACACTGTTAAGAGAACAGTGAGTGTCAACAAAAACAGACCATCTATTATCTTTATTATTTTTACTCATATTCTCAGTAGGAGCAGACAAATTAATATAGATATTTATGATCTCTAATCTAACAGACTAACATTTTACTTGAATGTCAGAGAACATGTTAACTTCCCCCAGACAGCACCAGCTCTGGCAGCCTACTGCTTCCACCACTGAGCCTTTGTGATGATGAGAACAAATGCAGGAAAGGCAGACAGGGAGCCACAAAGGGTCATGCACTATACATCCGATTGTAAGTGACATCTAATTGGTGGAGGGCTTAAGTTTGCAACATGGCTTGGCCAGTACAGTTGGCCATAATTAAGTCATCATTATTATTTCATTTGCTCATTCACATGGAGGGTCTTTCATTAAGCGTCCTTCCAAACCAACACCGAGTCAGCATGAATACAGGCTTTCATGCACACATGACAAAATTATAGGTTACACTGTATCTTGGAATGAACATGGTGAGAAAACAGTATGTTTGACTTCATAATGGAACGTTCTGTCCTTGATAATATCACGGTTATGCCATATTTTCTCCACTTGTTGATAAATGTCTTCACCGTGCTCGATGGTAAATCTAATGCCTTAGAAATTCATTTGTTCCCCTCTCCTGATCGATACCTTCAACAGCAGCATCACTTTTAAGTTATAGACACTTTAATTGATGGCAGGTGCTTACTAACTACTATTTAACACAAGTTTGAATCAAATTTGCCAATTTGCCAAACATTTGCTTGGAATCAAAGGTCAAAGGTCATTGTGACCTCACAAAACACATTTTTGGCCATAACTCACAAATTCATATCAGTCATGGCATCTTCTCTGGACTGACTGCTACTTGGTACAAATATATTTTCTTTGTTTGTTACATACTGCACACTACATGTATGAACACTACTAAAATATTTAAATTTGAAGGTGTAAGTGAGAATACCAGAAATACCTCACTGTAGTGATTATCTTCTGTAGAGTATTTGATAAATTGACTATGTTCTGTCTAGTATAGATCGAAAGTAATCCCTTTGCTAATCCTGTTTCTATGAAGCTGCCTTCTCTTTGAAGTGCTCCTTGTCTGATCAATTTTGCCTCATCCTTTGGAATTTTCCAGTCCGTGAGTTAAATATCAAGAGACATCCTTTTCTTCCGTCTACTCTGTGAAGTAAGAACATGGGGTAAGTAAGTGTCATTCAAACTTTCATATCAACATATTGCCCGTGATCTTTATGGCATGTTAAGTTTCAATGAAATGGTTTATGATATCTTCTACAGTAAACTGGTATGCTATTGACTATTCTGATGTGTGCACACGTTCTGCCATTCTCTGCACCATCTCCCCTCCTCTGCTTATCCTCAGAGATGTTACTGCTCATTATGTGCTCTCTGTCCTCCTTTCCACTGTCTTTTTCAGGCTCCACAACTATCTCAGATCTTCTCCTATTACCCTTCATTCATTCCTCACTCTCGATAATCTGTGTCATTCTTAGGTCTAACCTTGGGATCTCTGTGAATAATGAACATGCATGAGAACCAACAGAAGAAAGGATCACTAAGATTAACATCACCAGTGCAAACAATTCAATTCGTTCTGAATCCAAAATCAGAGTGTACTGGACCTTTCCCCTGAAAATAAAGTTTAACCACTTTCCAGAGAGAGAGAGAGAGAGAGAGAGACCCATCACCAAATGATGAACTGTAATGCCCAACTGCATAAAACACACGCAGCATATGCAAGCACACTGACACACACAATTAAGCCTTTGTTTGACATTGCACAGATACAGGATCCTTGACTTGCTATCACTGACGTGAACATGATTGTGCTGGTGGATATGGGTCATATCAGTTATTTGCCATGTGAGCACTGCACCCGCAATGCCTTCATCAGAATGAACCCCTCGGACTGTAAACGCTATCCAGTGCGCAACACGCTGAAACAGCAGTGTAGAGTGTTGCCATTATTTCTGGCTCTCAGGACAATGACTATTTACATGATTGTAAACCAGCAGTCTTGTTTGTGATTTATTACAAATTAGCTGTATTCCATATCTAATCACATGACATTGCTACTTATACAAAGCCATGGTCACACCAGAGAATTCCACAGAGGCATTGCAAAAGCAGTTCAAGCAAAATCACCTTGATCCTCTCTGAACCATGCTTCCACATAAGAGAGTAAGTTTGCACAGAGTATCGTCCAAAAATAAAGCTGTTCACACACTGCTTTGCTTTTAAGCACAATGGTAATGAAGAGGTGATAAAGCATGACACCTGCCCTTTTTTACATTTTTAATGTGGCTCTAATTAGCTAACTTGCTATTCATTGTGAAAATGTTGCTTTATGAATTGTGTTATTAAAATGCATTTGCAGAACTCCTAGCTGTATACTAATGCCCTTTTAAGTAACATTAAGCTAATATTTTTGCGATGAAGACTAACTAGAATTTTAATCATGTTATTTTAATAATGCATACACACTCAGGATTGGAATAATGAGATCACTGTTATGCTATTAAGCTCTTCTTTATTAATTGTTTATGAAGCTCTCATTTTAATGGTGAAATTAGTGTACAGCTGAGAATGCCGCATGTGTGCAATACTGTACATCTTTTAGATAGTAATGTAGACTGAGTGCAAACTTACACTGGCCTGGGTTTATCCAAGCCCTTCCCTTTTTGTAGACAACATGTCACCAAAACAACAGCAAAACATGCAAGACTTGGTCAATTATGTGTCGTCCCAGGATCAGTTTTAAGAATGAGCAGCAAGCATTGTTGATTTCTATTATTGCTCTTTTCTGAGAGGCAAACTCCAGGTAATTCTTTTTGGAAACATTCATTCAGATTAACATTAACAAATAATCAGCAAGATCATCCAAATCTGCTTTTGTCTTGCCTTGAACATCATGTTTTGTACAGCAAACGTATGGGGCATAACTACAACATAAGAAAATATTTTCCCATGATAGTTTTATAATGGGTTTTCAGTGTATATTGTAATATTTATACAATTCTAATTTAATCTGGTTTAATCCAGTTATTAAAAAGGCTAAGCAACTTTCATAACTTTCAAAATTTAAATATTTTGAACAAATTTAATGAACTCCTACTTGATGCCACTAATTAGGGCAGCATTTCAGTTTATAGAAATCCTCAAGAGCATCACAGCAGCAGACTAGCTGATATGTTCAAAGACATCCAAGCTTACAAAATGAAGTTAGACCAGGAAGACATGTCTGCAGCCTGAGAGAGCTCTTCTTCATGGCTCAGTGAATAAGTGATAAACAGTCAAGCCTGACCAAGAAGAGAGCAGTGTTATTCAGAAGATAGATACCTGACAAAGTCAACTATCTGTTGCACTGCCATCATTTTATTATAACACAACCACTAACAACTACTATAGGTCCTGAGGACAGAGTTTGAGTGAGACATTCAAATTCAAGGACATGACAGTGTGTCTGTATGCTTTTTGTAATATGTACCATCTGACAGCTGTAAGTGCCAATGCAATCAGATACAGCGTGGCAGGGCAGGTGCTGTAGTCACCCTCTGTTTCCACATGCTTACCTAACATTGATCTGTCCTACAGCTGTAATTGGATCTGGAGGAGGAGGACGTTAAGATGTACACTCTTTGTCTAGGAGCAAAATGTGTCCACTTTACAAGGGAAAGTGGTTGTATATTGCTGAGGTTCCCAAAAGGGAACATGGTGCAGGTTCCCAAAAGCTCTATGATAATCTCAGAATATCTAATGCCCCAATGGAAAGACTGCTAAAGCCACAGCAGACAGCACAGTGGGCTTCCTCAGCCAGTGACTCAAGATCAAGAAAAAAAAAAAACAAAAAAAGAAAAAACAAAACAGAAAGAAACCCAATGCCCCCACAAAATCCACCCAATTTCAAGGCCACTTCCAATAGTCATACAGCACATGCTACACCAGAGACCTCAAATCTCTCCCCAAAATAAAACCCCCGAATTATATGTATTTTGATGAGACCCATTAGACCTATGTTGATCTTAAGGTCAAATCACCAGATCTCACCCTAATTGAACATCTGTGGGATCATGTCTTATACAATGCCTTCTGCCACCATCATCATTGAAACAACAAACCGGTGAATGTCATTTGGAAGAATGTTGCTTATCCCTCCAGTAGATTTCCAGACATCTACTCCAAGGAGCACTGAAGCTGTCCTGCGGGGTCTCGTTAACCCAAACCTTGTTAAGACTAACAAAGTGGGTGACACCACACCATTAGCATTTTTTCTTTTAAGTCAAACAATGCTTTCTCTTGAAGGAAGAAAAAAAGATCCAAGGCAAAACAAAATTTGAAAAGCCTTTAGTCAGAGGGTTATGTCATAGTGAAATTATCAAAAACACGGATCATACATGTTAAAAATGTGCTGAGTAACAACCCACACTGAGCAGTACAAACAGCCTTCAGGGTATAATCCTCAGCAGTTTTCCCCTTAAGATAAGAGACAAGAACACCTGTCTAGAACTAGTGATGTTACCTGTGACACTAAAGCTAAATCTATTTTCAGTGAAACTTTGTAGTGAGGCTTCATTTGTTCTATCAAAATCACACGACCAATGATGTGACAACACACCCATGTGACTGCTTCAAAATCAGATTCAAAGCTTTAGAAATGTGTGAAACGCTGCATGCCTTCATGGGTTGATGGGGTTGTGGATTGCTGAATTAAGCACCAGTCCCTCTCCCCAAGCACCAGTATTTCTAATGATCACTTCTTACATTATCCACTATAGCCAAGTGCAAGTGTGTGCACTTATTTACTTCTTCTATTCAGGAGTTACGAACAGAGAGAATGTCCAAATCCACAATGCAAATTGTTATCATTATTTTTTTTCAGTTACATGGAGCATGCAATGAAACATGTTTATTTATGTATCAATTTATTAATTCATTAAGTCATTCATGCATTCATCTATCAATGTATCCGTTTTTGCTTCAAAGAGATTCATGCGAAACATTTTGCAGCATAGCGCTTTCCATAATTTTGACCAGTCAGGAGCTCTGACTTGAAAAGCCTTGAATAATGAACCCTTTTTTGATAGAACTGTGTTGAAAGCCTCACTGGTTCATAAAACTTCACTTTGCCGTCACTATATAAGAACAGCATCCAGTTCATTCATTTAATTCTGGGTTCTCTTGAGTTATTAGCTTTATTCACTTACCCATACAACATGCTTCCCAAGGAGGGAGTGACAACCAAATGCCTCCTACTTGCTGACATCATTAATGATTTAATGGGTTGAACCATGAATGGAGGGACTGTCTTTGGTTGAATATGTTATGATGATTAGAATTTGCCTGCGTAAGGTGTGAGAGCCAGACACCCCTGAGAGAAATATGGTTCTGCCTGAACTGGTTGTGCAGTAGATTGGAGGGGCTATTTAAAGGGGCAGCTGAGATTGAAAATCATTGTTGAAACTGTACTTAACTTCAGTGTTTATTGCAACGTAATCTATATAAAAATTAAACCTTGCTAATGGCTTTTGTTTTATGGACCATTTCTTGCAAATGAAATTATATTTTAAAAAAAACAACTTAATGATATGATATATAATTTCATGAAATAACCAATCATGTTCCCGCTCTAAATTTATCATGAGTGGAAATTTGACTACAAAAAGTTGAAGTAAGGAAGACTTTTTTTGAGCTTGTGTGGGCATTAAAGGAGAGAATGTTCCTGTTTGCATCAGAGCCTATGAAAATGAACTCTGTCTTTTACAGAGACACAGCTTATAATCTTCCAATTATCCAAATCTTGGGAAATACAACTCAATTCAAAACACAGACTGAGTGACCATGAAGGCAATACAAAGCATTAAATTAAAAGTGGGAACACAGCTGTCAGAAAAAAAAAAAAAAATCTTCTCAAAGTTTATATTTGTGTTTTCTGTTCAGGAAAGAATGAGGTTAAAATGACAGCTGGCAAATGACAATGGAGCAGCCTACTGATGAATGCATGACACTGTAAATGCTTCGCTTTATGACTGCAATAAAGCTCACATGAGAGAGAGAGAGAGAGAGAGAGAGAGAGAGAGAGGTAGAGGCAGAGAGACACGGGGGCGGGAGACAGAGAGATGGTTGAGGAGAGAGCCACGGAGAGAACCGCAGATTGAGACAGCCCTCTGTCTGTGTGAGCTGCTCCTCCTCAGGCCAGTCTTTTCGCAGAGTCCGTCCGGGAGCGGGAGACTGTGTGGGTCACTTTCCGTGCGCATCCGACGCGTCGTATCTCCAAGCGGCGTCTCACTGACAGCAGCCGGTGCAGACATGTTTCAGGAGATCCCGATTTGATTCGGTCGAGTCTGCCTGAGAGTTACCGTGAAGTCGGCTGGAAATGAACTCTGAAGGTACATGTCGGTGTCAGAGCATTCATGATAAGAGTCGGCGCCTCTCCTCCTCTCCCATCCACATGAGAAGTTTGACCGGAGCTGGCTGAAAGGAGGCTACCTTCGTCTTTGGAGCTCAAGCAACCGGGTGACTGTTTGACGGGACCGTAAGGTAGGCGGTTCGTTTTTGTTTTTTTTTTTACCCCACAAACATCCTGACGCTCCTTGGTTATTATTCCAGCTGCATGACCCACTGATTCAAGGAGCGTCTGTCCTCTGTAATGAAAAACGGCAACAGGCATTTGTATCAGGTGTGTCTGCGGTATGACTGACCTTATTGCATT
Source organism: Trachinotus anak (assembly GCF_046630095.1). Taxonomy (NCBI): domain Eukaryota; kingdom Metazoa; phylum Chordata; class Actinopteri; order Carangiformes; family Carangidae; genus Trachinotus; species Trachinotus anak. The sequence continues at coordinate 16,923,246 of NW_027273865.1, forward strand.
TATTTTGTTCCAGTAATATACAAATAGCATTTTGTGAGTATGTGTGTTTAACTACTAAACAGGCCAGTCAAAGGTAGGATAATTACTCTTTTAAAATAATTTTAGGGTCTTTGAAATGAAAAGCAGACAACCGTAACATAGCCTACTGTTTTATGAACTGTGAAACCTGACAAGTTTATGTGATGATTAGCACTGGAGAGACTCTAAGATGTTCACAGGATGCCTGTTGTACCTGCGGGACATCCTGAGCTTAAATCTGCCGGGGGGTGTTTTCTTGATTGGCTACCAGGTCCTTGAAAGGTTGCTTGTCCTTCTTGATGAAGAGCTGCCACAAGCATTACTTAATAAATTCTGGCCCTTAGAAAATAGCAAGACTGCTCAAAAAGGTCTTAATAACAAATTCTCCCAATTGTTAACAGCTCTGTTCCCATATGTACAGTTCTAGCTGATAGCTTTATTCTCAGTGATGAAGACAGTTATATAAATCTTAAAAAGTGGTTGTCGAGGTCCTGTTAAATTGAATCGTTGCCTAGATTCACTGAGGCTTCTGGTAGCAGCAGATACTGGGATGATTTGGCACGTACTTTTACCAGACCATAGTACTTCATTCATCAGTGGCAGCCATCCTAATTAGGTTGAAGTTGAAGGAATCATTAAGCTGGCATCAGTAGCACCTTCATGTTAACCATCACCAGTAAACATGGTGGAGCTGATTCATCATCTAATCACAAGGTGATGTTTCTTGGCTAATATGTTGCGTGAGCATCTTGACCTTTGACCTTTTTTTTTCCTTGCTGCAAATTTGTATATTTTTTTTCTTATTCAGTTTTCACTGGGTATACGTGTGTTTTAGTTGACTGAATATTTTAGGTAAGAACATGGGTAGCTGTGGAGTTTGTTGTTGCTAAAGGCTGCTACAGTATTATGATTTTATTTTGCACCCTGGAATTCTCAGTGAATTGAATTGGTAACACTGATATCATGAAGATTTAACAACAGCTTCTTCTTTCCAGGGTGCTGCCCTTTAGCAGCATGCTACAGATTCAACGGGGAGTGATAATCACACCCCCAAAGGTATACACTAGCTATATAAATCTGCAGGAGTACAGTATAGAAGAGAGGAGACACATATAATTTCATGCATGTTAATTTATCAGCAAGTCACGTATCACACAAAACTAATTATCGGATCAAGCGTTTTCAGAGATCAGAGTGGCTGAGGAGTTGAAAATGCTTGACATAGTGATTTTGATTTTAAAATGATAGCTCATGCTATTATGGTGTCTTTGTTTATAGAAGAAGGGAAGTAATGTGGTGACCATTTTAACCCGAGGAGGCTGGCCATCATCAGTTGTATTAGCATTTATCCTATGAAGATATGACCAGCACAACTTCTTAATGTTCAATGTATTATTATTTTTTATATAAAGGTACAATCTGTGAACAACAGCAAACATTTACAAATGGTGTTTGCACTACTTCAGCTAAGGTTTAATATGGTACTTCTAGCCAAGCTGTTTACAAGTGGCCTTTAAGGGCTGCTGCCTTGAGAAACAAAGGTAACATTAGAGGTGATCTGACTATTGACACAATATTGTTTTTTTGTTCCTGAGTTCAGTTTTCAGCCATCACTCCTCTGGGCTTTTATGTGACTGGAAATAAATCAATTTGGTGTTCTTTTGTCCAAATGGGCACATACGTTGGTTTGACAGTAACACCAAATTAGAAGCAAAATAAAAGCGGAACAAGATAAGCTGTGCTCATTATGACTGAACTGTTTAGCAACTTCACCTGTGATGGAGTGTGCAGCAGATGTTGCTTATTGGCTCTCTCTCTCTCTCTCTCTCTCCCTCTCTCTCCTTCCTCATCACATCAACCTGCACAGAACTTGTTTGTCTCAATTATTGTAATGATATTTTTTTCTTGATTACGTTACAGCAGCATGAAGCATATTGGAGCAAAGCATAAGCAACATTATGAGTGAATGAAAGTTTGTGATTGGATATTTATTCTTGATACTTGGGGACAATATGTGGTAGACATGTACCGCAGATGCCCTATTATTAGCTTCAGGGCTGGAGTGAAGACCACTGGGTGCACTTTATAGCTCTGAAGCTTGTAAGTGGACATTGGTGCTTAGTTTATCCTCAACATGTGATGTATTTGTGTTATGTCTAATTTGAATTTTTCATTATCTATACTGACTAAGCTATGGTAGAACAAGTCACCCTGTTAACCTGATGATCCAGTGGCTGAAATCATATCAAGACTCAAACACAGTGATAGTGTATTTGAGCCTTTTTACCAGACATTGCACAATAGTTACAGGTTAAATGTTGTTTGATATATATACTGTATTTGCATAGTATTTGTGAGTACAAACTCTGGTGGTACACAAGACAAAGAGCCTGAACAACTGTAAGGTTTTTTCAAAACCTGCTGCTTTTGTGGACTGCTGCTTCACACTACTTAAAGCTGCTGTTGGTCTAATTCCTTGAATGTAGGTCAAACCTGTTGCGATTAGCCTGCTCCTTTGGTTTGCTCTGGTGCTGTAGACTGAAAAATCATTCAGGGGGGAAATGTAAAGAAGTTACAAACATGTTGTGGCAGTCTCACTGACAGAAAATGTGCTGCTATTGTGTTAGTGTTCTTTGCTGCATAGCAATCACTAAGTCGGTCCCCTGGAGCAATTGCATTCACTGTTTCACATGACCACTGGAAATGGACCAAGGGGGGAGGAGAGGGCAAAACGTGAAATTAGCAAGACAAATGTTGGGAGTTAGAGAGAGAGAATTAATGGAAAAGGAAAGAAAGGGCTCAGGAAGGAAGACATGAGCAAAGAGATAAAAGGAGATGTGAAGAAACTGGTAAAATCAGCTGATGTGAAGACTTTTTTTTGGCTTCACGTAACACAGTATATACACAATATATTGCAAGAATACTTACCTTGCACAATGTAGGAATCCTTGTTGTTTGGATTTGAGTGTTGCCTTATTATCTTTGAAGAAAGTTTGATACTTTTTTTACCCCAGACTGCTCCTGTGTTCATATGGATCATCACAAACAATTGAAAAATTGTTCAAATCTAAATTTCCCACAACTTGAAATGATCAGTGAAGTAGCCATCGGCGCAAACAACAGTGACTGACTAAACCCTTCCTGCAGCTGCTTCAAAGTAGGAACCTTTTCTAGTGGATGATGGGGTATTTTACCTTTTATGTTACCCAGCGATGATTTACATTTACTTAGTTTTACACCGAATTTCTAATGAGTGCCACAAAAAGAATTTATGTAAATCTAACAAAACAAAACCTAATTTAAACACATCTGGCAAATGAAAAAAAGCACCACTGGATGGCTTTCACAGTGACACAGTGCCATTGAGACGAATGACACAAACAGCAACAAAGGGAATCAGATAAGAAAACAATGACGCTGCCTTTTGTTAAGATGAATTGTAAGAATACAAACATGAGAATCTGACAAAATTCAAACAACAGCAGCGACTTTACACAGGCTCTATAAAACTACTGAATGGTTAGCCTATGTGAATGTTTTATGTACTGTCCTTTTTCTTTGTTTGAGCCATTTAGTTGACCTCTGATGCCAGTGTAGCTCAGCTTTGGCCCTGCTCACAAGCACAGCATGGATACTGCATAGGCGGGCTCAGGAATGTCCTGCTGCAAATGTATATTCGAACGGTTTGCCACAGCGTAGAAAAACTTCAAGTGGATAATAGCATGGTAGTTCAAATGCAGTACAAGCCCCACTTAATTAAATGGCGATATACTGACTTTGCTGCTGTTATTATCAGGAAAAGACACCAGCTTCCTTTAGTTTTACCAGCAGATGTTGCAAAAAAGATTGAACACAAACAACCACTTCCCAATTCAATTCACCTGGCACAGGAAATGATGGGCAGATGACTGACAACAGAGAGCTTGTATCAGAGTACAGTGCTGTTAGTGTTGGTGAGATCCTGACACAGTATTTATCATTTATGGGGATTGATTTTACTGAATTCATACACATTTTCACCCCGTATACAACACATTACCACACTGACTTTGAGTAGTTCTGACCTCCTTTCAGCCTAGCAAATCAAAGTGCTCTTCTTCTCAAGTGGTTTATGCAGTGTATGATTTTAGTGCATCGAAGCTCATAAGCTTAATCAATGGTTTTACCACACTTCATGACTCATCACCCAAGTTTATGCTTCACTGTGTTCGGTCACTTGATGCCAGTTAACTGGTTAGACAACAGAATAGAGTATGTCTTGGTGATATGCAGGAGTTTAGCTCAAGAGTTTTTGATACTGTGGGTTAAAATAGTTAACTTGAAACAACGACCTTTTGTTCTGAAAAAGTGCACACGTCACCCATGTCATTACAACGTTGACTTCTTAGTTGTGATTGAAGTCTTAAGATTTCTTGAACAAATACATATTGTTTGTGTGTTTCTGTGTCAGTCTCTCCTCGGCCGGCTGCTGTAGACATGTTTCTGTTTTTGTACCGAGGATGAGAAGTGGGTCACATGCTTGAATTATCCATTTGCAGGATTGCATGCATCAGTGCCAAGAAATTGCATTACGTGGGAGACTTCTGCTTAGGAGACACGGAGACATTTCTGGAGGATGGAGGAGAGAGCTGAGCGAGGACGCACACAGGAGAATGGACGCAGTGACGGCATGGCCAGAGAACCACGCTCTGCTCCATGCACCAGCCTGAAGGTACACGAGCTAGCATGTTGTGACAGTTTGACTTTGTGTGTTCTACTTTTGTTTGTTTGAGGTGCTGGGCAAGTCTCTCCCCTCGCAAGATTTTGTCTGAATTTAGTTTGTCAAGATGTTTTTTTTTTCTTAAAAATTTTTAGTCAACTCAACAAAGACAACACATATATAACCTGTCTTCAAACATTTTCATATATTTGAATCGTTTAAATCCTCCCAAAACAATACAGAAAAAAACATACAGAAGAAAATGACAATTAAAAAAAAAAAAAAAAAAAATGCATTGCCGTCCATTGCAGGTTTTCTCTTTCAATACAACTTAGTTCTGTTCAGTTCAAATCAATGCTGTTGAAAAAATCCGCTTAATGTCCACTGAGTTAAGTTTAAGTTTAGTTCAGTTTGTTTTCAAACAAATGTTCACACAGGAAAAAGTTAGTTAATTGACAAGTCAGTAAGATCTCTACAGTCCAGTCAGTCATATAACCAGTCTGGGTTTTCCTGGAAGAGCTGCTGGCTTCTGCCAACAAGCAGTGAGAGGTGTAGCAGTGATTGATGAACTAAGATACCTGTGAGGATGGTTGTTAGAGGTGGTTGAACATTTGATCGCAACTTGTGAGCGATAAGACAACCTCACGTTTGAATAATATCATTGCTGAACTGAATCACTTTCTGAAACAATCTGTTCAGTTCTCAGTTCAGTTGAACGCTCAGTCAGATTTAAGCGAACGTCCAGGGACAGACTTACTGTTTCAAGTCACAGAATCATCCAGTGATGTGTTCGCAGGGAGTGAGTGTATCACTGTGAGCGTGATTCACTTGAATCCATGCAAAAATTATTCATACACGTATACACTTATATACACTTGTGCACACTCATTCACAGGAATGATTCAAGTCATTTCATTCGCAGGAAGAATGGGGTGTGTAGGTACGTTATTAATCCTGGAGGGAAATTACTTAGTAACAGCAGGAACGCATGTCAAGTTCAACATGTCACGAGTAGCATATAGAAACAAGTAGCTATGAACAAAACATTTATAGGAAACAGGAGAACAAAAAATAAATAAATAAATAAATTGTGGCAGGACAAAATATGGATGAATGTCAAAAAAATTGAACAGCATTAAACTACGTTAATTACAGCATTAAATATGAATGACAACTGAATATACAGTACATTCGGAAAGTGTTCAGACCAGATTCTTTCAATGTCATGTTCGGCCTTATGCTAAAATAAAAAAAAAAAGATTTATTTTTTCACTCAATATGAATTTTAGAATTTTTGGCAAATTTATTAGAGAGAAAAAACTGAAATATCACATTGACATAAGTATTCAGAGCCTTCGCTATGACATTTGAAATTTAGCTCGGTTTCCTCCCATTTCTCTTGATCATCTTTTGGAAGGCTTGAGGAAGGGTACAAAAACGTTTCTGCTGCATTGAAGGTTCCCAAGATGGAAGACGTGTTCGACAACCAGGACTGTTCCTAGAACTGGCCCCCATCGAAAAGACTTTCCGAATGCACCTTACATGTTGGCATATATATGAATGGTAGAACACATTAGCAGAGCAAAAAATGGAAAAACTGAAAAGTGAGAGTCAGCATCTCGTGATGCTTGTTCAGTGATTCATTCACTGAAGGTAGAGTAAGAGCTGAACTGTAGATCAGTTCAAAAGCCATAAAAACCAGTGCTGATCTCTAATGTTCAGTGAGGAAATCATGAATTATAAACAGAGTTTGGTGTGTTTGTTAAAGTGACGGCACTTCTGTTTCTGGAAGCCGGGGATCATGAGGAATATACACCGCTCTGCTGTGTTTCAGTTCAGCTACGCAGTCGCGACAGTCAAGCACTGAGTGATTTGGCGATTGAATCTTTTGAACAAATCTTTTTTTAACGAACTGACTCTAGTGATTCAGGATACTGAAAAGAAAAAACTATTTTGATGGTGATGCAAACTGGGAACAAATCAGTAAATACAGTGTGCAAGGGGGTCTTTCTGGGGCTGTTTACAAGCAGCACCCGGCAATTCTGGTTGGCACACTGTCGTTATGAATAGTAGGATAAAGGAGCTCTAGCTGACAGCTATTTCTTTAATGGATGCTGTGTGTGTGTATGGGTTGGGGAGTCATATGCTCTCTCAGTACGTATGCTGGAATGCGTTTGTGTGTAGAAATCAGTGCTAAATCTGTTAACAAAATTACACCAACAGCCCAACAAGTCACAAGGATGATGTGTGTGTGTGTGTCAATGAGGGATACTGTACATTTTAACCCGTGACCTCTCTGTCTTAATGTAAAGGATTAGTGGACTGCCCGAGGAACTGAATCATGCCTCTGTTCTTCTATTCATTCTCATCAGTTTAAAGTTTAAAGAAAACTTCACATGGCTATAGTGTCTGTGCCCTGTGTGTCGGCACAAGACAGTGTCAGGTAGCCAGTCAACAAACACTGTTCAAACACAGTGCACTGCTTTTCTGTACGAGACTTACCTTTTCCTGGAATTAATTAAGGAGAAGGCAAGGCTGTACAGTGCTTATGTGTCCTTCCTTCCTTCCTTCCTTCCTCCCTTCCTTCCTTTTAGTTACAAAACAAAACTCAATAGATACACTCTACCTTATTGTTCTTTGTCAAAGACATTATTTAAGTTCATTTTTGATGCAGGAAAAGCAGTCCTCAACTCAGTCTCACCTCAAAGTGAGAAGTAGTTGCTATTCTTGAGCTTTCAGTCATATCACATGATCTTAAACGGCAGGGGGAGTTTGCCATGTTCTTAGCACTTCAATGATTTCTCTTGCATGTTGGCTTAAAAGTGGAGTTTTAGCAGCAAGTGCAAACAAGGTCCTTTGAATGGCTTTTCTTAAGTTGTCAATCATATCATGTGTTCTTCATCAGCAGTTAAAAAAAAGGAATTTAAGTTGAAAAAAAAATCTATTTAGTCCTTGCAAAGTTTCACATCAACTCCCTGACAAAGACTGCTGGAAAAATCTCTACATCTAAGCCATTTTATTGCCAAACTTACTTCTCAAAGTGCCTTTAGATTAAAATACACTTGAAGCTTATACTTGAAGCCTTTGCAGGAAGTAATGAGTCAAAAGTGTCAACAGTAACTATGATGTATTACCAGTAGCTTACTGCAGCAAGTAAACATAGCAGAGCAGAAAACAATAGGGCTCCTGTTGTGCCATTTTCCATTTGAATGATAGAATGCAAGCTACTTGAAAATCAGTGATGTGGATGGTGGTCAGCGCCTTAAACCCTTGGCCGCCAAGGCACTCCATTACTCCTCTTTTGCTTTTGCTACTGATACACCATGTTTTAGCATTTACCGTTACCTGTTAATTGTCACGTTACATTTTCTAGTATGCGGACTATATAACTAAAATACTGTTGATTCTGAATTTCTACATAGATGGTGCATGTGGAACTGTAGTGCATCTTTTCAGGGGGCAACCCAATAACCGAGTGGTTAGGGTACATACCACATTGGCGCAAATTTTCAAAGCAGTAATGTTCAAAACAGGCATCATTCCCTTCCCCTCTCGACTCAAGTTTGCCCCGTTAAAGTCACTGAATTACACTGTTAATACAAACTTGTGACTGTTTCAAATTAAAAGCCCTGTAGTGTTTCAGTAAGCAGAAACCCTCCAATTCTAAACAGGGCTTTCATTGTGAAACATTTTCTAGGCAGCCCATATGCAAGAACAACTGGACTAAAGGATTAAAGGAAGACAAAGCAAAGTGGGTGACAATGAATGAATCAAATACTTAAGATGAATAATCCAGAACAACAACGTGTTGAAAATAGTAAGATTATATTGTTGAATATATTAAATTAAAGTGGTGGAAATATACATTGTGCTTAACAGGCATGCACATCATATGATAGTCACCAGGAGTTCGTCCAACCTTGTTTTTTTCTGGCCTGTGTTTGGGGGCCAGCTTTTATTTGACAACCCCCCCTGTACAAATTTGCCACAACAATGGCACAAACCAAGAGGTGGTAAAATAAAGGCTTTGCCCATTATCATCAGTGGTGGTTGCGAAGGCAGGACATCATCATAATGGAGACCATCAGTACATCGGGAGGCAGGGGTATTCCAAGTACATAAATTTAGTGACCAACAGGGTTAAGTTAATTTAGAGTAAGTGGTAAACCACGTTAAAGAAGAGCCCTTTGGCTTTGACATAAAAGAGAAAAAAAGCACTACAAAACACAATACTACAATAATACAATACAATATTAAAAAATAAATGATTAATAAATACAAGCAGAAACAGGGCTAGTATCCAGATCGTTGCTTTCATAGGATTGGACACCAGGCCTTAGTGGAGGGTCAGTTGGCTGAAACTATGTCTTCTTCCACCAACATGAAAGTCAGTAAATCCAGAAATGAGATCAGACACTCTTCTGGCTTTTTCCCACATGAAAGTGATGTGAGACAATGGTGTTCAAGCAGCTTATCATAATACAGACCACAGTGGCAGGACAGGTTTTTGTTTTTTCTCAGAATTGTTTGGCTCCCTGACCGGCTGGGTGGGACATGGCACAGCCCGTTTCGACTCTAATCCGGAGCTCAATGTTATTCTCTGCTTTTTGTTAATTCCACCAGTAAGACTAGAACTTTGGTGCAACAATGTCCCTGTGTTCTTTCATTTCTTATTCATTTCTTGCTTGAAACACCATCTCAAAACTCCCCAAACACTTTCTAATGATGGTCTGTATAGTATAATTAGTTCTTTTCTACTTTTGGACATCACTTTTACAAATAATAGAAAAGTTTGTGTGTGTGTGTGTGTGTGTGTGCGTGTGCGTGTGTGATCCTGTGTTAGTATGAGGTGTGTAAAATAAGTGAGCTAAGAACACAAGCAGGTCACAGGTCACGAGGAGGCTTTGTTTGAATTTTCTCACAGACTTAATGTGAATATCTTTGTAGTGAACTTTAATCACAATGAGGCCACTGCTCATTTAACACTTGGTTGAACACCAATTAAGAGTGCACAATGAAAATATCATTGCATGCCACTGTTGCAAATCCCGAAATGACGTTATTCAGAAGAAGACATCCATTACCAATGCATTACTTTCTTTACTTAATAAGGAAAATAAGGATATCACTTTTGACATTATTTACAGTAGTGTTATTCTCTAAAAATTAATCAAAATGCATTCACCAATACCATTGGTTATAATACAGAAAATGCAGTTAATCAGTGTCTTGCAAAGAGTTGGACAATACCACTCCCATATCTATTTGGCCAGCAGCTGCTTAGCTTAGCTGAGCATAGACACTGGGAAAAGAGAGAAAGAGCTAGCCTGGCTCTGTCTGAAGGTAATAAAATGCACTCCACATTCTGACAGCAGAAAGCAAAATAATTTTCCTTGATAGACATATTTATGCAGATTATAATTGTACAGAAAATGTTGTGGCATAGTTCTGTTAAAATCTGATAAGCAGTGCAAGTAAAACTATTTTCACTGTTTTGTAATTACAGAAAATTAAACGACTATACTGCTGCATAAATGGTTTTCCACAAAGATGAATCTCTCAGAGACGATTGACAACTTAGTTAAAACAGGCTTTGCTAAATCATTTGCCTATACTTTTTTTTCTTCAGTTTTCATTAGTCAGGGTTTGACATTGTGCACATTAAGGTCTCTATTTTTGTGAAATAAGTTGTGCAGATGGTGTTTCTCTAAAAGACTTAAATAGTTGGAATGAATGATGAATTTGATTTTAGCCACTAACCCAGTGGTCAGCAACTGGCAGGCTGCCAGCAATATCTGTCCTACCAGATTATTTTGATAATGAGATTTTTTTAATTTGATAGTATCAGACCGACAGTGCCACATTAAGTTGTAATGTCCAAATAGATAAAAATCTACCCCCAACTGAAGAATGCTTATACTTTTATCTACGTTGAAAGTGAATGACAGACACAGTCAAGGCATTGGGCCGCAGGTGGCACTGTAATCAGTGCACAGTGCCTGGTGGCATCAGTTATCCACATAATCATTAACTCTTTAGCGATTTTGCCTAAATAAACATGCAAGAAAGTTCTCTTTTTTTTTTCAGCAAGGCTTTATTTTACGCTATTCTCATCTTTTATTCTGAAAGGTTCTGACAGGAAATTTCAAAGGTTCTGTTGCGTACTTGACATACGTCTGACATAGCGGACATAGGATGTGTAATATATACTTAAAAGAAAACTCCAGTTCTGTTAATTAGTCAAACATAGCCTATAATATGTGACTAGGGATGGACTTCTGATGAATCATACAGATCGTCATTAAAAGCTGATGTATTGAGATATTTCATTTCGAACATTCAGCCGCTGCTAACCAAGCCAGTTTTAACTGTTAAGCATCTAGCCCACTAACTGTAGCTGGCGACTGCAGTCCTTCTTCTGCTCTGCTGCCTTGCTGAGTTTGGCAGGGCAGCACATGCACCAGTTCTCCACCTGAACAGAACAAGAACCACCGTGTGGTTGTGGATAAAGAACAGCACCCAGCAGGCAAACATCCAAAAATGGGTCAAAGGGCAAAAAGATATGAATCACAACTTTCACAACAATATCAGAGCAGAAACAACGCAGATCAAAATTAAGATCGTGGATTGTGATTCTGCCCAAGAAAATTTTCATATGATCTTTTTGCCAGATCGCCCATCCTTACATGTGACTGTGGACCACAGCGCCACACGTGAACAGTAACCAAGTAAATGTAACCAAGTAAATTCCAGTTTCATTTTTATCAACTGATTTCTTAAATTAGCCTTTGATTATGTTCTGGCTCACCATCTTATGGATTAGAAAAAAATTGGCCCGAGTACAATCTTACATGCTGACACCTGCACTGACCTATCATGTTATTTCTGTCTCATGTTTTTTCTTTCACTCTGTACTTTAAACTGTTGAAACATGTTTATGTGAGGGGCCTGCATGCATGAGCGATCTGAATCAGCTTCATTTCTCATGTTCTTTAAAAGCAGTGTGGTCCTCACCATGGCACATTAAAAGGTTACACTGGATGCGTGAACTCTATGACCTCTGTTATCTAAAGAATGCAGGGGTGCAAAAATAAAGTATCTTTGATATGATTTTCACAAGCATACGTCTGTAATGGACCCATTATGGTACAAACAATGTTATTGTGAGTCACAGAAGTGGGAACTAATCTTCTTATGGCCACCAAAACTGACACTTTGTTGGTGCAAAAGCTTGAGTCAGCACAAGCACAATACACCGTCTTAAACAGCTTTAATAGTACAATTAAGACTCTAACACTGATCTTGCTGGCTTAATTCCCATTGAGAGCCACCGCTGTTATGTATAATATGTCCATGGCCCTCTGGAATTTCTGACACTTCCCCTTTCTCTTCCTTCTTTACATTGAAGATAACTAAAATTATTTATTAATTTCATATAAACCTCTGATCAAGTCCATTTTGAGTTGCTCAGAAAACAGATTCACCATTTAAATGAAGGAGGACAGACTGGAAATAGTCAATAAGAAAAGCCTTCCCCTTGCTTTGGAGGGTCACATATGTGTACGCATGATTGCTTGCAAGTCAGTACCCCCCCCCCAGGAAATGCACTTGTGATGAGCTACTTTCGTTAATGCCCCACAGCCAGTACTGGTGGTCAGCATGATCTCAACAGAGGTCTGTTTGCATTGATGGGCCCTCTCACATCATATCATGTAGGGATAAGACAAGTTGTTACTCTTATCTCAGTCCTGATTATCTCACAATTGTTGAACGCGCTGAATAGACTTCCACTCAGAGCTAGCTCCCTCTCTAACTTTGTTAAAGTGGTTTTACCAGCACTGGTGTTGTAGTCAGCTGCTTCCAATTCCAACTACCACTAAATGGTCAAAGGGTCAAACTGCATCCTCAGTGCTGATGATTTGCACTTGATGCGTGATTTTGTCCTGATATATGCTGTATTTATACTATTGGTAGATAATATTTTAGTTCTTTCTATGACCGTGGTATGTCTGGCAATGTGACTCTCATGTGCACTGCTTCTCTTTTGTCAGCGCTAGATACCCATGGCTCTTGCAGTATAAGAACAAAGGCCACAAACCATTACTTATTCACAAGCACTCAGGGAGACAGAGCAAGATTTCAATTGGGTCTATAGGCAACACAAAGGTTTTATTCTTCTTCTGTCTAAACCCTGCTCTGTTAAATCACTGCAGTGAAACCACTGTCATTTCTCTCACCACACAAACTGGCAAGAAAGGAGCAAGTAGTGTTTTGAAGTGAAAAATATCAGAGAAAAATATAGATGCAAAAGAGAAAGAGTTAAATCCCCATGACCATGTGAAAAACAGGCAATGTTGGTCTCTCCTGCATAGATACACACACACACACACACACACACACACACACAAAATTCATCCAGCTAAAGTATAACTGGTCTCTATATGTCTTATTGACGTCTAGGTACGGTGTATTAGCTCTACTGGCTCAGTTGTGGCAAAAGAAACATGCAGTGATTAACCTAATTGAATACTTGGGATGGGCTTGTTCCAGTTCTTATGATGTCATGCCAGGATTGTTATAGTGGCTCCTGTGTGTCTGTGTGTGTGTGTGTGTGTGTGTTGTTGGAGCACATTGTTGCATAAATAAACATGATAACATGTTTTCTTTAGACTTGAAATGATTTTTTATACATCTAGTTAGTGTATCTACATACATGCTTGACAGACAGACATTTCTTTGTGCTTTTTTCTGACACACACAAAATAGTAATCTGATTATCAGGTTATCATATATGTTTTACACCTAATATTGTCTCTGTTACCTGAAGGATCAAAAGCAATCAACACTACATTTCTTGTCGAAATACTGTTAAGTTGAATGAAATGAGCAGAGTGGACAGCCTACACAGTTCATTTTTCGTTTCATTAGAGAGGTGGAAAGGTCACAGGAGACAGAGAATACAAACCCTAAAGGGGATATGTTCCTACAGGCAAACATGTGACTCTAGATTAGATTAGTCGACCATTCCTGAACATCAATTTGTTTTCATTTCTGATATATTTCACAGGAAGCTGGGTTTATCACATACACGACTGCCATATTTCAGTGTCATCTGTTTCCTAACTGAAGGTGGAAATGGCCTGACCAATGAGGGCTTTACCTGACAGTTCAGCAGTCTCTTCCAGAGAGACAGAGATGTTGTGTTCAAAGTGTATTTCGTGATAGACTGGTAGTTAATTATCTAATTACTCCCTATCAAAAGTATATAAATGCCACATACACTCATAAATTATACAGCAGCTATAGAAGGAAAACTGGTGATAAGAGAGATTTATTTTCTCTATAAATCCAGAGTGCTTCATATCTTTGTAACACCAGCTCAGGGCAAGATCATAACTTTCTCAATTTCTCAAAATCCTAAGGAAGCAGGGACTGCTTTGGAACGATGCCATGCTATCACACAGTCCATATTATTGTTGTGCCTTTTAATCTCCGTGTTGGTACTTAAAAATTTTCTCGGTGCTTTGGATGATTGCAATCTGGCTCACATTAAGTCACTGCATTATCTTGGTTCAAGTGAAGCCAAATGTTGATCATAAAGAGCTAATAACTTTTAAAAGACTGATTACATTTGAAATGATCTTAAGAGAATGTGGTAGAAAATGATTTTTTTTTGTTACATTTTATAATTTAAAAAAGCCAGAGCCAACCTATTTTGTCATTTTATTAATTTTGTTTCATTGGATTTTAGATCAGGAACTTACATTTCCTACCCTGTAAAAAACGTTCTTGTGCCGTGAATAGGTCTTGTAAACTGAATTTATCTGTCAGGGCTTGACAGTGTTAGTGTTTCACTTGCGTCTGCGACTAAAAATAGACATGTGTGAACTGTAAAAAGTATTTAGGAGCATGTGTGTGAATAAAAAGTATCACAAAATTCAGCTCAAGCAGCCTCTTTTTTTAACAAAAAGGTTAATAACAACAACAACAATGAAGATGACGCACTGGGCTGAACCAATGTTGAACCATTGTTGTCCTTTGAAAACAATCTGCTTTAAACTCTTTAAACGGCATGAACAGTGTCAACACCTGGAAAAGTAGTTCTTCTTAGTTTAAAGCGTAACAACATAAAAATAAATACAGTTTGAAGCAGAAAAATGAAAAACTTTTTGTGCTTTTTGTATTCAAATAAATTAAATCATGATGCATATGAATGTCTCCTCATAAGTTCTTCGCACAACATATATGAGCACACATGCTCCATGTGAAAAAGTAAGCTTCAAGCCCTGTCTGGGGTTTTGGCACGACTGCCACGACTGAGTCTGTTTATTAGATTTCCTTTGGTCATAACTGTGAGAATTGTTGATCTGGGCCCAGTCACTGTCAGAGGTTGCTCGCTGCTCTTCAGTCTCATTATAGCAAAAATTAAATCAAGACGAGAAAATGATCCACTGAGATGCCTTCTATGTCAGAGCTAGGGTTTAGTGGCAGAGTTTGTACTTTTTTTTGTGTTGTGCATGATTTTGACTTGTTTTATTATAACGAGGCCCTATGCTAGTAAACCCTACATGAATTACTTTCTCTCTTTTTTCAATAAATTCTCCATTTGTCTGGCTTGCTCTCTTCACTCAGATATAAACCTGCTATAATTCTCTTGTTGTTGTTGACAGCTCGTGTTCTCAAACCTACACTTTGTGTGCATTTCCATCCCTCTCCTCCCACTCAAAACCGCTTCCGTCATCCGAACCTCATTATTCCTGCAGTGCTGGCACTTGTTAATTAGTGAATGTTGGACCACTGAAAGTAGGTTAATGAGGGGAGTTCATGCATCGTAGCAACCACAGTGATATCACACAAGTACTTCTTTTTCTGTCTGTTCCTTGTGGACAAAACATGTGCGAACATCACACAGTCAAGTAGATAATTGAAAATGATAATTAGGTTAAAACAGTGCATTTGCTCATTTGTAGTTTAACACTCCTGTTAATCTCTTTCTTTGTTTCTTTCTCTTTCCTTTTCTCATCTCACTCTTTTCTCCCAGATGTTTCTGGTGGCTCTGTCCTTTGCCTATTTTGCAAAGGCTCTGTCGGGGAGCTACATGAAGAGCACAATAACTCAGCTGGAGAGGCGCTTTGACATCCCCAGTTACCTAATAGGTGTCATTGATGGGAGCTTTGAGATAGGTGAGTAGGCCTGCCAGTCACTGCTGTTATTTTGTTGTTCTGTTTGCAGCCTGTGTGTTGGGCTCCCCTCCTCTCTCTCTCTCTCTCTCTCTGTCTTTGCGATGGAAATATGAATGGGTCACAGAGATATTCAAGCTGCAGATAAAGGATTCATCAGGCTTCCAAGAAGAGGACAGAGGGGTGTGTGTGTGTATGTGTGTGTGCGTGGTGAGTCATAGTGTCGACCAGGGACATTAACAGGCTCCAAGCTCTGCTTTTGCTGTCGACAGTCGGAATTTGTAAGCTTTTTGTTATGCTGTAACTTCTCCATACTGTTAATTTAATCTCAGTCCCCCCCCCCAGTGATGTACATGGGAATCATCTGGCATTTACCAGCTTTTATCTGACATGTGAATCAGCTACAAGCAGGCAAGACCCTTCAGGCAATTCCAAAATAATTTGTTGTGTAAGTGCAACACAAACTGCCGAGGTCTGTGCAGACACTTAGAAAATATCAAACAATTTTCTTGTAACACATGACCGATATTGCTTTTTCACATTTGGAAAGTAGGCTATCTTAGGGACCCTTAATCTTTTCAAAGCAAAATGAGGTAGATGGTAAAAAAAAACCAAAAAGGGATGAAAAGATCCTTACTAAAGCCTGACTGATATTTTGGCATGACCAATAGTATAACTGACTTATCACAGATATTAGCCTATGTATTTATCAACTTACTCTATATGTTGGCTCATAACTAACAAGACATTGCTGCCACCCAACATTACTATGTTTATATCTCAAACTGAAGGTGCGAGAGATTAAAAAGTAAAATTCACCCATCTATCATTTACCCTGCTCATCCTTTATCCTTGCTCATAATTGCATAGGACAGGAGTTGTGGTAGTCCCTGTGCAGGTGCCCAATCTACCACAGGGCCCAAAGTTTCAGACAACATCAAATATTAAAAACAATCAGTATAACAATCAATCTAGACATCAAAATATGAATCCTTAAAGGAGAACTGTGCCATATACACATTAAAGTCTGTTTCAGGGTCTAGGGGAGTATTACTGCAGCTGGGAAAAAATGTCATATAAAGCCTTTTGTGGCTCCAGAGAGAGCTGCGAGAAATCTGATGGACTGCGTCAAGTGACGTAATTTGATCCCAGAATCTCTGTTAAATGAGTGCAATGCTACATCGGCAGAGTGCTCTGAGGATATAGAATAGATGTGGTCAACCTCAAGATGAGGCATCAAGGATAGCACAATGCACAGTTTTTAAGTAAAAATCTAAATCAGCAATTTTTCTTTTCTGTGTTTCAAACAAATTTCTGGTTTGATATCCCCGATAAACAGTACTGGTAATTTAATATTTCATAGAATAAAAGTTATTTTTAAATTATTTGATGAAATCACAGATTTAATTTGTGATAATGTGCAGCTAGTAGATCTGGCTTGCAGTACAGCTGTATACGTAGGCCTATGACAACTATTGGACATACTCTATATAACCTGTGGTTCCTCTAAGGAATTCTTCATGGCAGTCAGCAAAACGTGTTCCCAGATTGTGCCCTGACCTGTTTCTAGGTCAATTATGTAAGGCTGGTCCATTCAGTGGCAGCGTCTCTTGTAGGCTATAAATCATACATAAAGCTTGCTGAGTTAGATGAGAGCCAAAGAGACATGATTCACACAAGAAGAAAGACGTCATCCACTATAAGTCATTCTACTTCTGTTCTATTACTGTCAGACCGGCAGTTTTGGCCGTGGGTAACATGATAGTAGTGAAGAATAATAATAATTTTTTTTCAATAACATTAGTCAACCTGTTGATTTTCTGTTGGAGGTGGGGTGTATCTGCCAGAGGAAAAGGGGAGGATGACACCTCCGGCGCAATCAGAGTTGAATACCCCGGCTCTCTCTCCCTCTATCTCTCCATCTCTATGTCTCCTGTGAAAGCTGCTTCTCTCATGTGGCCTAGGCAACAGGCTTTTTCTATAGGACCGTTGCCAGGGCAACATAGAGGCAGAGCAGGGCAGCGTGAAGAGGAAAGAAAAAAGGAGAACAGAGCAGAGGGAAGACAAATGGTGAGAAGAGAAGCAGAAAAGGACAAAAATGAAGAATAATGAAGACGAGAAGGGGGAGTGGAGAGTAATAATGATGGATGAGGATCTTTTCAGAAAACAAATTAGATAGATGAGCTTAACCGATTGAACCCAGCTGAATGTAAGTGCAGGTTTGTACATATTCTGCATTAATCATTCTTAATATGTTCCAGGATTTTTATAGTATCTGAACAGTTAAAGCAAACACAATGAAATGAGTTGTAAAGTAAAAAAAAAAGATCGCCCTTTTTCACTCTCACTGCTCTCACTGTAATTACCATGTAGAATACTATAGAAGATTTAAGCACTATTAAGAATTCCTGTAACTACACATAAAGGTTAACTTCACATGTCCCTCTATCTCTCAAACACACACACGCATACATGTATGCACACACGACAACAGCTGAAGGATTGTTGGAGGGTTTGACGTCATCCCATCAAGCAAACCTTTACCTTTACCTTTAGGATCTGGCAACATGGTGTAAGCTTATCTTTCTAGGCCACTTTCCAACCCTGTTTACAATGGAGTTTCCAAGTGACTGATCATGGACAATTCACTGAAAGGTGACAATGGAGAAATGGCCATGTTTCTACCTAGGACTGTTTCATTTTCATGCCATCTAACACATCTGCTGCTTCACGCTGTAGATGATTAAAATCTCTCGTTGTATGACCACCTCATCTGCTTTACAAACTATAGATGTACACAACAGTCTATAACTCTCAGCTTTCATCTGATACTTTTCACATGGAAATTTAATGCAGAGGGTAACTGTACTTGATTGTACTTGAAGATACTTAAAGATGTTTCACCTCTCAGCTCATAGGATTCTTCAGTTCTGACTGGGGAGGAGACCCTTGATGTCACTTAGTTTGTTGTTGTGAATGGTAAATGGACTGCACTAATAGAGAGCTTTTCTAGTCATATCAACCACTCAAAGTGCTTTTTATACGCACGCAGTATACACTGGGATCAATTTGGTGTTCAGTATCTTGCCCAAGGACACTTCATTCAGAATGGTGGAGCCAGGAATCAAACCACTGACCTTCCTATTAGCAGACCACCCACTCTACCCCCTGACAGTTGTCAGAGTCGTTGGAGTCACCTGAGGCCAAGTGTCAACAACAGATGGCCTTCTTTGCTCTTCTTTCCATCCAGGAAGGGAAGGCTGTGGTGTCACTAAACAAAGACTGAAACATCACCATCCTTCCGGCAGTTAAGGGCAGATAGGGGAAGATACACGGTGGTCCTAAACACAGCAGACTACCATTCCCTCACCACACTACTCAGTGATGCCAATACATACGAAACACTGAGGCGAGACCACTATAAGAAGACTTTTCTTGGATAACAGTAACCTGGATGACTGAGAATCTTCACAGACGTATACTATTATACTGATATGTGCCCACAGAATAAATAGTATACCAGCTCATGCATATAGGGAAAATAACTTTTCACACTTGGCTTTTACATTGCATTTTGTAGTTGAAAATGTATTTACACATTAATTTTTAATTTTGTTATATTTGAAGCACTTAATTTTGAAATTCAAGCATAATTTAATGACATTCTTGTAAAAAACAACTGATGTAAGTAGGTGGCCAGCATACTGTACAGAGCTACATCTGAAGTACCCACATCCTCAGAAAAAAAGACGAATAAAACAAATGTAATAAAGCAATGATCTGCTGCTTCTCAAACTAACTGTTCTCTTTAACTCCTGTTCTTTCTTCTGCCTGACAGAGTGTACAGTAACACTCTAAATCCCTCATCCCTGGTGTCTGGCTCTGCCTCTATCCTTGCAGGTAACCTGTTGGTGATAGCTTTTGTTAGTTACTTTGGGGCCAAGCTCCATCGGCCAAAGATCATTGCAGTGGGTTGTGTACTGATGTCCATTGGCACCTTCATCATCGCTCTGCCTCACTTCATCATTGGACGGTGAGTAAAAGGAGCCAGGAGTAAAAGGAGGTCTTGTTTAAATTTAGCTATAGACTCTAAATCAGATACATGTAGTGCATGAGTTTTCAACACGTCAATAACAGGTAGACAGAAGCTACATAGTGCAAAATTTGATGTATTTTTTTTAGCATGCCAAGATTAAACAACCCAGTAAAGATTTTATTTAAAAAATGTGCTTTAGGCTAGACAGAAATTATGTAGTGAAGATGTTGTTTTGATCTGCATCTCATTACTTTAGAAGCTGTGCCAAACAATAATATACCAGTTCATATCCACAAGATTAATAATATCCTGTATCACTAATCAATTTACAGTGGCCCTTAGGGTCAAAACACAACAACATTGCATGAAACACAACAACATTTGAGATTATGTAAAAGGTGGGACAAGCTTCTTGTTTGTGATTGGATATAACCCAAATTCCTGGCAACAGTTCAATGTCATTTCCAACAACAAACAACACACTGCAGAGGAGAAGTGGTAGCATGAAAATTGATTTGTCAAGGCATAGTTTTTTCAAAAGCCAAAGGCTCCTTTAGACTGGCCAATTAGCCATCTAAAGGACTTCTGTGTAGCTGACCCTTCTAATTAAGTTTAACACAGGCCCAGAGTGCCATCAGTTGCCTAACAGTGAAACAAACAATCACAGCAGAGTAGAGTTTATTGCGTCACTCCAGCTGATCCAGTCTAGCACCCAGTCACCTTAACACATTAACACACATTAAATTTGAATTGATTTGGGTTTTGTCCAAACACAAACGAAGAGTGTTGTCCCATTCTTTTCACAATCTGAAATGTGTTTTCTGAAATGTTGTGTTTTCACCCTCAGGGCCACCGTACCAATTAGATTAAGTCTCAATGACACAACATGAACATCAAATACATATTTTTGTTTCAGGAACTCTGTATCATATTTTGCATTATATTTCTTGTATATATAGTTTGAGTTAACATACACAAATTCCACCATCATTTTCCCTGTGACACGGCTGGCTCAAAACCCATGACAACAACAACGGGAGGTGACACAAAAAGTTGCACCATACAATTAACTTTATTATCAAAAAAGTAAATAAGAATATCAAAAAGGTTATGGGATATGAGGATCAGCAAGTCAGTAGTGTAGGAGTGTTTGCATGAGTGAAGCGCTAAGATGTGAGGTGTTCAATGGCAAAAGATAAAAAAGAAAACCCCAGAACGCAAGCAAGGTATGTGGAGCAGCATTTCCCCTTGCCCCCTTGCCCCCTTGCCCCCTTGCTCCCTTGCTCCCCCCCTCCCCCCCATGGCACAGGTCAGAGAGAGTATTTATGCCACTGAGAACACCAGGCCCAGGTGTTCCCAATATTCAGTCACCTGGCCACACCTACTGGGCACCTGCAACACAAAACACAAACACAGAGACAAACAGCCGGCCCAGCAGCTAAGAGAGACAGGGTCGTCACACCTGATATATTACTGTACCGAGTGTAGCACTGCAACTCTTGCCTATTCAGCCTATACAGCAAACATATTGCTGTCCCAGTAAGTCTTGACTGTAGATGCATGTTTGTGTTTCACTTTTCCATTTTGTTCTGTGTCACTTTGAATTTGATTGTATCTTATAACCACATAAAATGATTACTTTATCTCTGTCTCATGGGTTTACCAGTTCCATTTGTGTTTTGTGTCTAGCTATGAATTTGAAACATCGGTGCGGTGGGTAGCGAACTCAACACATAACCCCTCTCCATGTCCGGTGGGCTCACCAGCTGACCTGACCCAAGATGGTAAACTGCCTGAAGTACCAGCCACAGGTGAGTGTTCACACACATACACATTAGTGTAGACAAGTAAAGATGTCCGATTACACTTGTCTTTTCCTCCAGGTTGTGAAGGTGACTCTA
Organism: Trachinotus anak; assembly: GCF_046630095.1. Classification (NCBI taxonomy): domain Eukaryota; kingdom Metazoa; phylum Chordata; class Actinopteri; order Carangiformes; family Carangidae; genus Trachinotus; species Trachinotus anak. The sequence continues at coordinate 16,945,080 of NW_027273865.1, forward strand.
ACCTGTCGATGTGGATCTATGTGCTCTTGGGAAATGTCCTGCGGGGGATTGGAGAGACGCCAGTTCAGCCTCTTGGGATCTCTTACATTGATGATTTTGCTACTGAGGAGAATGCGGCCTTATATGTGGGTAAGAAAAGCACGACTCTTAAAACACTCACAAAAAAAAAAAAAATTTATAATTTATTACGTTGAGTCAAAACTCATGATCTGCAATTTGTAAAATAAACATTGATTCCTGCACCAGTGAATCAGTACTGTTCTTCTCAACCCTATCAAACATGCATATACAAATAAGGTTTCTTATCATTGGCCTGATATGCATGGTACACTTTTGTGGACAAGCATATGACTAATTATAGTAAATTTGTAGAGTACAGAAACATCCTCAAGACATCATATACTGCTCTTTTTATTGTTACACCATAAACAAGCAGTACACATGGTTCCTGTATAGACGCTAGTTAAATTTCCATACAGCTGTATTCACCCTGGAGTGTACACTATACATAGTATAACATAGTTTTGCATGGTTGAAATGCTAAGTCAGTCTGTTAAGTCATGATGATGACCAAGATATATGACCAAGCCTGTTATTGGTCTGACTGATAAAAATGTTCAGCACATATTGTAGGTGAGGTGTCAACAATTAGCAATAACAGTTATGTATATGGAATATAGTAGGCATCCTGTAATTGGTCAGTTTCCATGTTATCGAGGGACGCCTGTGTATCAGATGTACAAACACAGTGATCATGTATGTTGCCATCTTTGGTTCTGTAAACCTCCAGTTTTGTTTGGGCTGTCGATCCTCATGTAGAACTGAGCCAAGGCCAGCAGGCAGCTCAGTCAACAAAGACAAGATGAGGGTAACAATACTTGATGAAATAAATAACAAAGCTCTAGAATATGTATTCAATAGAACTTACTTATACTGATGCCACCATGACATCATCTTCCAGTCATCACCAACACATCCTCCCTTAATGCAACCATTTTATGAATTCAGGAAGCGCAAAAAGGGCTATCCCCTCATCACACTTAAATGAAGGTTTTTGCTGCTACTCAGGGATTAAGGGGAAACTAACCTTTGGAATGCTTGTTCCACAAGTCCACACACAAGTCCAGCAAAGGTACTCTTTCGCAGGACTACGGCAGGAAATCCTTGGTGTTCTGCAGTAGCAGATTTTGAGTATTGTTGAAAAAACATGCTTACTCAGTAAATCTTTCCAAAACACGTGAGGGTTTAAAACAGGTTTAAAACGTGTACATGTATGTGTAAGCCAATATCTATGTAAAATTTCTGTGTGAAAAATGTCTTTGTGGTTCTCTGTATTATCTACAGCATCTCAGTTCTTAATACACATAGTTAATGTCCTAACCAGTTTATGTGTTTTGTGTCTCTTTGGGTGTGTTTATCATGTCCTAGGCTGCGTGCAGACCATTTCGGTGGTTGGCCCTGTGTTTGGCTACCTACTAGGCTCCCTTTGTGCCAAAATCTATGTGGACATTGGATTTGTAAAAATGGGTGAGTTTAAACAGGAGTACATTTAATTTTAATGTCAGACCACTGCATCATATGCAGACTTGTCATTAGCTCTTCATCCTAGACTCTCAAAAAGCTCATGTGAATGTAGCAGGAAAGCAACTACTGCCATGACTTTGTGACACCATAGATTTATTGGTTACCTATTGGAAACTATAAAACTCTCCAGTGACCTGTAAGTGGGTCACATGAAATCAGAATTAGATATAATTTAAAATTTGATATAATTAAAGCAAACCCAACATTCTGTCAAAGCCAAAAATGTAGAGAAGACCTTTCCTACAGAATACATTCTGGCATGTCGCAAGAAGAAAAGCACAGGTGTTAATAATACAACTAACAGCGGCAGAATGTGGTTTCAGGGTCCTGGTATTGTTCATGCTGGCTTACTGCAATGGCTTACTGGACGCTTGAATAGAACGGAGCCATTGTTAATGTTATTAGTCACACCTGTGCCTTTGGTGCCATTACAGGTCAGAATGTTCTGCTCATAAAAAGGGCTTTTCGTTCATAAAACCGAGGCATGATGTTATCAGATACAACAACAGGAGGACAGACTCAGAACAGGTGTGCGGGATTAGCCTCAATTAGCTAATGAATGAGACCAGGTGAGGGAGATGAAGGACGAACTCTTCTGATGGGCTACAATCAATCAAACAGTGCAGCAGAGGAAAGGAGAGAAGAAAAGAGGGAAAGAAGGTAAAGCTTGGTTAAAAGTGCATGTGAGTGCCGACTGCAAATCTTTTCGACGTGACAAGGGTGAGAATCAAACTATTTCTGCTGGACATTTCATTTCAGATACTCTGGCAATGAGAAGACAAACTACATTGTGTTTGTTCTGTTCTGGTGATTTGTGCTGTTATGCCTTGAGAAAGCCTGTTGATCTACTTAATACAAGAGGGGGGGGTGTTTTAAAACATTTGGAAAATGTTATATATATTTATTATACCAAAATTGTCCTGTTTTGCAAATTATTTGTTGGCCCACTTGAAATATCGTCACGGACTAATACCATGAACCACTCGCCTTGTCTTTTTTTCCCTCAGCCTTGTAATAAAAAATGGGCCCAAATATAATCTTTATTTATTTATTTGTTGTGTTTTTTTTTTTTTTTACTCCAAGCCTAATGTTGTAATAAACTATCAGTAGGTTACTTTGAGTCCTCACTGTGCTCTATGCTGTGCTCATTGAGAGCTGCTGACTGGCGTCAACTTGTATTGTCACAGTGTTTAATGATGTTGGTGCTGTCTCATCTTAGTCATAGAAAAAAGGTCGTTGACGAACATATTTCATTAATTCGTATCAGTTCAGTCAGTTCTGTAAAGCTGTCCGAATAAATCATAAGTCATTAATATGTGCATCCTATTCTAAGTAACCAGCCGGGGCATAATATGTGTATTGATTACCTCTCATGCTCTGTTTCCCCAACACAGAAACCATCACCATCACCCCAGCAGATGCCCGCTGGGTGGGGGCCTGGTGGCTGGGCTACCTCATAGCAGGGGTCATCACCCTGCTCTCTGCCATTCCTTTCTGGTTTCTGCCCAGGTCTCTGCCCATATCTGGACCCCGGGGCCCAGACAAATGCACGCCAGAGCAGACAAGTTTCATTAAAGATTCTCCCCTTCTGAATCACAAGTATCCTGCGGACAAACATACTAGTTTTACAGAAATGGCCAAAGGTGAGGATGGATTTAGAGATTTGCAGGCATTCAATAAATCTTTGATTCAGGTTGTTGTTGGTGTGCATAAATATTGATGAATTTAATATTTTATCAGTTTAAAGCCCATATATGTAGAAATGAATGTGCTATAGAACAAATGGTTGGAAAGAGCACATAGCCTGCACCGTATATTACCCAGATTGTCTGTCTCATTTTTCTGCAAATAAAAATGTATGTCATCACAATAATTCAAAATAGCGCTATAACCACATCAATACATAGGGGCTTTCATTTTTTCCTATTGTTTTTCCTATTGTACTTATAATGCTACATCTAGACAGAAAGGAAAATTTCATTTCACAGCAGTAATTAGAGACTACAGTCAGGCGTCACAATGTTAAATTCAGCTCACATTTTTATCCCTGTGCAGACTTCATTCCAACCCTGCGGACTCTGCTGGGACACCCGGTTTATTTGATCTACCTGTGCGTGACAATCATCCAGCTGAACTCTCTCATTGGCATGGTCACCTACAAACCCAAGTACATCGAGCAGCACTTCAGGCAGTCTGCCTCAAAGGCCAACTTTCTGATGGGTGCGGTACACTCTCCATAAATACTGCATGTGTGGCATGAATTAATTGTGTACAACCTGGAAAATCATCACATTGTGGATCCAGGAAAGGCCATTCTGCTTGGTTTGTACTGCATGGTAGAACGAACTTTTGAACGGGCCTAATTTACTCAAATTAATTCTAGTGTCAAATATGTACACAGCACCGACTGTAAAGATGCACGGTTATAATTCTACATTCACAGCATTTTTTTCTCCAGTTAATTTATGGTAATTTTACATTTGCTGAATGATGCACAAACAGACCTTTGGAAGAGAGGATATTGTTAAGGAAAGGAGGACTGGGTTGGCTGTGTTCTAATTCAACCCGTTAACCACTACAGCTGCAGAGACGGGCGCTTTGTGAATACGAAGAGTGCTTTGCATATGAAATAAAATATCTAATGAAGTTGATAACATAAGATGAAAGTATCTAGGTTCTTGTAGTCTCATCAAGGCAGATGCCTGTGCTGACCAGACTGGCTGCATATGAAAGAGAATGCAATATTAGTGACCAGAGCTAATGACATGGGTATAGATAAAAGACCGTGTCTTCACACTGATGCTAAATGAAGGTATATGAGAAGAGATTTAAAAAAAAACAACATAAAAGCAGGGTTCTATTTTGATCAAGGGGAATTGGAATTTTTGTAGCCTTATTTTTCCTCAGAGCAATTCCAGGAATAGTAGTTGCTACCTCGGAAGTGGCTAAAGGGAGTCCAAATAAAGAAATGTATGTCACATTAGTTACTTCCATGCAATATTAGAAAGTGTCAGGCACATGATGGCCAAGCTTTGATACTGGATTTTTCAAATCCAGATTTAGCCTTTAAAGTAATAGCTAATTTCAGTTCATATTGATCCTGTGTTTCACTGTTTCTCTTAATCTTAGGTGTGATCAATATCCCCGCTGTGGCACTGGGGATGTTTTCTGGAGGTCTACTGATGAAGAGGCTGAAGCTGAACATTATGGGAGCAGCCAGGTTCGCCTTTGGCACATCTCTGATTGGTTACATCCTGTCATTGTTCTTCTTCGCAATGAGCTGCGAGAATGCAAAGGTAGCCGGAGTGACGCTTTCATACAACAGGTGAGTCGCAAATAATAACATGGTGTGTTGGGGTTGATGACTGCTGACTATTGTGATCATATTTCTTATTTCAAATTCAGTGACGACAATACAATCAGTGATTTTTACTTAACTTACTGTGCACTCTGTGAGTTTCATCATGAATCTAGCACAGAGGTGAGTGGCTTTGATGTCTAGTAGTGACAGAACAGTGGTCCATGTAAGGTATGCAACTAATGCCGAGATTTAATTAAATTAATCAAATTAATTTAATCAAAAACAAACATGAGTGACAAAAGTTAATTGAAGAATGAGAGTGTTAACTCGTATCTAGGAAGAACTGGCATCAAATGAGCAAAGGTTTCTATGGGCCCCACACATGAAAGAACAGCATGAGAAATGCCAACAGAACATGCAGACTGCTGTTAAACATAGCAGGCAGCCAGCAGGTGATCACAAGCCTAAAGACCAACAGAAATGAATCAGTCGCTGTGTGCCCAATGCACTGCTGAGTTTTAAAACCGAGGTTCAGCAGCAGACACAACTGTAGTGACACTGCTGTCAAAACAGATGAAAAACAGCCAGATGGGTACAACGTGCTAATTAAGCTGCAGTGAGTGTGCTGAGGCTGGCCATGCACAATTAACAGCCAACACCACTCGTGGTAAATCAAATATTCAATTTCCTATTGCTCATTAACTACCTGTTTCCTTTCTATGTGCTCACTCATTTATGAATCCCTTCATTTCCTCACTCCACCTTACCCCCACTGTGGCACCACCCACGTTTGAGTAAATGCTAAATAATAACATGTACAACTAGGTTTGCCTTCATGATTCCTTTGGTTTCTTTTTTAAGGTGTGAGATTTATGAAGGAACTAAACATCAGCATTAAAACAATACGTAATTGTCTTTTAAAGGTAACCAATATAATGTTACTTTGGCCTATAGTATTTATTTTTCAAATGCATTACAAGTATACTAACAGGCATGTCATGGCACAGTAAATATTTGCCTCTCATCTGTACTTTGCTCTTGCTCTTTTCCTTCCAGCATGGATACGATATCTTATGATAAACATCCAGTGTTCACAGCCTGCAACTCAGACTGTTTTTGTTCAGCAAGTGACTGGGACCCGGTCTGTGGGGAGAATGGCATCACGTATGTTTCTCCCTGTCTTGCTGGCTGCACCAGCTCTGCTGGCTCAGGGAAAAACACAGTAAGTTGGCAAAGTAGTCAAGATATGAAAAAATATTCCACACAGAAAATGAATTTATGGTGGTAAATACCTTACTGGTGTGTAGACTGCAGCTGAACTTTAACAGCCCCAAAGCTCTCTGTGTATATCCCAGCTTTTCACACTGTTGTCTTAAAATTCTGTTTAACTTCAGGTTCCGTCTTAAAAAATGTATTACTGAGAAGTACACTGCCACCTGTTTATGCTTGTGCATTCATTTATCACACATTAACACATTTGCAATCAAAACAATATTGTTCCTCAGTTTTTGTCCGAAAACACAATCTCTGTAACATGATCAATAAATAGAGGGAAAACATTTATATCACGTTTCTATAAATTTGTAACACATTGTAGATTATGTGAGTGCAATGGGAGCCCTCGTCGTGAGAATCTGAGATGTGGGCAGCAGACTCTACTGCACATTGCTGGCTTTTGTTTTTTAATTGATTAGTAATTGATTATCCTGCAACAGTGATTTTAGTGTTGACCTGTTGCCCCCCAGAAAACTCACCACTGCACCACACCGATTTCCTGTGTGTGTGTGTGTGTGTGTGTGTGTGTGTGTGTCTTTGTCTTTGTTCTGCTATACATGGTCACTTGTGTGTGGCTATGCATGTCTCTCCAGGTCTTCTCTAACTGTAGCTGTGTCGGTGTGGCTGGTAACTTTACGGCCAGTACAGGTCAGTGCCCTCACAAGGACGACTGTGACAGGATGTTCCCGTACTTCCTGGCTCTCTCTGTCATCACTTCCTTTATCATCTCCCTTGGGGGGACACCAGGCTACATGCTACTCATCAGGTGAGATTTAAGAAAAAAAAAAGAATATAATGTGATTTGACCATTGCATACAGCTTTACCTTGGGATATCCAGTCTTTTCACACTTGTTTTACTGATGCAATTTTTGTTTGGAGCTGTGTATGCACTGTTTATTACGTTAGAGTTCTTCAGTGACAAGTTTAGAGTCAGACATTTTTCACATAATTTTGTTACTTTGATTCAGTTACTTGGAAAGACACTAGATTGTTTACATACCTTATGCCTGCCTGATCTGCTTATTTCCAGGAATCATGGGAAGTGTTTTTATGCTTCCGTAGAGATCTTCCTTAGAGATCAAAGCATCCAGAGACAATAATTGATGTCATCACTGTTATTGGAAATGTTAGTGTCTTTGTGTCTCTGTATCACATGTATAAACAGTTGGTTAAACAAAGTGCCTAATAATAGTCTGTTTCCAGTCATGTGAATTCTTGAGGGTTTAAATCCCTTGACATAATAGCACTGGATAGGAGGTCATGGTCAGTGGAGAATCACTTCAATTCTTGAAGGCCAATCTCTGATCATTTGCTCACAAATGAGATCAGGGAGATACCAACTGCAGTATGAAAAACACCTACTTCTGACTTGTTGATCTTACAGTGAGGGTGCATTTCCTGACAGTAATTGACCTTGACTATGAAATGCTCAAGAGAGCCATAGTAATCTTAGCTTCAGTAAGCTTTGATCAGTTCCCACAAACTGAGTTAAACAAAAAGCTAGAGTTCATTGTGTTCAGCAGCAGAGAGCTCCCGTACAAAACGTGTTGATTTTCAAAGTTACAAGTCCTGAAGCTGCTGCTGTAGAATACAGAATTTCTCAAAACTGAATCAGCGATGTATCATCAATGACAATAAATGATGGCTGGTGTTGAATCCGTGAACTCCACATTACATTAATTTACCATGATAACATGGATGTAACAGTCAGTGCTGCATCTCTGAGTCATTTTTCTCAAGGAACATGTGGTCGATCTCCTCTACTTGCATTGGTAAAGGGCCAAGTGAAAGAAACTGCAAGATTAGTATGGAAGAGAGGCAACTATTTACATTTGTGATATGTTGTATGTAGGTCAGTGCTGAAGCTCCAAAAGCTCTGAGATATGAATAATCAACAACAGTGATGGATGAACTTTTTTGCCAGCTGACCAAAGACTGGCTGCTCTGTGTTGTGACTATAGTTAAATTATATTATGCTACTCATACATTCAGTGTTCAGTAACATTGTCAAAAAGGGCCGTAATAGTAAATAGGAGTCTAGCAATCCACGTGACTATAGTTTGAAGCACCTCTGTCTAGTTAATTAGCTGAATGATCTCACAGGAAGGTTAAACTTCTGAAACTGCTGAAGCTGAAAATGAATTTTAGATGATAAAGAGAGTGGAGTGATGCATAGAGTTCTGTTGATAGACTAAGAGGCATGGTGTGGGGGGTAGGGCGCATGTGTGTTTAGGGGCAGACTCACTGCCTGGCCCCACTTAACACTGGGGCTCCCTGTAGAAAAATTATACCATAGTGTTTCCTTCCATCTGCCAAGTGTTGATGGGTGGGTGGACTCGGGTACAAACGATTCAACTCATTTATACGCAATGGCTATTTTTTTTTTAAACAGAGTAAATTAAAAAACAAATGGAAAAATGAAGACATCATTTTGTTAATAAAATACATACGTTTTAGGATTATACCATAGGTTTTAACATTGGAATAAAATACACATGTTGCCAACCCCAAAATCATGCATTATGAACTAGATGTTGATTCTTCTGAACCTCAGCACCCTCTGCTGGCTAACACTCCACTTAACGCCATACTGATGAGACCTTCCACTGATACAGGATTGCATGCATGTCCTAGTTTTTCTTTCTATATACCAGTTTTCCCAGATGAAAAGGGTTCATTGAGAGAATGTTACACATGACATGTTTATATACACACACACACACACACACACACACACACACACACACACACACACACACACACACACACACACACACACACACACACACACACACACACACACACACACACACACACACACACACACACTTGTACTTCTATCTTTGTGAGGACATTCATTGACATAATGCATTCCCTAGCCCCTTACCCGAACCTTAACCTTCACAACTGCGTGCCTAACCCCAACCCTAAACCTAACCTTAACCTTAACCTAATTCTAACCATAACTCTAAAACCAAGTCTTAACCCTCAAAATGTGATTTTAAGGTGTCTCAAAGTGAGGACCGGCCAAAATGTCCTCACTCTGTTAGTAAAATACTTTTTTGGTCCTTACTATGTAGCAAGTACAAGTGTACACACACACACACACACACACACACACGGTATATTAAAGCCATATCAGCTGATCCTGTTTAAATGCAGTGGTTTCACAGGAATTAAATGACTGATAAGGCAGAGAATTGCCCCAAGAACTGTGTATATCCTGTTTACAGTCACCATTTTTTTTTTTTTTTACCGAAACGCATGTCCATAGGTTCTAAAAAAAACATGTTCCACATATTTCCTACCTCAAACATCTTAGATGTCATTTTTTAATGTCATGTAACATTAATTGTTTACACATAGTGTTTACATTGGTTTGATTGAACATGACATTACTACTTGCATAACTTATGACTCAGTTTTAGTAAGAAGTAAGGAACATGAGTTAAGTGACCTTGAATGTGTTTAACTTGTGCTGCTGTACAGTGGCACTCAAGGTCGAAAACACAACATTTCAGAAAACATTACATTTCACAATACAACATTTCACAAAACATATTTCATGGAACACAACATTTCACAAAATACAGCAGCATTTCAAATTATGGAAAGGGCGGGACAGTACTATTTGTCTGGGATTGGACAGAAACCAAGTCAATTCAGAGTTTATTCAATGTATGTGTTAAGGTGATGTGATGCTAGACTGGATCAGCCAGAGAGACGCTCTAAACTCTTAACCTGCTGTGATTGGTTGTTTCACTGTCAGGCAACTGATGATGCTCTGGGCATGTGTCAAAGTAGACTAGAACAGTCAGCTAAATTACCCATACCCAAACATATGGCCTCTGGTAGTAGCATAGTAATCTCTCTGGTGATGGGGAGTAGTGCACTGGATGGTGGCTATTGTCCCATTGCGTGGAACGCTCCACAGCGTGTGCGAGCAGTCTCATGAGAATAATGCTAACACTTCTAATACAGTTAATGAGCTTTGTTGTTCGTCAGTCCATATTTGAGTCACATGACTCTGCAGCCAGATAACGCAATGCCAGAAAGTTTTAATTTGTCATAACCACATGCCACAAGTAATATCGAGCTGTAGAATAGTACAGGCATCTTATAAACCCATAACGTGTCCACAACAAGGTTCTGTATAGGTTCAGTTCACAAAGCATTTACATTGCCATCTCCATTTTTTTTAAAACACAAGCCATGTTTCTGGTTTAAAATCAACCACACAGTTCTGTCTCCAAACATCTCTTCCATCCCTTTCAAACTCAGTTTACAATCCAGCAATGATACTGCTGAGAATAGTACACAATAGAAACACCAGGGACTCAGGTTCTGTTCAATCACAAACAAGAGTTATCCCATCTTTTGTGTAATTTTTAAATGTCACATATTCTGAAATGATGTTTTGACCCTCAGGACCACCATAATGAAAACATGGCTGATGTCTTCTATCCAATCTCTGATGTTTCCTGAAAAAATGTCTTCATTTTTTTTTTCTTCATGCAGGTGCATAAAACCACAGCTGAAATCTCTGGCCTTGGGTTTCCATGCTCTGGCAACACGTACCCTTGGTAAGTCTCCTTTCAAGCCCAACCTTTACTGAGCATGTTTGAGAGGGTCAGGGATAAGGGTTAATCTACATTAAGACCTTTGCCATTGTTCTTCCAAACTTCCCTGTCACTTTAACTACCATAGTGCTTGTATTTGCTAAAATTCTAACTTAATGGTGTTTGCAGAAGCTGTTGTTTCAGCTCTGGATGTCATTGTGAAAGTATGTTTTGGATCCTACAGCAGGGATCCCAGCACCCATCTACTTTGGAGCAATCATTGACACCACGTGTCTAAAATGGGGTCAGAAGAGGTGTGGAGGCATAGGAGCCTGTCGAATCTACAACACCACTGCATACAGGTAGTACTCACATGCATGACAGTTGGTATTTCATGGATCTTCTTTCATTTTAAGGTTTCATAAGATTCAGTACTCGACAGCAGTTTTATGTAAGGTTTTACATTTTACATGGCAATGACTTGCTGCATGTACAAAATTTATACAATGGGGAAATTTGAAACAAATTTAAAGATTGCTACATGGCACTTCTCTCCAGATCTGTTATTGCATTGAATGCGAAGAATAAAAAATACACCGTAAACACTAAAAGTTACCAGGCTTCATATGTTCTTCAAATAAGCCAACCTTTGTCATGTTTGCAAAGGTGATTTACTTGTCCTCAACTAAAGGTTAAAAGCTGAGGCTGTGACTACAGCTCATGAAGGCAATGCAGGGTACTTTAAAACCCTTACCAGTTACCACAGTTCACTTCAAAATCGAAAGCCTTCTCTGAGTGACAGCTCTGTAAAATCTGAAGACAGACATGATACATATTTTTTAGATTTGGCGAGACACGCACTTCCCAAGGATATTTTTGTGGACTACTTGCAACTCTTTATTAACTTCATTTCATAACATCCATAAATCCGTTTAGAAATCACAGAAGAAAGATACTCCTTATAACTTCAGAAGCTGACTGTGAATCATCACATTTTTTAAAGTTTTCTACAGTATCAAACATCAATTGTGCCACGTTGCTAAAATGTAAAGACATACAGGATTAAAGAAAACAGGCTGAGGATATAGCTTGCTGAAAAGCAACTGATAGCTATAACATATTAAATGTCCATTTGTGAAGAAATTATTTAATAAACCAGTCATTATTTACTGTTTTGGTTTAGCCATCCTCTGAGTAACAAAGTCACAGCAACGTCATCTGTCATCTGTCACTCCTCCATTTGTCTGCCACTTGTCTTCCACTCTGACCCAAAAACATTTTTATGCCCTTGCTTCACAGGATTGCGTACCTGGGCCTGACTCTGAGCCTGCGGACTATTTCGTTCATTATTTGCATCCCGGGCTTCATTCTGCTCAGTCAACAGCTGAAGAAGGAGGAAAGAAATGCCATTCATGGAGCTCTGGCCAATGGCGGAACAGAGCTGGAGGCACTCAGGAAGGAAGAGTTTGTGATTTCTAATTGCGACCAATTACAACAAACGTCAGATAACAGCACAGACAGGGAGACACGGCTGTGACAGATCCAGCAGAACTGACCCCATTTGCCCCGTTCACACACCACAGATAAACAAATACAACACACACACACACACTACTGTACACGATGCACACACACTCATGATTTGCAGGGAATCACATGTTGTATCCGATTATCTCATATAAAACATAAATTCTATATTTGTACTACTGGACCTGTGAGGGCTTTGTGAATTTGACAGAGATTTGATATAACTGAAATATTTCTTGAATGTACATGCTGTTATTTTTTTCTTCATAAAGAAAACAATATTTTTCTGTTGTAATGGTGGCACAAAAGATTAGATGGGAAATGTGACTTGTACAGACTACTGCAAAAACAGTCATTCTGAACACCAGCACTTATAAAGCTGCCTCTTTGGAGTTTTCTTTCAAATGAAGTTTTCTTCCAAATCCCCAGTGTTACTGAACAGAAGAAAAGTGGCCTTACAAAAACCAGAGGCATGACACTAAATTAAAACAATGAAATAAAACTATAAACATGAGGAAGATTAGGCCTTCAAAGTGATGGAGGGTTTTTTTTTTTTTCAGAATATTTAACAGGAAAGATAAGCAGGTGGTTGTAGAAGTGTTTGAATATATATTTCAGTAAATTATAGATGGCTTTGAGTCGTTTTGATGTCTGTGCCTCATTCACTCAATGGTTACCTCTAAATCATGTACCATCTGTTTTGCTGCTTGTAGAAGTTCAGTCACACGTTCGACAGGTATCTGAGTACTATTTCCTTTTACATTTCAGAAACTCAGTTTCATTTCTGACTGACTTTAAACCCAAAGTTAGGTCTCTTGCAGTTTGTGTTGTGCGCTTTCTGGATGTGACTTTATTCTTTTTTTTTTTTTTTTTTTTTCCTATTCCCTAAAAATGGAAATTGAATTATAGTGAAATTTGTGTACCTATTTGTGTAATGGAGCCTGCTCTGATGTCAATATCAATGACGGCCACAGGGAGGCAGTACCGTTATGTTTATATGGTATTGAGAAAAAAAATTACTAAGAATACACTGTCAACTAAACTTGTTAACACTGATAATTAGTATTAGACTGAATTTGCTCAGAGTAATCTCAGTGGGCCTCATCAGGCTCTGGTATTAAATAACCATTGTTGTTTGAAACAGATGGCTGAGGTGAATGATTGCCCTTGTGTCTGGTGGTTGCCATGTGTTGTGCCTTTTGAGGAGGCAGAATTTCTACTGTTTTAACACTGAGAAAGGATATACTATATGCCATCCCAGTCTTTAGGCAAACGACTCTACTGTGTGTGAAGTGTCACCGCAAGAAGTGTGCATTTGTGTCGCTGATGTGTAAAAGCTCCGCTTCTGCGTCTCCAGCCATTGCTATACAATATGTTTCACTGCTCAGTCTGTTTTTACATTGTTATTTTGTTTTTCTGTGTATTTTTGTGCGTGCATGAACAGCTGTGCCAAAACCCACAAACAGAAACACCACTATTCTCAGGTTTTTCCTATCAATTTTAATCTCAAACAGCTTTGATCCAAAATCAGAACCCATTTCAATGAAATCTGACCGAATAATTCCTCAAAGTGAAATCAGTCCACTAGCTGCTGTATCTCAAGACAACTGTTTAAAAAAAATACTTTTGTCTTTGTAAATGTATATTATTTTGTTATATTTTATGCCCAAAATGGATATGTCCCATTTTTTGCCAATGTACAGTATGTGCTGACTGTATTGTCTTTTGAATTCAGGTTCAGTTTCAGGCACAGGTGGCCACAAGTACAGACTCAGAGGAGCAGTGAGAGGTATAGAGGAAGGAAGTCATCTCAATAATGTAAGGCATTTACTTGCATTAAATCAGAATGTAAATAATTTTCTTGGATTATTTTTGTAAAATTTCAAAGAATATCTTAAATGTAATACTAAAATAAAACTTTTAATATCCAATCAAATGATGTGTTGCTGTTATTCATTCAAGATGCTTCATTAAGTGCAAGTTTAGGCCAAGGATAACGAAACAGATCTTTATTGAACAACATGTCCTGCACCCACCTACAAGGCACTTCATTCTGATTTCTGTCAAACGGAAAGATAAGAAACAACTTGAAGAGGCATTTTTGCAGTTTTTGACCTAAAAAAACGAATGTGGTTAACCCATGCAATAACTGCTTTAGCATAAAGAACTGTGAAACGTTGAAACATATGGTGATTACAGTCTCAGCTCCACTTTCACAGTGCCATCGCGCTGTCTGGATAACGGAAGTATAAAAAAATAAAACATACAGCCCCTCTTCATACAGAACAACTCCCAGTGTAACTGGTGCTCTAAAAATAAAACATGCAGTGCAGCAAATATAAAAAATGTGGACCTTCTGTGACCATGAAAATCTGTTGTATTTTAAGCCTAAAACAAGATAAATAGTGGTTGGGTTCAGTTTTTTTTGTATCCCTATAGATATTGTTTTATTTATATCTACAAATATTCCATCAAAGATTTTCACTGACATTTACATGTTAAAATTAAGAAAACCAAAAGGGGAAAAAAAACACATGGATGCCTGATGTTGTCAAACAATTACCATCCCATCCACCAAAACTACCACTGTTAACACAAAAACATGAATATGATTTGTCTAAATGCAAATGTGCATGCAGAGCCATGCAAGCACAGACTAAATTTACATACTGTATTCAAGCTCCAAGCGTGAAGAGCAGGTGTCCCTAATACACTACAGAAATGAAGGCAAATCTTTAGTATCAAAATACATTCATAGCTCTTTGCCACAGTAATAGAGTGCTCTAGCATTTGAAAAAATCTTCCACTCAACACTGTGACCGGGCTGAAACAAATAAAGCAAACCATATAACGAACACTCATCCCAATTGCAATTTCTTAAACATATTAAGTGCTCTGTGATCAGACCTGGGTTGATTACTGACTGAATTCTTTCCAAACACCTTGCATAGTTAATCTGCCAGATAGAGTGTGAACTTGAAAAAGCAATCCTCTTAGTCACACTGTGCCAGGCAGAAACAGGAAACCGTCAAATATTACTCATCCAATTTAAGCCAGTCTCGTTCACCTCCATGCTTTAAAACCATCACTGATACCAGCCAAAACTCCATACTTCAGAGGAGCCAATCCTGGTTTTGTGATATGCATTGTAACACAGGTGGTGATATATGAAGGTAAAGCATAGGTTGCAGTGGCTCTCTCATAGCTGGGCTAAGTTGCTGTGTGAACCCTTGAACTTTTAAACATTCTACAGTAGCTAGTCATCCTTTTTGCTTCCACTATCTTGAAGACTCTGAAAGGACAAAAAAAATGAAAAGTCACTGTCAGATAATGTTATATTCCATTATCTTAGATGTGATTAGGCCATTTATTTACTGTAAATACAACTGTATATGTTTCCCTGTGAGACCCTGGTAATAATGGGAACTGTTGTCATTTACTAGTATTAACAGCCTTTGTTTTCATTGTTTTAACAACAAAAAATAGGCTGCGGCACTTTTCAGTGGAATAACTCTATCTAGATTGTGCATGGCAAGAAGTCATTATCCGGTTGTGTTTAGGACTTAGCATTACCTGGAGCTCCTGATGTTCTTTCAGCAGTCTGTCATACTCCCTGGCGAGGCCGTCCGTCTGCTTCTTCATTACCTCTGCCTCTGACTGGGATTTCTTCAGGGCTGGAGAGGAAACAATCACACTTCAACACAGGGCATCCTCATCATCTTCATCCACTAAAAGTTTTAAAGTCTACGGTTCTTTCATCAACTTTCCTGGTGTCAAAATAAAAAGATAATACAAGCTATGCCACTAGCATGTAAAAGCAATAAAAACATATTTATACAAGATATGTGGAAAAGTACATGGACACCAACCATCTCCTGCTGTCTTCAGTTCTTCTTTCAGTTTCTCCACCTCCTTTCTCAACAGCTCCATGCCCTCTGAAGTGGCCTTATCACCCTTCCCTTCCATCAGAGTCTGATGGAAATGAAAACAAAGAACATTAAACACACATCTTTATCTGTTAACTGCAAGTCTGAATCATTAATCTTCTGTGTGTATGTTCTCATCTAGAGCTATCAAAGAGATATCTTAGAGTTGTTACCTAACCACTGTGGAGCCCACCTTTTTCAGCAGCTCATTGTCCTCCATGTATTTCTTAGCAGTCTGGTTAGCACTGTCAGCCTGCGCCTGAAGAGCAGCTGTAGTCCCAGACACTGCTGCCAGCTGGTTAATCAAAGTGATCACTCGCTTCATAACCCTGCAAAAATAACCAGGGTAAGACGAAGGCCTCATTCATTGCTGATGCACATACATACATACATACACACATACACACACACACACACACACACACACATATATGTATATATAACATTTTTGATATGTCCTTTGTGTAGCAGTATAAAAGAGAAAAAACTCACAGCCAGAGGAAGACAGCAAAGCCAGAGATATAGAGGTTCCTCTGGGCTCTAAAAAGCTTCATGTGCAGGTGGTCAAACATGTTCGGTTGCAGCTTGGAATCTGTGCCAAGGTCTTTGTGTGAATACTTTCTCACTTCACGGACAGCATCTAAACAAAAGGAACACACAATGAGTTAAAAAGGTTAGATTTAAAACATTTCTTCATGCTACCATCTTATCTAAGTTTTCAGGTTACAGGCCTACAGTAATATGGTCTCTAGTGGTGAGTCTGACTAAGGCCCTGTCATGCAGGCATTTTTTTAGGCCTTTTTCTACCTCTTTAGGCCTTTTGTTCACATGCACTGAAAACAGACCTTTTGCAAAACTCCAGCCAGGTAACACTTTAGAAACTCATGTTTTCTGTGTTGTTTTTTAAAGTTATTTTTAACTATGAATTTTTTTAATTAATTTTAAATAAAGGCATTTTTGTCTTTATTAAAGCCATAGCCATATTGACAGACAGACAGGAAAGTTAGTTAGTTTTTGGCTTGTAACCCTTGTTATTTCCCTACTGGAACCAGTGATATCTTTATGTCAGGCTTCTGATTGGCAAACATGGCTTTATGGTTAGGGTTATATGGGCTAGGTACCTGTTGATGTTTTATGCTCTCGAAAGTGCTTGACAGCATGTTTTGGGAGATGTTTTAAGACCAGAGGAGGAGAAACGCTATTTTAAAGCATCAAACAGTGCACCCAAAGCTTCCTCCAAGGTCACAGTTGATGTTCATACCATCTGAGGTTACATCTCTAACTGAAGAATTGTGACCCATCTACAAAATTGTGTCTAAAATATTGAAATAGCTGATTACAGCTGGTTACACTTACCGAGGAAGAGCACAATAAGTACTATGATCATGGTGAGAAACACTTTGTTCCAGAACCCCGCCATGAAGCTCCAGATCCTCAGCTGGAAAATTCTTTGCCACCTGCAACCACATATGCAAAAACATTTACAGACAGCAGTACATAACAGGTCTCTACTCTAGCAATATACAAGCACATTATATCTGAGCGACTATTACTCACCTCCTGGCAGAGATGAAGGGTAAACAGAGGATGACAAGGACGCCAATCTCCACATAGAGGAAGAGGGCCACAGCAGTCCATTGTAATGTCATCTTTGCTGAGGGCCTCAGGAGATAATCTGAGAAAGACAAACATGAAATGTTACAGGATAATTGGCAAAAGGTGTAGCTAGCATGCATGACTTTTCATCCACTTGGACAACAATAGAGCCTCTGTTGAGAAAAACAGCAATAGCAAGTTAAGCTTCTTCCCCATCCAGTTCACATACCTAACATAAAGAGGGTTAGACCGGAATGAAGTTGCCAGTAGTTAGCCCTGTCAACTCACGTTGTGGTAGCCTACTTACAACTTACAGCCGCTGCGCCACCACAAGCAATAAGTGACAAGTATAGTGTGTCTATACGCTTATTATAGGTAGATACCAAAAACAATACACTTGGGCTTCTTAAAATGATGTCTCTCTTTCCATCTTCAAAATCATATACCCAGTGCTCCATTAACTATTACTTTAACTACAAGCTAACGCTAACCTGGGCCGCTTAGAAAAAGATAACCAGCCAGTTAAGGTGTCTAAGTCGTTAGAGTTCAGAGATAAAGATACACCACTTACAAATAAACCACCAAAATGCCGACTAAGAAAGAGTAACTTTTCTTCTCTTCTGAAATCACCCAACGCAAAGTTCGTCTTCCGGCTTCCCTTCCTGTTCCAGCCAGCTCGTCTGAAAGACCGAGCTTCCGGTCTTAGTTTTCAAAATAAAATTATTTGACGGTAATTGCGTCACTGATTGTTAAATAGTTGAGTAATAACATCTTAAATCTCACGGTCTGTTCTTACTCTTGTCTGTACATCCCATGGTGGTACGTCCCCATCCTTTATACATGGATCCACCATGCAAATTTAGACTTTACTTTGAAGGCAAATCACATTACGTTCTCTGAAGAACTCCTCATTAGAAAAATAAATTTACATTCAACAACGGAATTGATTTCCATGACTTAGTATTTGTACACACTCAGTTGGCAGTTTATTAGGTGCACCTAGCTAAAATTAAAACAGTGTAATACGTCAGCCCTGCAATAAATCCTCACTGACACATAACCAATAAAAACAACACTTATGACATTGCTTTCCAAAAAGCTAGATGTACAGGAAATGAATCATTGTACCAGTATCATATCACTTTGTCATTTTTATATTCTTTTCTAACTTTCAGTTTTAATATAATTCGTATCTGATGATGATTTTGAGAGTGCTAAATATTTATTGAGAAGCAAAACACCTTAAGCCTCAGTATATACTCACTGACTAAGACGAGCATTAATAATAACTAAATATTCTGTTTAATTAGCTATAATATTACTGTTTAGTGAAGGCTTGCCCTGAGAAAATGGAGCAGTAAAAAAGACAGACATCAGTAATACAACTATAGCTTTGTTTTATTTGGCACAAAAATAAAAAAATGCTAAAATCAGGTAAGTCACATTTCAATATACTCATGTTCCCAGATTATGTACTGAACCATATGTGTTCTGGAGGTAATCTATTACAGCTGAGGTACTGGATAGAGAATTGAACACTTTTCTTTCAGGCTGGGAGCTAACCCTCTCCAGCATGTAGATAAGATGGTGATGGAAGCAGGTGAAAGGAGTGCCCTGCTCTATAGAGATGTCGACCCAGTCCCATATACATTCCAAAGGAGTATCCTCGTAGCCAGCGAACATTGCAGGGTTAGCAAGTAACCCCCGTGCAGCCATCACACCTAATAAACAAATCCAAACAAACAAGAAATTCACAAATTAGAAAGGAATACCCTCATTTTTGCATATGTCATAAGTTGACAAGTGAACTTGTTCAAGAGTGCACTTTTGTTGAAGACAATGAAAACATATCTACCATCGACACCAGTAAGCTGATGAGTGGACTCCACATCACGGAGGTACTTTATGTCCCCATTGGCAATAACAGGTACAGATATGCTGTCTTTGATTGTCTTGATTGCATCATAATGGACTGGCTGGTGGCGTTCTTCTGCTGTACGGCCATGGACCGTTATCCATGACACACCAGCTGATTCAGCCTTCTGGCACAGATCCACTGTACGCCTCAGGTCCTTGTGAATTCTGAGGGTGATGTGAATGTCTTTTATTATCATTATTTTTTTATTTCTATTTTAAATATATATATATATATATTTTTTTTTACCCTGATTTTCACACAGGAAGTCATGGTTACATGTTAAAAATAAAGCAATATGTACCCTGACACACGAACATGTATTTTTACCAGATATATATTTAAAAAACAATATATTGTCACTTGTCAATTTTTAAACATAGTTTGGCATTTCTGTTCTGCAATTTCTTGTTGCTATTGATATATCTGCAATAGGCTAACATCAACGTCACAGACTTGGTGGTCTAGTGCTAGTACAATTTCAAACTGGTTCAGAGTTTTTACCTTATTTTGATGGACACTGTATAGTTTGGATTGTCCACTTGGTTTCTGACATGTCTGACCATGTCTTTCACAAGTTCAGGCTTGTTGATGAGACAAGCACCATACCCGGCTGACATAGCCCATCTGAAAATGAAATAACAAAGCTAATCAAATAACTCAGACAAAAAATTCCATCTATCGTGGTAACACTTAATTAGCGTTCAAAATAAGAGAGACGAAAACAGAAACATACAATTTGACATAAGAAATTAATCAATCAAACAAACTATGCAGTTTTCATCCTCTGCAAAAATGCTGAAATAACAAAGTAATAAAAAGTGACTGAAGGCCAAAATGTATCAGGGCCTAGTTGCACCTCTGGGGACAGCCACAGTTGAGGTCAACTCCATCTGAGAAAGGTGCCACCACACAGGTTGCATCAGCCAAGGTCTGGGCATCATGGGCAGCAAATTGCACTATCAGGGGCCGGTCACCTGAGGAGGAGAGGGAAAATCAAACAACGGTAATAAAACTTGGTAATGTATGGTAATATGGCAGCGTGCACAAAGCACACAATTAAAACACATTAATTACGGTGCAACAGTTATATCCCTGTGTACATATACAGTTCATTGGAACTGATGGTGCAGCAAGGACACTGTAACTCATTTTACAATGTTGTTACTCACGCTCATTGGTTGTGAATTCACTGTCTCTGGCTTTGACAGATCGCATGAAGTCAGCAGCAACTATCATTGGGGTGAAGCAGATATCACAGTTGTATTTCCTTACCAAGGATCTGAACGCAAGCCTATGGGAAAATGGATTTCGTTGAGCATCGTGTGCAACAGTCAAAATAAATGGTCACCGTACAAAATAAATGGCCTCATGTTTAAGGCAGAGGAGCTTGAGTACAAGTGTTTCATCGAGTTTTAGATTACATGTACTTGAAGCGTTTCCTCCCTTGAATGTGGGTTAGTTCAGCAAAAATAAGCAAATTAATGCTACTACAGAGGAGAAAATAGATTCCACTTACTTTGAATATCGAACCATTGGGGCACATATTTTCAAAACTTTTCCCTTTTCAAACATGTCCATAATACTGGACTGGTTTCCATTGCAAGTCTTCATTCTTCTCAGAAAGAACTGTTAGCCAGCTAGCATAACAAGCTAACTAGCTTAAGACCCAAGAATATAGTAGAGTTTAAAGGTGGGATCTGTCGTCTGACGCCTACTTCACTGTTTCAACGAGACGAGGACCAACTGCTAAAACAACCTAAAACCCCAGTGAAACATACCGGAACACTGATATAGTAAGTTTTACTTCGGGACAACATTACAGCACAGCGGTTCAGTCGACCATGCGGGAAAAAAATATGGGCGTGTGTTGAACACCTCTGAACCCATACGTCACGTAACCTAATATATGCGTTTATGCATTTTATTTTATTCTTTTTTAAAATAAATGTATATATAAACAACCCCTTCCCCAGTGTACCTAGCTAATGTTATACCAGGCAGTTCTTTTGTCTTTGATTTTTTTTTTTTTTTTTTTTTTTGAAAAAATATTGATGCTCGATTTGTTAGTGATTCGTTACGTCACATCCATTCACGCAATGCTGCCTTCATGTTCTCTACGGAAAAAGTAGCTTTCGTGCTTTGAAATGACTTAAGTATATGTCTGCAATCAGTTAGTTGAATTAGAATAACTTACTGAAAATGTGGCCATTTTACACATAGAGGGACAATTTCAGTGTCCTAAAAATGGGCACTGCTAATTTGCCTTATCTTACAGATCTTCTGACTTGAAACATATATCAATATGTATGGCAAGAAATTACTTACCTCAAAAAGTGATTTGTCATTTATCCAATTCTAGACGGAAATATGAGGTGAGGTATTCCTATTGCGTACATACTATACATACATAATAACTAATAAAATAGAAGGCAAGATGAGGTAAATAAATGCCAAAAGCTAAGTACAGTTTATCTTAAATACTAAGCTGTTTTTACCGACTATTTAGTTTAATACTTGACTTCCATCAGTGCAACACTGCAGGACTGCAATACCAAAAAGGCAAGCCTAAGTCATAGGTCATCTTATGTGTGGTGAAAAAAAAAAAAAAGTGAAATATACTGGGCAATGGTGTAGGAGGTTGTCCAACCCTACTGCACCTCAGCTCTCATCAGGTCATGAAACTCCCTCTGGCCCAAGAAATATTTTCCTTGTCAAGAAATCTTGAAGATTTGAAGCACAGAATCACCCTTGCTCTGAAATCAAATAAACTCTTTAAAGGTACGTTTCCTCTCAGGCCACAAGAGGGCAGTGAAGCAGCACAATGATATAAAATGTCTCTATTTGTTGAGTCTTAAAAGGACAATTCACTCAAAAAACAAAAAACAAACAAAAAAAAAAAAAAGACATCAAAGCATGTATCATTTTCCTGTCTGAACAGACTGGTAACACAACCATCTATCCAGGATGATTTAGTGATTTGATAAGGTTTAAATATATTAGCTGAAGAGTGTGAGGAGTTTTTTGTGCTAAGTACCTATGGGAAGTTCATTTTCCTCCCTTAGGTGGGGCACAGAAATCATCGATCGATCACCCTGTTTAAGAATTTATACATTCAGTCATTCCTGTGTTCAAAGTTTGTTAGTGTGTTTATTTTGTAACCAAATAACAAAAAATGAAACCTGCTTTCACCTTTTAAAAAGGCCAAGGAATACCTCCTCAAAAACTACACAGCTGATGAATTAATGAACACTTTATTTCAAACTGGCACTGAATAAGTGACTAATATCAAAAAGAAGCATCAAACAGATACATCAATAAGGCACAAAGAGCATCACAAATATATACCATGACTGTAGAAACCCGTTAATCAGCTGATAAAATCTCAGATCCTAAAACTTCAACAGAATAAATACAATTTCAATCCAAGTCAGGCCAAAGAAAGTGATAGCAGTGGAATGCAGCTTGTTATTTTCACTAGTAAGCCAGTGAGTGATATAAAAAATTCAATCCACAGTAAACTCCATGCTCACAATCCATCTACACTACCTACTTTACACTCAGTTTAAGCTTACACATCACAATGAACAGAAAAGTCCCTTAATCTACACCAACATTTACATCATACATTATGAGTCGCAGCCATAAACTGTGGCGAGAGAAAGGGCTTGGGAAGACCTTAGCTTGCGCCATGTTGTGCAGAAACACACAATACCCTGTGAAGAAACAAAACACGTGTTAAGTATTTTCACCACACCATTTGTACAATGTGGATAAGTTAGTGATTTATTAGCATGCACCCAAACTCCAGCACCACATTTATTTGCCTTTCCTCTCCCTTACATACTAGTCACTTTGAACCATATCCTAGGTTAGCAGTTCTAATAGGTACTCTTCAAATTCTATGAACTGAGACAGGCCTTGTTGTCCAACTTTAAAACCAATCTCTCTACATGCTTGACCAACTTGGCGTGACATGAGGAGAGTGACTTTGCTGAGGGCAAATAAGTATTCTCCTTATCTCAGCCCATCTAAGTCAGTTCTACAGCCAATAAAAACAAATCAAAACCGATCGTGCCTTTGCAAACGTTCAAGAAGTTACAAAGTCGAGCACTTGATTTAACATCTGTGCCATGAATAGTTCCTTTCATTGGCAGGCATACACACATATCATACATACATACAACATCTCTGCTGTCTGCAACATCACAGCGCAGACACTTTCTGTCCACAGCTTGGGATAGGTATTTAAAAGCATAACAGGCTACACAACTGTAAAAAGACAACACAGCAGGTCAATGGCAGCCAGCCTCAGGGGAGCCAAAGTTTAGGGGCCACAGGAATGACTGCCTTTGTGTGTCCCCAGCCACCTGCCCATCGCCCCTCACTGAGGTAGCTTTTTGTGGCCAGCCGCCTCCAGCTCAACACTGGAGAGGAAGCGCCTGGATAGCCGGTGGCAGTCGTAGCTCAGCTCTGTGGTGTAAACAGCGCTGGTTTTCTTGGGGTAGATGATAGTAGTGCTCTTGAAGCGCTGCGGCCGATGGCGAGGCTGAAACTCCAGCTGTGTTTTGTAGTGGCGCCAGGTGCTGTGGGGCACGGCCATGATAGTCTGCCTGCAGTGTTCAAGACCCTGGCCCCATGGCTGCAGGGCCACGTTCTGGATGAAGTGGCGGTCTGAGTTGTAGTGGACAGATGAGGTGTATCTGTTGAGGAGGGGAAAGTGTAATGGTTTTATTTGGTGTGAAACCATGTAGTGAAACTAGTCTGCATCCCACCTGCACCAACATTATACGACAACACTTCAACTAAAGGTTTGTTCTGTTGTTCACCTAAGTGCACATGGAAGTTGTAGGCTGCTTTGGGATATATTAAAGTAAAAATACTAAAGCCTGCATGTCCTCATGTTGTGCCATTTTTTGACTGACATGCATAGCCGTACTCTTCCAGCAGGTCTCATATTGCACAGAACAGGTCATATCAAAGTCAACCCACCTAATTTCCTTTGGCGGCAATGGATCAAGTGCTATGCCTTCCCCAAAGGACAATGGGTGTAGCTGCGGCAAAGATCCAGTGGGTAAAACTGGAACCTGCAATGCAAAAATCAACCACACAGTTATCAAATGCAGAGCCAAAACTGCAAGCTCTTATTGGCCTAGTTCAGTGCTGTAGTGACCCACTTTCTACAGCCAGCCAAAACACACAGCAAGTTCTTGCAGGAAAGTGTAAACTGTTATTGTCAAAGAACTTCCACAAACATTAGGTTTATTTAACTAAAAACTGGCTCACAGAGAGTCAGCAAAACGGTGGGCATGGCGTGACTGCAACAATACCAGGGCCAATTCCCTATGTGCAACATTTACACCAATGCAAGACAATCTGAAATTTGAGGGATGAACTACACTATAACATTCACTTATGCATTTGTGGAAACCGTCAGACCCCTGCATGTCAATTCCTAGTAGTATGCCTAGTTTTCCATATCAAATTGCAAGTTATGAAATGTCCTGGCATTCAAGGCGATTGTATTCAGCTGCAGTTTGTGGTCGCTTGCCTCGCTCCAAAGGGAGTTCACATATTGCTTAAAAAAAAAAAACATAAATAAAAAATAATCACAGGATGTAGTGAGAAAGCAGTGTTACCCACCAGGGAGCCCCTTCCCTCGTCTTCAGACACCGGGCTCACACCCCCGGCTTTATCCGCACACACAGGCAGCAGCCAGGCGCTGGGGCTCGGGCTCGGGGGGAGCCCAGAGTCCGGGCTGTCAAGTCCTCTGTCAGCCCTGCAGCTCATATCCAGCGGGTCTCCTTCACATACATTTGGCAAGTTCAACCTGCCAACCATTTCTAGTTAAAAGTTGCAAAACTCCAGCGAGCAAGACGCAGGTTGCGAAAGGGAAATATTTCCAGATTTGACTTCCTTGTGTTCTTATTTTCCAGTCCAGGGGGGGTGGTGGTGGTGGTGGGAGTGGGGGGGGGGGGGGGGGTTGTTTTGTTGCAAGGTCCCACGGTGTCACTGCTAACTTCTTCCCGGACGGCATGCACAGCTGCCCGCTGGAAATACCATCAACCTGGTCAAACTGGTCATTCAGTTCCCCCGACCTTCAAACAAGAAAACTTAAAAAAAACAAAAAAAAAAACAACAACTATTCTTTACGTTAACAGTGAAACATAATTAAAAGCACAGCCCAGCCCCGCAGTGATTGTGTATCTAAAGATGAGGGAGAGTATGTTGACTTCTGTACTGAGCAAAGAAGGGATGCGAGTCCCGATGCCCGCGGCTCCTCTTCAAACTCCTTGTCCCTCAAAGGGGCCTTCACATCCACAAACACAGGAAAGGAAACGCCTTTTGAAGCCTTTACTGGCTGCTGATTGGACGGGGGATAAGCGGCAACCAGAGACGAAGCCAGTCATGGGAACATTTCCAAAGCAACTCATTCAACATTGGATCTTGGTAAAAATCAGGATGATATATTTTTTTTCCTGCTATTGTGCAAAATATGCCGATTGAAGCAGTGGACACCCATCTGATAAAGCACAAGGGAAAAAACTGTGGCAATGTTTTAATAGTGTTCAACAACTGCCCGTGTAGCATACAGTTCACACAATCCAAACATTTTGTACCTGATGGCAGGAATGTCCACACTAATGCATTTACATTTATTTGATTTACAAGGACTTGAGAAGCTGAGAGGTACTGACATCAAAATCAGCGAGCATAAGCAGGGTACAGACCGCAAATAAGTTGAGTTTTTCTTTCCGAGGCTGTGATGTTCTGTATTTGACATCACTGAGGATACGTGAGGGGGTAGCTTCAGAGACCCTGAGGGCACTTGGTAAAGAGCTGAACAAAGCCATCTTGTTCATTCTCAGTGCATTT
This sequence comes from Trachinotus anak, assembly GCF_046630095.1. Lineage (NCBI taxonomy): Eukaryota > Metazoa > Chordata > Actinopteri > Carangiformes > Carangidae > Trachinotus > Trachinotus anak. The sequence goes on from NW_027273865.1 coordinate 16,971,640, forward strand.
TTAGGACAAAGATATTATTTACCAAACTGCAGAGTTTGTCATTTGCCCTGCAAGTATAGTGCAGTTGAATGGATGGATAAATGGACACTTGCTTTTATGACAGTGAAGAGAAGAGAGACAGACAATATACACTGATCAACCACAACATTAAACCCGGTGGTTTTATTGTTGGGGCTGATTGGTATATAACCTGTTAATCCCCCCTCTTCTAGCCAAGGGCCAAGTTAAAAGACTTCAATTAGATGGTTCTAATTTCCACATTTAACCTAGAGAGATTTTAAATGCCAAGACAAAGACGGGCTCATGTCTTACTGAAGATGTAGAAAATCCAAACATCCTCAGTGTCCCATACTTGGGAGCCCTTGTCAGTGATTTGTTATAGGTCACCGTTCACATAAATTTTCCCAACACCTATGAAGCATTACCACTTTAATGGATGGCAGAGATGCTTCAACCTGGTATCCCCCTCTATAAATTAAAATAATTGAGGAAAGCCATGGTTATCCTTCGAGTACATTATATTCAGAAAACATCAACTTTAATTAAAATCAGGCTGCCTGTGATCATCCTGGATTAGACGTGTCCCAGAGAGGCAGCCAGTGGCTCTCTGAGCAGAATTTAGTTATCAGCACTTTACTCTGCCCTGTGAGTGCAAATACACTGTGCAACAATCACCTAATGTTACAAAGCTCAGACATTAGTGTCATGAAAAGAAATGTGGGAAATTACAGAAGTAGATGACATATGTAGCAACATCGAGTAGCAGTAGAGGACGTTTCTTCATAATCCAGCGACAGCTTGGGTTCACATTACTGTCAGTCAGAAAATTCAGTCTGCGACTTTTTGCTCTTTCTGTAATTCTCCACGATGACCAAATGGAGCATGAAGTCTTTGAGATGAATCACTGCAAGAGAGGGGAGGACGTTCTCATCCTGCAGCCTAATCATTTTCAAGATGTGATTTCAGTGTGTGTCTGTTCACAGTCTCTTCTTGATGAGTTTCTCTAGTTTACGGATGCGGGAGGACTCCTGCTCAGGGGTGGGGGCACTGAAGGACAGAGAGGGACCGCCCTCAGCTCCAGAGGGTGGAGTGGGTAGCCTCTGCCTGAAGAGCTCCAGCATGCTGCTCTGTTCACTGCGCTTCAGACCCTGCAGACATAAGTACAAAGGGACACAGGGGGGAATCAAACAAAAAATCTCTCTCTATGGGAAAACATGAGAACAGATGAGCTCACTGAGGCAAAATGAAAGAAGATGCAAAGTTACAATGTTAAAGCAATAGTTTGACATTTCAGGAAATGCACTTATTTGCTTTCTTGCCATTAGATGAGAAGATCGATACCACCCATGTATCTTTATGTTCGTTGTGAGGATGGAGCCAGCAGCTAGCCTGGCTCCCGGCATAACAGCACAGCTAAAGCTAACAAATCAAGGTGTTTATCTTGTTTGTGTAAACCCTGAATATAGAGATATAAGAGTGGGATCCTTTCTTCTACCTCCCAGCAGGAAAGCAAATGAGTGCATTTCTCAAAATTCTGTACCACTCTTTTAAATTATTGGTCAAACCAACTGACCTTCATGTCCAGAATCTTCTGGAAGGTCTCAGGATTGCCATCAGCCAGGAGCTTGATGTAGTTATCAACAAACACCACGGGTGGTTCATGTGGGGCCATCACCACCTGCGGACAAGTAAAGTTTAATGTTGATTTCACCCCTCCCTCCTTTCCTGTGCACCATCATGGGACGACCCAAGAGATCTTTAAATGATCCCACATGGGGAAGCTATGCCCCAGAAAGGAAAGAGGGGGGGTCAACTGACAGAACCAAGTAGTTCTGGCTGCAAACAAAGTCGAGACTATGGTTCTATATTTAGCAGCCCACTCCTCACTCTTTTTTTCCTTTTACACACCAATTACTCCATGCATGAGCGGGCAAGAATTAGCTTCACCAGTAATTATTTTGGGGGTATAATGAGTCTGGGCAAAAATCTGCATTAGTCAAAAGCAGGCAGAAAAAGTTTAATGGGGCACAAGTCCTTCTGGATTGGATTCTCTTGGTTGTTTTTTTTTCTTTTCAACAATAGAGACTGGGTGGAAAACGTGGATCAAATAGCATTTCTTTCAGCCGCTACAAAGCAGGCAGACCAACACATGGCTGACAGACCCCCACCTCCCATCTTATGCATACGCGTGCGCACAGGGGCCATCTCGCAAAATGTTTCTCCTATCTTTCACTTCAAAAGGGCCCAATCGATCCTTTCAAGCTTTACTGCTCCCTTTTTACTCAAGGTAAAATACATGAGAAGGTGAGCTGCACAGACGGGGAGAGAGTGAAGAAATCAGAAGCAGGAGAGAAAGAGAGGGAAGGGCAGGCATGAAAGGCTAAGGATTGTGTGGAATTCCTTACTTTCTTACCACCCCTGCTGACTGAGTGATTTACTTAGCAACTGTCCTGGAGCCAGGCCAAGGGAAAGGCCTGCAGGGACCTTGTAAAAAAGGGAAAGAAAGGGGGAGAGGGAGTTTAAGAATGAAAAGTGGCATTAAAATAGGAGAGAGAGAAACAGAATGAGGAGGGGGTAAACTCTCAGGCCGAACAAGGGTGGGGATGGGGGTTGCCTTTTAAATACTCCCCAGAAGAGAACTTCAGAGGTAGGGAAGAGAGAGCTGGAGCTATGGTGGGCTGGGCTGCAAGAGCGTGGAAAACAGCCACGTCTCACAGGCATCGCACCAGCCAGGAGAGGCTGTCTCAGACAGACAGAGAGGAATCCTAAGTACTTTGAACATAACTGAGCACTTGCTTGAGACAACCTCATTTATTTCATCTTTACCACTCAAAGTAGACAATTTGACAGCTACATAAAGATTTAGGGATCTTAAGTAGAAACCCCCAAAAGCACATGAACTGTTCTATGAACAAAGGAGCAACTTAATATTGCATCTTGTTTAAAGCTGCAGCAATCAATATTTTTATATCAACAATGGACCACATCATTATGTGGTACTGTGAAGGGCTGAACAAACCCACAGAAAATTATCACCCAACTCTACAGTTCCCTTCAACTTTACAGACCACTTTATCATCTTTCAGCTCATTGTTTTGTTTGCACAGAACTTTGTTTTTGTCTTATTGCTTTGGGATTTCTTTTTAGCAAACAAGCTCTGATAGTGTTAGCGAGACAAAGACAAAGTTAGCAACTAGCTGGTGAGCACTAAGCAGCTCAAGAGTCAGATATTTCCCCTCAGGATTTAACACCACAAACCCCAAATAAATGCTTACACTAGTCCATGTGTGCTAGATGTGTAAACAGGCAAGTGTTTATGAATACACAACAACTTTATAAGGTGATATGTCAATCTTGTGTTTACAGCTTGTTTGCTGCTCCTGATTGGCCCACAGTAATATCAATAAAATAAACACAATTATAAATTCTGTTTTAAGTCACAAGTTACTTCTCATCTTTTTGGAACATCAACAGGATAGTTTTGATCAGCATGAGAACATTAAATCAACTCATACCCATAACACAAGACATGAAGCATGTAGCGTTATACATGCCAAACAACTCAACACCAAACACCCTATCCTAAACTTGGTGAATAATTATTGTTGTTGTTTTGCTTAATAACACACCACTGACAAAAAAAAAACAGCCAATAGAAGGATTATGAGGTAACAAGGTGACCAGCTCGTATATTAGATCATTCTATGAGCAGCTGATTAAAATTTAAGGGTGTAGAAACACAAGCTTTTCTTACACACCAATTTCCTGCAGCAATTTCCCTTTGGGAAAACTAAAGCTCTCTCTCTCCATCTCTATCTATCTACCTACCTACTTACGTGTACAAGTTCTCCATGGTACAAATCCAAACTTGCAAAAACAATAGTTTTAGTTCAAACAACTTATACTCTGCTTAGTTATGCGTTATAACTGAATTGTACGAGAGCTCCCACAATGAACTATATGCTTCAATTTCCAAGTGAACTCTGAAAAATGCTCCTTCAATTGTCCCAGTGAACTGCAGTTTCTTGGAGGGAGTGAGCCTCCAAGCTTCCTGATTCAATGGGAAGTCACAACATCACAGAGTGTAATTTAAAACTATTGTTGAGGCAGAGGAGTTCTTGTATTGACTGCTTTCGATGAGTTTGTCTTTCAGGGGCTTCCGTATCAGCCCAAGGTGGAAGCAATTACCTGTGAGGAACCTTGATGTTACACAAAGTCGATGGCTAACATGCTGACTGCAGTACAAAAACTTCTCTTTACTCATATGGACTTTCTCTTTCAAAGGCCAAAGATTCTCACAGAACATATCTTTGTATGGCTCTTTCAAAATAGTAGGGATGCAATCCACAGAACACATCTTTTTATGACTTTTTGCACTAGGGGCAAAATGTTATTCACAACTATATCTTACTTATCTGTATTGTGCAGCATTATTGCTAGATTTTGTTGGGATTGTATCATCTGTCTGCATTATTGGGTATTACTGAGAATTTCCTCTGTGATATGTTTGTTATCAGGCTTTTTCTTCTGTTATTTCTTCTAGTATCAGATTTCTAGCCTACAAAATGATTATTTTGTCCTCTGCTGTCATAGTAATGCATGTGAATCACTCAAAGGCCTTCCTGCAGTTTCAGCTACGTCTATGAGAGTTCTTAGAATCCATATAGATCACATTCCACTTGAAGGGGCCTGCTGGCAGTCAAAGTCTAAAAAAGCAGACGGTAGTGGGCTGATGTGAATGCATTCTATAATTCTATAATGTGAAAGCCCATTTAATGTGTGGCAGATGAGTGGGAATTTATGTATATACATTCAGAGCATTTTTCCAGGGAACGAAGACAGGCCTTACACAGGCCATATGGAAGAGCATGCATCCCAGCAGAAAGCAGTCGGGAGAGGCCATCACATATGAAATAGTGAAGGGGCTTTGTTTGACAGTCAATGTCTGACACAGCTTCAAAAACAAAGTCTGAAGACCTGAGTCAGAGGCAGGGTGTTAGAGTGGCTACAATATAATGCCATAAATCAGAATTATTTTACTGCCTGCCACTGATCCATTGTTTTTCAGAGCAAAGGCAGGGCAGGCATAGCATGATTGAAACAGGTCACACTGACTGCTATAAACATAAAGAAAGTCAAACCACGATAGCTTCAGGAAGGAAAGAAGGCCTCCCAGGAGTCCAAGGGAAATCAAGGGACAGGCAGGCGTGTGCTCTGTGTGTGTGCATTTCTGTGCACTCCAGGGACAGTTAATTAGGGTGGGGTTAATCCATGGCTGCGACATACCAGTGTCCTCCTGGGTCTCATAAGGTAACTCTCAGACAAAGCTGACTGGCTGAAGCAAAGACAGGCTGAATCCTGGCTTTGCTTTCCCCACTGAAAATAACATCCAGTATACAACACGTTACACTACATGCATTCGTGAGTAGACGCATGGTTGCATGCATTTATTTATTTACTCGCTCACCTTTCCATTGCCTTAGGGTCAACCACACACTGTCCCTGTGCCTGTCTCTCACTCATTAAACCAGTGGTGCATGAACTCCATTCCTATTCCCGTCCTACCTCATGTGAGGTGGGTTATTTTATGGAAACATGCTCATAAAATGCCATTGTGAGTAGGGTTAAAGACACAATTAAAGGGTTACTCTGCCCAAAAATAAATTCTAAGTAGATAATCTGCTTGACAGACTCAAGGCAAACATTTTACAACTGGCTTGCCAGTCAAACCACAAACACTTAAAGGAGAAATGTTAGTTCAGTCTATTGCTGCTTCTTATGATGGAACCTTAATCAGTGGAAAAAGCAGTTAGCTGCTGTTTGTGCCAGACTATTCTTTGTGAAGTGTTAGCATCAATAGGAAAGGTCATGTTTGACTGGATATGTCAGTGTTTCAACATAAAATCAGTTAAATGACAAACAAGAGATAAAGAAAACTCACTTCCACAAAAGGGTCAATCTAAAGTGCCGATCCTTTAAAGGTCAGAAACTGAAGTCCTGGTTGTAAAAATGGCCAGCATGAATTTCACCACCCAAGTTAAATGTCATAAAATCTGAGCAGCTCTGAAAAAGTGTTTTAAGTTGAACTATTTTGTATTTAGAGTTGAACTAGGGTTCTCATTAAGATCCATCAGTTAAAGCTGCAAGTTCATCCTGAGTTTATACCATGAAAGGTAAACTGTTTAAATTCATGTCTACTGGCTTTAGGAAGAAGCTTGAGTGCTTTTTCCAACATTCATCTGACCAAGGTTAGGCTGCATGCTTCTCACACTTGGTACTCACAGATTGGTACCTGGAAGCTGCAAAACAAAAAGCATCTGCATAGAGTCTAGTTTGCATTAATGAGTTCCCCCTTACTCCTTTACCTTAAGTATCATCTCTGCACGGGTCATGCCTTTCACCACTATCTTGGTGTAGCTGGCAGGTGCTTTTCGGAGCACCTGGGAGCCTATGGAGGGCAGATCCAGCAAGACTGTCTTCAGGGAGTGGGTGTCGAGGAGGAGCTGGTGGGGTAGGATACACAAGACACTGAAGATTATTCAAGATTAAACATGTATACCAGTGCACATAATGAGTGAAATGCATCAATTTTTTGATGTAATACTTCTGAAATAGTGCAAATGCACATCTTAAACACAGTTTAAGATGATGAGTCATAATGCAGCTCAAGTAAAGCTTTGGGACAGAGGAATATAAATTAAACTTACTTGTTCAGCTCCCACCATGCTGATAGGCTTACATCTGAACAGGTGGTTTATGAATTTGGGAATGAAAGAACTAAGGAAAGAGAGAAATGACAAGTATATAAATATCAACTTTAGGAACCTTTAATTGTAGTTTACAGATTAAGTTGGTTTGAATGTGCGTGTGTGTGTATGTATTGTACTTTGTGAACTTGATGCAGAACTGTGTGAAGTATTTGCGAGTGGAGGCCAGATTGTCTCTGATGATCGGCACATTTTGTTTAATGTGCATGATGATTGATGTGACATATGGACTCTGGTCACCCACATGCTCCACACTCTGCCACGGCATCTGAGGGGGAGAGATGAAGGATAAAGAGAAGCTTCAGCATCAGTGATTACACACCAGTACTGTTTAGAATACTGTTTACTGTCAAGCTTATGTGACAATCCCTTCAAATGCATTACACCTTAAAACAATGATGACTTGTTGCAAAGACATCCTCAAACCCACCAGAAACAGTGTTATGGTATCTTATTAGAATATCTTTTAAGGACAAAAATATGATACTTCTAAAGAATGGCAGTGGTATTAGATTCAAATATTTTAAATGATACATGAGTTGTGTGTCTGTGTGTGTGTGTGTGTGTGTGTGTGAGAGACTGTGTCCAACCTTGCTCATAGCAGTAAGAGCAGGGTCACAGGCAGCATCAAGATCTTGAACGAGTAGCTGGATACTGTTTGAGATCACACTGAGAAAACATAAGTGACGCCATCAAAACATGCTCCTCATTTAACAGAGGGTAAGCTGTTTTTTATAAGAAAAAAAAATCACTGCTCTCTCCATTTGTCACTTACGTGCTGAATGTATCCATCTCCCCAGTCAAATTAATTCTCTCCACCAAAACTTTATCTACTTTCTCCTTTAGCTTCTCTTCCAACTGGAACACATACAAAAAAACAAGAATGCACACACATAAACACGCAAGTTTTATTACTTAGAGTGTATAGCTTTCAATATGTGCTGTTCTATTTCTAAAACACTGACTTAAAATTGCTGCATGTGTGTTGCGACAAAACAACATTTCAGGTTGTGTTGTAATTGTAACTGTCACTGTCACTGTGAGTTCCTTAACACACTGATGAAACATGAGTCAAAAGTCTGTAACCACTACCATGATATGTATATACCACCACTGCAGATACATTTCTGGTTCAAATCCATTAAAGCTGCAAATTTACCGGTTTATGTGTGCGTGTGTGTGTGTACATGCCTGTTGTGTGGTGGCTAAACAGTACTCTGCAGTGCTAAGGATGCTACAGATCAGACAGAGCTCATCTACAGTGAACTTTGCAGCTTCTGAGCCCTCTTTCTCCTTCAAAAGACTGCTGATGGTAAGACCCCCACTGTTACTGCTGGACCTAGAGAGAGAGAGAGAGAGAGAGAGAGAAAGAGCGAGAGAAAGAGAGGGAGAGAGATACCAAGAGAGGGAGGAAAAAAGCAGCAAAAAAAGAGAAAGAGATAAAGACAGAAGAGGCATGTTGAACATACAGAGAAGAAAAAAATCAGAGAGGTCCAATCAGTAAATTATGGCAATATGTTTTACATGTGCATTAACATATTTTTTAATAAAAAAATATGAGACTACTATCGTCATTGCTTCCTGTGTGTGCCTTTATTTAAGTTATAAGGTAAATTAAAGGGATCAGGGGTTGAGATGAACTCCAATATGTTGTGTAGTGTTTTTCTTGAGATTGGCTAATGTGCTATAAGCTTTAAATAAACTCTTTGGGGAACACATTTAAACCACAGGTAAAGTTTCTAGTAAGTGAGACACAACAGGCATAACTACAAGCAGATGCAAGTGTCAGGATGCTGGGCCAATTAGGCTTCAGCAACGACCCAGTCATTAATAAACGTCATAACAGAGAGATGTGGGCAAAACCACAACATAGTTCAAGCTCTTTTCGGGAGGCCCCCTTCCAAATTCCAGCAAAACCAATTCACAGCTCACTACATTGGACAAACGTGTCTGTATGTGTCTGCAAGTGTACACACTTGCAAAGCATCGGAGTGCATCTTTGACTGAGTGTTTTTTTACCGCTCAGAATATGTTATACATTAGTCAGTGAAGGCAAGTGTGTCATTAGCATGCATGCATATCTGAAACAGAGCACGCCTCTGTGTGTGTGTGGGAGTACACCACAGCCAGTGATGAGTTCTTATGTGGCCAATGAGCCAGAGATGTTTTTGCTGGTAGCATATTAGGTTTTGCCACAACATAACCAACTCCAGATCCCTCTTAGCATGCCATCCCGATCCATCAAACACAGCGAGGACTGAAGACATCAAGTTTCAAACTTAACTCCTAAACAGCTCCATCACCATAGCAAAAGAATGAACAAATATGGGCATGGCATGCTTGTTTGTGTAACGTTAATCCTAAACAAATCTGTGTTTGTGTTACTGCCCAAAAAATATAATGGTTCTTGTGGATGGAAATTGTTGAAACACTAGACACACTAGTGAGTGAATGCTAGTGAGTATTTTTTTCAGGTGGACAGGTTTTGCGGAATTGATTCAATAGTTTATACAGTAGTACATACAATACTTGTTAGTAGAATTGATTACCTGTTGGATTTGACCTTTTCATATTCGTTGAAAATAGGAAAAAATATTTAAAAAAACAGACTCATACCACATCCTACTATCTTTCTTCTTTGTTAGAATAATATATCAAATGTATGTGTTTCTTTTTTATTTCCCCCTTTTTTTCTGTTAAGAAACTGTGTTAAGAAAAGTGCGTTATAAATAAATTTTATTATCATTATGATATTAAGAAAAGCCACCAGGTCACAGAGTAGGAGGAGTCAAATTTTCTACCAACATTCCAACTTGTGGGAAAAATTTAATGACTTTGTGTTTCAAGTGAGAAGTTTTCCCTGTCACTTCAAATCAGTCAGGCTGTCTTAGAGCCACCATCCACCGGCCATTACAGTTCATATTAAGCCTCTTCCCTTATGGCTTCAGCAACAGAGGCCAGCTCTTATGACAGTGGCTGAATACTGAAGCAGTTTGATTTGACAATGTGAGTAAAAATCACATTTAGTGTTGCTCACGCTTACCTTTTATTTCTACACTGATTGTCTCTTTGTTTTAATTCAGCCATGAGGAAATTTCCTCACTGTACCCCGAGTTACAAGTGAAGCGCAAAACTTCTCCTATATGAGAAAAGGCAATTCTAATCTATGACTCTTTGTTTACATAACCAAAGCTGAATCAATCTTACTTAGGCAAGTTTCCAGAGAGGATCTTCCAAGCGTACTCTCTCAGGAATTTCTGGAAGATGGTTGTGAGCGCGATCATTGGTTCTCCAGTGCTCAGCTGGGAGCACTGCACCATACACTTCTTGTAATAGACAAAGAGGTCAGCACAGCTGGGCAGGACTGCTCCGCCCTCCTCCATGCCCGCCTTGGGTGGGCCTTGTGCTCGGAAGTCGGCCACGAAGCGGTCGATCAGTTCGCCCAGGTTCCTGCAGATGCCCAAAAGTGTACAGCCAAACCCACACAGGTTCACACGCACATGCATGCACACGGGTGGTTGGATTAGGGGAACATGAAAGGAATTAAATGAACCAAATAAAAAGATTTTAACATTAAAAACATGATTGGTCCATAACCCCAATAAATAAATGAAAGGATAAAATAACAGGAAGACAGACAGAGAACCAGATGGATAAACAGGAGAAAATATTCCAAGCATATCAAAATCCTCAGTACTATGTTCAACAGGTCCACAGTCAGTTGGTGTGGCCCAATCCTACTGAATATTGGAACTAAAGCCAAAGACAAAACAAGCAGGCCACTGTTCTCTCCCGCTATGTCCCACTGGGGACAAGCTGATCTGGCCGCTGCCTGTTTAGGGCCTTTGGATAGAAGTGAAATGAGGTTGTAGCTGCAGAATAGGTCAATCCTGTTCCCTTGAACAGACAAACAGCATTTAACGCACCAGAGAGCCAAGTGCCAGGAGCTGCATGCAAGCACAGTAGTCCCAGAACTGTGTTCCGTTTCAGGGGCAATCACCATGACTGGGGGAGGGGAGGGGAGGGACTCATGGTGGAGAAGTGAAGGTTGGTGGTAGAGGAAAGAGGAAAGAGAGGTGAAAAATTAAGCAGGAGAAAAACAGAAAAACAGAGTATAAAGAAAAGGGAGATATATATAAAAAAAGAACAGGGGAACAGGAGACTGAGGTGAAGAGAGGAGGAATGAAACAACAATTACACAGAAAGAAAGAGACCGAAGAAGGGATACCAAAAAGAAAAAAAAAATAAAGAGGTGGGAATGAAAATGGGCAGATCTGCTACGGCAGCACTTCTTTAACCTCCCTCTCTCTTTCTCTTGGTGTCTGTGGTCGTGCAGTTAATGGGAAACATTTCTGCCACAGTGGAGACAGAGGCATGTACAGGAACAAGAGATGGAAAGACAGAGGAGGCAATGGAGTAGAATGGGAGGAGGGGGATCTGATTGATGAGTGGGCAATGGAAAAAGGATGCATGTGCCAGCTTTGCGCTCAACCTGCTCCTGATTCTGGGTCTGTGTACCACAGTGCTATTTGGTCTTGTCTGCATGTAAGTGTGTGTGTGTGTTACTCACTTGTCTTGGGATTCTATGTAGACATATAGATGAGGTTCAAAACACTTAGAGACAATGCCATGGAAAGGGTTGTCCGGAGCTTTGGGCTTCCTGGGCTGAGAGAGCAGAGGAAAACAGGCTATTATAAATATCAGGTTCTAGTTGTAGCTGCTCTGACTTTTAATCATCCGATTAGTGAGTTTATGTTTTCCCTCCTATTCAGTGAGCAAAAGTTAAATGTCAAAACTCTGAACGTAGAAACTGTTTCGAAGACAGGGAGCGGCATGGGAGATTATTTATTTGACACATTACCTTATGTGACATGAAACTGAAGCAACTAACTTTCGTGCAAAGAAAAAACACACATCACTGATGCAGTCCAATATAACAGCCCTGCAATAAACCTTACCTATATAAAGCTTAGAATTTTCTGTTTTAGAGAGGTGTTGGTTCAACTTTATCGTCAGTTTGGAGGCTATAGCTTGCTATTGCTTTGTGCTGCACTGAGACATGTTTCTAATGTAATGTCCACACTTTTGTCCACACATTTGGCAACTCAGTGTGGGCATGACAGCTAATAACTTTGGACAACTGAAGCAACAGGTTCTCGGACAATCTGTCGTTCACTATAGGCTCCGATTAAAAAGTGGAGAACCTATCCTTCAGACAAGACAACAAGTACATCAGATAAAATTCTTGTGCTCAAACTGATGCCACATAGGTGCATGATTGAAAGTCAGGGCAGTACATGGAAGAATGTTTAAATAATGCTGCTATGCTACTGTTCCACTGTGCCATCAAGGGGTCAGTCCAGCTCAACTTACCTTTGCCAGATCTTCATCCTTCTCAGTGCCCACATCCTCACCTGGCTCATCCTCCAGGAAGGGGTTAGTTGCGTCTAAGGGGCTCTCTGGTCTCTTTTGCTGTAAAAACACAGGAGGTTGTTTTTTTTTTTCTACGGCTCCACTAGATGATCATCATGAGGAGTTAGACAGCTACTACGGCATTTCACGGTAACAACAGTCTTGAGTGAGAGGAACTTCTTTTGTAACTTAAAATAAAGTCCAGCTTTCATCAGACTTTCCATGTCTACGTAAACCCTTTCATGTGAAGCTTTGATGAAACTGCACCCCCAATTATAAAATTCCACTCAACCAAATCCCTGATTGAATTACAGAGCCCAGCAGGCATTGGTATAAACTGAACTGAAGACAAAAGGGTCTCTGTCTCGACTAAATATTATCAGTTGTGAAAAAGCTTGGCCTAGTTGTGCTCCAACAAAACTAATCGTGACCTTTATAATCTACCCATCCTCTGTGTATCCCTTCCACCTCCACACGCCAACATGACTGGGATTAAAAGGTTTCTTCGGGCTGTGACACCAACAGTGCCCTGTGTGTGTGTTTGTGTGTAGAACACAACAAACTGCAAATCAGCAGTTTTATATAAGTGTGACTGTGGTACAAACAGACAACAACAAATCATAACTGAAAGTATCTCAGCAAGTGATAAGGTCTCAGTGGAATTGGATGACATTTCATATTGGAAGAAAGGTGGCAGTGAAGGATAGAATTATATTGCAATTGTGTTTGTTTCAGTTTTCATAATCTTAAATTGTGATCTTAAATTAGCATTAGAGATGCAGTGTGTGTCAGTGTGTGTTTTTCTCACTCCAGGTACGTCAGTCAAGGTGCATCCTGTGAAGCGTTTGGCCAGTAAACCCTCAAAGTTTGTGGTCCTCTGTATGGCGAACAAAAGCAGTTTCACCTCAATCTCCTTAGCCCGTGTCCGCATCACTTTGGCTAGTTCCACCCTTAGGAACACACAAACACATAAGAAAAGGACACAGTTTGAGTGTATCACCATTACTTTTTACACTTTAACATTTCCAAATGTTTCAAATAATCCTTGCTAGCACATAACTGTAGTCTTACATCTGTCCTTTTTCAGCAGTAATATGTCTTGTCAGGCTTTTTTCTCATGACACTACGATTTTGGCCAGATGTATTTTTATTATTGATAGCTGCAGCCTGGAGCAATACACAAATAATGCCCATCACTTTCTTCTCTGATGGGAAAAGACTGAGAAGTGCGGACACTAGGTCACTGCTCATCTAGGTCACCTACGTCAACTGCACAGAAAGTTGCACCAAATCACAGAGACATGACAGGCATGTCATACCAGTGTGGTTCACTTCATGACGCAGAAAAGTCCCACAAGTAATTTCTCAGTTTCTGCCTGATTAATTTACTTTCTCTTTTGTCCTTTCCTTTGAACAGAGACAAAGTATATGATATTCGTTAAATCTAATTATATAGCATAGAGCTCACAACCTAAGTTTTTTTTTTTTCTTTTTACAACATATAGTATATATGCTGTTTACCTGGTGATGTGGCAGAACTCCACAGCAATGCGCTCTGTCATGCACCATTCCTCAGGAAACATGCGCCCGTATTTCTCCTCGTAGTCTACCAGTTGCCGCTTGATCCAGGCGTAGCGGCGATCAATCTTGTCCAGCCATGCAACCTGAGAGACAGGGCAGGGTACGCTTTCATTAACCTCTACATTTATAACATGACATCACCATTTTAAATGAGGTAATTAGGTCTTTACTAGAACTAGATATGAGCTTGTATATTATAGAACTCAGTGTCCTACTCACATCTTGGTTTTCCTGAAAGAGCACCAGGTACTCTGAGAGGTGCTGCCTGATGAACTTTTTGATGATCTCCTGTTTGATGCGAGGGTCCAGCACATTGGCCACCAGACAGGCATCCCTCAACACATTACTGGGACCACCTGTTCTCTGGGTAGATTGTGAGATAAAAGATTAAACTTAAACTTTTGTACAGGGAGAGAAGAGGACAAGAAAAATGTCCAAACAGAGGAAAATGGAAGGAATTTGCCTTGAAAAAAACAGAAAATAAAACAAACATGAAAATCTGGATTCTCCTACAATATATTTACCTTGGAGCCCTGAGAGGGGAAGGCTTCTTCAAAATCTGCCAGGATCTGAGTCCCCAACTCACTCTGTGCTGCTTTTACTCTGAATAGGACAAGAAAGAATGACACTAAACTTTACATTGTTTCCTCAGCTAAACAACATCTTCTTATAATGAAATTTCCACATGAAAGCCTCCAATATGCAGCAGACTTTGAATTTTGAATGTTTTTGGCTCACTAGTCACTGTAACTTTTTATAGCTGCCAGCCACATTTAAAAAGACATCTGTTTTAATTATTGTTTAAGAATTGTGGAGAAAAACATTCTGCATTTTGCCATCTCTCATCATCACTTAATCTAAAGCTATCAGCTTGCAAGTACAAGTTACTTGCTGACAAAAAAGTGATGTTTTTCCAAGTGTCACAGCTCCCACCAGAGCTTTCACACTCACTGTTGTAAAAGCTTTTAAAGACTCTTGAAATGTTTTTCACACAGTAACTTAATTAAAAAACTGCAGCTGTCAAGTGTCTGGCAGATCTGTTAGCATTACCTGTCGCAGCTGAGTACTCCCTACATTTGGTAGATGTTTTCTGATCCTGACATCAGTGAACAAGTTTGTAGGCATCTTTATGTGCATGCACCTATTTCTATGACATTGAATGCACTGGCCTCTGGTCAGTGAAGCCACCGCGAAGAGAAGTGACAGAGAAACACTTGTGTAATGAGGTCTACAGTGTGCGTCTGTGCAGTCATGACAATCGTCCAGAATAAACAGGAGAGGGTGGAGAGATATGATCCCTGATGGAAACCAGCTGAACTGGTGGCGTTCATTTAAAGGGCTTACTATTGATTAAATACCCAACTATCCACTTCTCTCTGGGAACTACTGGGTACGTCTTGTATCACACACACTGCCCAGCAGCTACTGTTTCAGCAGTGTCTCACACTCTGATAAACTGATGTCAGGATTATTTATGAAATCATCTCCTGTCTACAGCTGTGACATCTGACACGGACCAAGCTGTCAGCAGCAGTTCTAGCTGTAGACAGTGTGTGGGTGCACTTTGTCCTATCATGTACATGCATATACAGTGCATGGTGCAGCTATACACAGCCAATCAATGCATCTCTCTGTGAAACAGCTGCGCAGCGTAATTGTGATGATGAGAAAAGCATCTGGTTAAAAGGTGAAGCTATCAGATTTATTTGATGTTTAACAGTCATGCTACATTCAAAATGACTAAGAGCTTTTTTTTTTTTTTTTTTACCAAGCCCCTTCTCTCTCATTTTCTGTTTTTGTATGTGATTGTTTACAGCTTACTGATATAAAGTAGGGCTTTTGGTTTATGTCTGAATTCAGAATTCAACAGAAGTTGTCTTGCTATTATTAACAATACAAAAATGGTTGGGCTGTATAGTTCACAATGACTTACTGCTCCGCACACTGAGTTACTTTTCCTGGCTGTGATTTTGCAAACTCCCTATCTGATCCTTCATACTCCCTGTATACCCGTTGTTGCCTATGTTTGTCTGATCTATTTCTTGCCTGTGCATTTGTCTCTTGTCTGACTCTTCTATCTGTAGCACTGTAGTGGCTCATGTGTCAAGTCTCTCACAGAGAAGTAGTGATTTTTTTTCTATTAAGCGTTTGTATCCGGCTGTCTGCCCTGCCTTCATATCTTTCCCTTCCCTGTGTCTCTCCTATCATCTGTTTCTTCAGCAGAGTCACTTCTTCCACGCAGCTGTTATTTGGTATGAACACTGCCTGCCACACCTCAGTCAAAACAGAACAGAAGGTCATCCTTTCTTGTTTTAGGGGATCAACACCACTTTGAACCTGAACATCAAGTTGGCCGTTGTGTCCCAAACTGATTCTGGTGTTCTTGGAAAACATTAGTAAAAGTGGAAATTTAATTAGCCTGAGCTGTGGGAAACAACAGCATAGTAATGCACTTTGTTCTCTCTGTCTGTTTCTGTGTGTGTGTGTGTGTGTGTGTGTGTGTGTGTGTGTGTGTGTGTGTGTGCGTGCGTGAGTATTTAAACAAAGACCACATCCAGATACTGGTATGACTCACCACATAAAACAAACATTCCACAATATACTATTAGTTAAAATTGTATATGTAACATGCATGAACAACAACCTCAAGTGCATAGTGTGATAAATGCATCTTCCACACGCACAAACATGGAGATAGAGACACACCCTCTGAGAAGTATGCCTCTAATCTCTGACTATGGAAGAAATGCTGGCATAACAGGACCCTATTCAGTGTGTTTCCTTCCTCTGTGTTCCTCTATGTGTGGTATTGTGTGCGTATGTGAGTGAATATCTGCATAAACAGGATGTAATACGCAAAATACCTCCAGCCAAATACTGTAACCACTTTTCAATGGTTCATCTGACGAGCTGTGGAATATTTCAGCTGTAAGGAGAGCTTGCTCAGGACCGGCTGCCTGAATTGAGCTACGCTGCTTACCATGCAAACAAAGTGAGCTTGAGCACGGCACCAAACGCCTAGTGTTCAAGAGTTGCTACAATGCAGCTGATACACTGGAAGACAGTGTACTTGAGGGAAATATGTAAAGAAATATTGTTATGTAAGCACATAATGCACATTATTGGAGAGTGTATGTGTGCGTGCATATTAGTTACCTCTCAGAAAGCTGTCTGATCTGGGGAATGCCCATGTACTTGTGGAAATGCTCAAGCACATTGACGACTCCCTGCAGCAAGTTGGCCACCTCGCCGTACTGCCTCTTCCTCGTCATGGCTCTGAAACACAACACAGATGTGAATTATTTATATTACCACATACCAAAAATCTTTCTGGTCTATGTGACTACAACTGACAAGTGGTGACGCTAACCACCCCTGTAAATGTGTATCCATATCAGTCAAGCATCAATCTAACTGTATCTCACTTATAAATGTAAATCAATCTCAAACATGCTTTACTTCGAAAGGCAGGATACAGAAAAATATGGATCTTAGAGATCAAGATGCTTACGTCCCTTTTGTGAGCTGCACAGGTTTTGTTTCCATCTATCTACTCAGCATTTCTCATTGTTTTGCAATCCAGCACACAGTAGCAGCTTTTACCACGAGGCCTCTAATTTTGTCAACATTAGTGAAAACAGATCAGACTGCAGCCGAGTCATGTAAAGTTTGATACAAGATTTGTCTTGTACTGGAAGCAAATAATGCTTTATCCTAAAATCATGGGTGCATCTTGCAACTACAGAGTCTCCACACAACTTAAAATACTTTATTTCTGGTCAAATAAGCTTTAGGGGTAAACTGTGGGAGTCTTTTGGTGTGAAATGTGATTGTACGCACTCTAAAGAGTCCACACCCCCTGCCAGCATATGCAGGTGGTTGAGGGTGGTGATGGATGTCGTTAGGTGGCGCTTGGCATGGTCCAACTGCTTTATGTCCCTTGTAATCTCCTTAACCTGTGCAGGAAGAATAACAAGTCAGACCAGCTGGTCCACAGATAAAGACAAAGGAGGAGACTATAGTGTGGAAGAAAGAAGGAGGTAAAAGTACAGAGATGGATAAGTAAGAAGCAAGAACAGGTGAACAAATGTTGTTCACTGGATGGAGAGATGGGATAAGTGAAATAGAGCAAGATGAACAACACCCCCGCTGGTTTGAGAAATAACTGCTCCTAGAGACCTCCTGAGGGAGGATCTGCTTGCCAGTCTCCCCCCTCATTCTTCCCCTACTCACCCAGACCACTGGCTGTCCTGTAACACACACACACACTCACACAGCACTGCTTGTAACAGACAGACACATGGAAAGTGCATTACCTCGCCTTTAAATAACTCTCCTTACTGTCCTCTATTGTAACACAAGAGAGGATACAGGTTGTATGTCCCCTGTGTTGAAGTTTATCAGGGACATGACCCTAGGTCATGTTCCTGATAAGCTTCAACAAGCCACCTTTGTGTGTGTGTGTGTGTGTGTGTACATACCATTTGTTCAGACTTCTCTGCCTTGTCCTTGATGTCTTTGATTTTGCCAAAGAGCTGTTGGATGGCTATCTGAGCCTCCTCCAATGCCTGTACAAAAACAAACAGACCAATATGACATACACAAAGAAGACACATTTTAACTACTGTGCAAGAACCAGTAAGAGTGTGTGTGTGTGTGTGTGTGTGCGTGTGTGTGTGTGTGTGTGTGTGTGTGTGTGTGTGTGTGTGTGTAACACTACAAATCAATGGTCTGAGTAGGCTTGAAAATCTTGGTTCCTGAGGTCAAAGCCCAGCGCAGCTCATCCCTAACAATGTCAGAGTAACACTCAGAGCAGAAACAGCAGCAACAGAAAGAGAAAAATGGAAAACCAAACAGAAGTGCTGCTCGACCAAATCCTTGAGAGGAACACAGAGATGAACCTCTTCTCCCTCAGTTTACTCTGATACACAGACTGAAGAAAGTTATCATGCCACACCTCCACTGAGTGGACATTCACATTTCTACCTTTTGGCTGATCAATTAGTAGAGCAATGGCAAGTCCAACTGTGAACACAGTGTGTGTGTTGGAAATACCAAAAATGATGAAAGTTAGGATTTTGTTTTAACTGCAAATTCATGGGTCGAGAAAATGGAAACCCTGTCAGCAGCTGAAACGTATTTATGTCTTAATTAAAATGTTAAAAAAAATCTATTTATAAAACTATTTAAACAATTTATTTCCAAAACAAAAATTAAGCAAACTTCTAATAATTCTTGTTGTGAGAAGCAGGGTGGAGGGAATATCTGTGAGTCAGTTGTAGTGTGCCAGCCTGGGTCAAATTTCCAAGGGATATTTTGTTTGTCCGGTCTCCACACTGGCTTTGGTCCATGTGAAAATTTACCCGGCTAATGCCCATTCCCAGCTCTAGAATGGGAGCAATGTCAAACAGACTAATTGGACGTCTAATTGACAAGCTATCTAGATATCTGACGTCGATAGGCCTTAAGTTGACATACAAGTCATAAGGCTAAGCTCTGCATAAAGGCTATCATTATAAAGGCTAAAGAGATCATTAGCAGTTTTAACAGTCTATAAAGCCAGGCTGGATTAGATAACATTAGACAGATATTGTAAGATAGCTGAAGTGCTATTCTAATATTTCCCCATCATCTGACATGGCAGCTGTTCTTTGATGGTCCCAAACAGAGATTTTGCTCTGATATCTGATGCCAAAGTAATTGGCTTCACTTGGCCCGATGCTATGGCGGCACTGCAGACACAACTCTGACTGTACTCAGACACACACACACACACACACACACACACACACACACACACACACACACACACACACACACACACACACACACACACACACAGACACATGCACACAAGGAATGCTAACAGCCGGCACCAGCTGTGCAAGGAATTTACCACTTTTACAAGCACCTCTGAGAAACAAGTGGACAGCGAAAAAACACACAAAAACCGCGCACATGCATACACACAAGCACACACACGCGCAGATACAGCTTGCAGTAACAGAAGATGATTAATTGGTGTCAAAGAGCAACGCTTGGTGACAGTGTCATGCAGACACAGTCAAAGTCAAGATGGCACCATATGAGCAGGTCATAAAGTCACAACAAAACCATTATGGTGTTTAACCCCTTAACCTGAATGTTCTTAAAGCTAAAAACTACTGTGTTTAATATGACTTTCTGTCAAGACAGTCTGCCACGGAGGCCACACTGAGAGGAGGTTAAGTACTGACTAAATTTTAGCCAAGATGAGCAAAAGCTGACTCTAGCTTGCGTGTATCCTTCTTCCTTTTGATGCCTCATAAAACCCTTTGGTTGTTAGGTGATAAATGAAATGGAAAGATGAAGGCAGGTTACACGGTTACTCTTTGATCTCAGAATGAGGAGGAAGGGAGTGCCACTGAATCTTTAAAGAGGTTCCCTGGAGGACATCTTGCGCAAACAAAGTGCATTCAGAACAGGCCAGAACTCCAAGGCTGCAATTGTTGCTCCTGCAGACTCAGCTGAGTCAATCTGGCTCGCTTCCTAGCACTCATTTCCTGTATTTAGCCTTGAGAAAAGCAGAGGGAGACCACTGCCCAGCAGGCGCCTCCATGCCCAAGATGTTATCTGCTCTCACACAAATACAAACATGCACGCACACGCACGCACACACACTCTCCAGTGGGTCCCTAATATGCAATAAGCAGCACATGTTCCATGGTATTATAGAGTTTAAAAAAGAAGTGAGGAGCTTCTTTCCAAAGCCTGAACAGGATTGGGATGCATTTCACTCCTCTATCTGACAGATATCAGTTTAGCTCTCTAAAACAGAGTGTATATTAGATAGCACTTCTGAGTTTAGGGCCAAAGAGAATAAATCAGATCAACCCAACAGGGTTACTTTGACAGCTGGAACACTGCCTAAGCCCAAAACTTCATGTAAACATTTTAGAGAGCAATTTAGAGAGAAAAGAATAGCTCAGGAAATGCTTTGTGGAGAATTTCTAGCCAAGTTAAAATAAATAATTGGTATAAATAGCAATATGCTACTATGCTGCTGAAAAACAACACAAAATTTTGGCACAGTTGCTGTTTGCAGATGATGAAATAATCAGATTTAATAAGCATGACCTTAATAATGAAAAAGTCGCTGTACTAAACTGAGGCAGAAACGGACAGAATCTGCAGTTATCCTTTTTTTTAATACAAATACAGAAAGCAGAAAGTTATAAACAATGCAAAACTGTAAATTAGAAGACAGAACAAAGGAAGCGATAGTTAGTATAGTATAAGACAGAGCTCTGAGAAGCTGAAAGCGTGGAAACTAAATCAAGCTGTGAATAGCTATTTTTGAGTTAACATTAAATATTTACATTAGTAAAGTCGATTCTATAGGAAAGCCACCCAACACTGTATTTTTAAATGTAGTCCTCTTGATACCACAATGGACATAAAGAGAACCTACATGTACCAAAAAAGTCACACACAGAAAGACAAATATAATGCCAGTTTCAACCTCTGCAAGCAGCAAGTCTCATTATTAAGGTGTGACACTGGAACTCTGTGTGTGTGTGTGTGTGTGTGTGTGTGTGTGTGTGTGTGTGCATGCGTGTAAACTGCATAGCAGTTCTCTGTGGCAAAGGCTGAACAGCAATCAATTAGCATGAACGTCAATGGTAGGCAGTCTCGTTAATGACCTTCTCTGACTCAGACCTCCACAATGAACTCCAACCAAAGTGCTTTTATGTCCTTAACTTTCATTAGAAAAATGATTAATAAATGCACAATAACCTCTTCATTTGTACTATGAAAGTTCAGACTGTGGATCAGGTGTGCACAAGGTATCCATATCACCATGACAACAGACAGGCTAGAACATCGTACCAACGGCAGCTGTGTGTGGTAGGAAACTCTCAGCTGGCAGACTAGAGCAGATACAGATGTTTTTGTGTGTGTGTGTGTGTGTGTGTGTGTGTGCGTATGTGTGTGTATTTGCCAACACAGCCAGACTGGTGAGGAGATCCCCACAATCTGCCCTCATCTTCAGGAAATCATGCAGGTTAGAGGGATTAGTGTGGACTGTCATAATTTCTGGTTAATGACTGTGTTCATGTCATCTTAATTGAGTCTGTCTCTCTGGCACTGGACACCATGTATTACAGTCAATCACAGTGTCACCAGTTTGGCCTGTGTGGCTGTGTGTACGCATCTGTCTTAATGTGATGCAACAACCATTTCTGTGTTTAGTGAATATTCATTGCCCCCCCCCACAAATAAAACTATATGGACTCATGCGAAACATATCATCTACCAAATACTGATGTTATATATTCACCACATCATCATAAAAAATGAACAGACAAATACTAATACTACACAGCAATCAACACACCAATTATTAGCGCTATTAGTTTCCAGGGTCTGACTACTAAGACAGTCACATTTCCACACTCTCAGTCCTGCAGCACATTACTGACTGACTCCCTACAGACAAAAATACCACAAGGAAAATCATTCCCCAGATCTCCTTCACTTTCTCTCTCCTCCTATCTTGCTCTCTTCATCCTTCTCTATAAATGTTACCATCTTGGGTTTCAACCTGGGGATTGCATTTAGCTCCGTGAGTGAGGCCAGTCAAGAGTACAAACGACTAAACTGCTGATCCTGTTGGTTTTATTCTATTGCTGTCTTTATGTTTCAATCGCCATCTTGAAAATGAACACCTCTCCGTCTTTCCATCTGCAGAAAGGATTTTCCCTCTGGAAATGTTGGACTGGCTCTGTGGGGCTGGAAAAATAAACTAAAATTATTGTGTGTGACTGTGTAATGTTATTGGTCTTGATGGGATTTAGAGCGTTTCCGCTACCAAACGGTAGCTAACTGGGAAAGACAGGGCCACCGGTCCAGACACCCTGACGACAATGCACACCTAATCATGTCAGCTGGTCAGAACATGCATGGCTCCCCCATCAGGTGTCACGTTCCTTTTAAGCCACAACTCCTTGACAGAGCAAGGACCTGGATTAAATCAGCAGGGGCTGTTCTTTTCCGTCTTGCACCCACAAGAAAAAGGCAAAGACTCAAATGCCTGGGTTTAAAAGACATCCAAGTATTTACATACGGGAATCTATTTCCCAGACGTGTTTTCCGTAAAGAGGGGCAGTTTGAGCAGCGGGAATGGATCTGAGTCATCTTGTCCTTTTCCATGGAAGCAATGTGGAGAAAGGAAAGAGCAGGAGAGGGGGAGGAACATGTTTGTCTGGGTTGGGAGGAACCAATGCCAAAATTCTAACTTCAGGAGAATGATGATGTTTTGAACACCACCCATGATGAACAGGCATGGTGGTGAGCATGCACAATATGCCAATGTGGTTGTTTATCTCCCCCTGTTGTGTTTCTACAGCAATGTGTGAGGAGCGATGCTCTGTATTACTACAGACTGATTGTGTCTGATCACTGAATTATGTTCCTCCCTGACCTGCAGCTCTACTCACCTGTCTGCCATCCTGGCCCACGTTGGTCTGGCCTCTCACCACCGTCCTGATATTGTCATCCAGACGCCTGTGAAATGTGAAACAAGATTGCAGACACATTGAGGGCAAACGACAAACACAAAATACGTAGCACTGTATCATTTAAATCTACTCACCGAATCTTTAGACGAATCTTGTTTACTACATCATCAATATTAGCCAGAGACTGAGGGAAATGCAAAGACAAGTCAGAGAGCAACCAAAGTAATCCTTTATGACACATTCTTAAAAATAATAATAATAAAAAAAAGAATCACAACATTCATGCACTTACTCTTTTCTATGAGCAATACCCCTTATTATATCAATTTATTATGTTTATTTTATACAAAACAAAAATCTCTGAACAGAAACACTTGCTTTCTCACATTTAACACATTTGTGGCCAAACAAACAGATGACTTGCCTCAAATTATACAAATCAGTTCTGTAATATCCACACCTCATATGCAGGACAGGTGTAACCTCTCATCTGTTAAATGATCACACTCAAAGTGAGTGAAAGTACAGACACACTACAAAGAGCCCTGCTACAGTATATGAACACAAACTATAGGGTTACAGTGACCCCTGATGGAGATGGAGTATACATGTATTATGTATGGACACCATACGTAGCTTTTCTTGAAGATAAAATGCAACAGTCATTTAGGATTCAAACTACACATGTAGTCATATACAGTACATGTACACACATACATCCACATTCAGACCATGCATCTACATATACAGTGTGCTCAGAAAGTGTTCGGATCTCTTTGATTTATTCACATTTTGCTATGTTGCAGCCTTATGCTAAAATAAACAAAAACATTTATTTCTCATCAGTCTACACTCATTACCCCAAGAATGACAAAGTGAAAACTGAATTTTTTAGTTAAGCATTTTTGGCAGCAATTACAGCCTCAAGTCTTTTTGGGTATGATGTGACAAGTTTTACACATCTGGACTGGTATTCTCTGCCATTCATCTCTGCAAATTCTCTCAAGCTCTGTCAAGTTGGGTGGGGACCATCTGCAGACAGCCATTTTCAGGTGTCTCCAGAGATGTTCCACTGGGTTCAAGTCAGGGCTCTGGCTGGGCCACACAAGGACATTCAGAGTTGTCCTGAGTTGCTGCGTTGTCCTGGGTGTTTGATTAGGGTCACTGTCCTCTTTGAAGGTGAACTTCCATCCCGGTCTGAGATCCTGAGCACTCTGGAACAGGTTTTTATAAGAATATCTCTGTACTTTGCTCCATTCATCCTTCCCTCAACCCTGACCAGTCTCCCTGGTCCTGCCCCTGAAAAACACCCCACAGCATGACTCTTCCCCCTCCAGGCTTCACTACTGGGATGGTATTGGGCAGTTGATGAGTACTGCCTGGGTTCTTCGTCAGCTCTATTAACAATGCCCTTCTTCTCCTATTGCCCATTTTGGGTGGGCCAGTTCTAGAAAATTAAAAAAAAATACAGAGGCCACTGTGCTCTTGGGAACCTTCAGTGCAGCAGAAATGCTTTGGTAGTCTTCTCCAAATCTGTGCCTCGACACAAACCTGTAGGCAGTTCCTTTCACATCATAGCTTGGTTTTTGCTATGAAAAATGCCTTGTCACTGTGAGATCAAGCGTCTGAATACTTATGTCAGTGTGACAATTCAATTTTTCCTTTTTGATAAATTTATAAGAATTTCTAACATTCTGCATTAATTTTTTCATTATGGGATATCAAGTGTAGACTGATCAGGGAAAGAATTATTGTTTTTAAACTAGCATAAGGATGCAACACAAAAAATTGCAGAGGTCTGAACACTTTCTGAATGCACTGTACATCATTCATTGGCATGTGCAGTATGTACACACATCTCAGTCATTTTCATTCTGAATCTCTTAGTGGAGTTATTTTATATCTATTCTAAAAGCACAATCAAGGTTATGGACTGCAAATATGTATCCTGAAAGTCTCAGCTGCACCTTTCCTAATGTGTCTGCTTTTTATGTAAACCACAAGTAATTATCAACAAACCAGAGAAGAAAAACTGTCAGTTTACTTGACAGCTCATAACATAGCTATCAAATATCAGGCTAGGCGACACTAAAACGATCAGACAATGCCTGGCTGCAGACGTTTGTGTGTCACTTGACTGCACCTGCTCGGTGGGAAACAGCGTGTTGATGTACTCCACAGCATTGAAGTCTGCTCTGTCCAGTGGGTCTTGGCTGGGGAAAACCTTGTTCATAAAAGACAAAAGACGTTTTAGACAGAGGGCCACGACTGTCTCACTGAATATCTGATGGTGCATTGAGGTGACTTTAACAGAAATGCCTTGAAACGTTATTTACATGTGTCCTGAAAGAACTGTAGCAAAGCATTACTGACAACCTGCATATGACTACATGTTGTTCCTAACAGGCGCTACGTTATCCTGCAGGCAATGATAGCTTCGTACACATTGCTCCTAGATAACCTTAAGACAAGATTTAAACTATCTATCTTTTCTGTGAGCTAATCAACGTTCATATGCTGAGGAATTAAATATTCTAGCTGGCGGTCGTAACGAAACATCCAGGGAGCCCGGAGGACGGGCTAGCCTGCTAACAGCTGGCTGTGTGTAGCCAAGACCAGCGGCGACGTTTCAAAAACAGTAACGTGTTCAAAGTGCTACCTGCTCAATGGCTAGTTGCACCTCCGGGGTTAGATGCAAAATAGCCTCCAAGTCCTCAGCAAATTCAAATTCTTCCTCCTCCATCATTGTCAAAACAAAACCAGAGACCTCTCCGGCATATCACTTCCTGGTGGGGAGGCTTCTGGGATGCCAGATGACGTCAGTGAAACGGTGGCTTCAGGGCTGTCGGAAATCAGAACAAGTAATTAGGATGAGTTATAATCCAACAAATATTTGGGTTTATATTTGGGTGTACCGATATTAAATTATTGGTTGTCACGATGTGAAAATGAGTAGGTAAGGAGTCACAAAGTGATGAGTATCATTAATCATAATTATTCATAAGAAGCCTAATGCTGCCTGACATTCAAAGCACATAACAGCTGTTTCCTATGTTTCTATTGATTGAGAGTTTTACACCTTTAACAAATGTGTACATCAAATAGGATTTAAACATTTTACTTCTACTACAACAGCAGAAAGTACTAGCTATATAGATCTGGCTATTACAGTAAGCTTCCACAAAATTATTTTGTTAGGTGCCAGGTAATCAGATTATAAATCCTACTAATAGCTAATACAATTTTGGGTCTTCACAGTTTCTTATTTTGCAACTCTACTGAAAGACTAACATGAGGCTAATATTTCTGTTGTTTGTGATTGATGTCTTCCCTGTGTCTACACACAATTGCCATTCCTCTCAGTTAGCTACGTAATCCAGTTTTCCGTCAGTTAGCACGCCCCATAGACAACACTTTGCTGCATATCTTACTTTTGACTTTGCGCCTGGACAATGTACGTGTGAATAAGCTCCTGAATAGCGTACATGTGAAGAGGCACCTAAATAATATTTCTCTCTCCTCCCTTTTCTGTGTTAAACTGTAACTCAAGTGATGTCACCTGATGGTGCTTAGAGGAGGCTGCCATGGCACTGGATGAAGATGTAACACTCCTGAAAGATTTTTGACTTTTAGTAGATCTAACACTTGTTCTGTAATAAACTATGAATATGCTTTTATTTGAATGATATCCCCTCAACTAAAGAAATCCCACATTTTGGTCTGTTTGGTCTCAATCAGTCATTTTCACCAGATTTTTACGTTCACATGTCTGTTTTTAAATCTGTTTAAGGTTCCCTGTTGTTTTTGATTTTTACTTTTGAAGAAATTAAAAATACAGTTTGAATATGTCATTTGCATATTTCAATGTTTAAACATAAACACGGGCAAATGTATAGGTTTTCCGTTTTATTTATACACTTATCTAAATATTATTACTTCACTGAATTTCAAAATCACATTAGGTAAGGTGATGGATAACACCTACAGACATAATTGTGCTAAACAGTAATATATGGGCTACAAAGATCAAATGCTCCTTCTTTTTTATACTCAGGGATTTGGCTGTAAGTACAAATGTAGGCAGTCTGCCTGAGAGGACATCAGAACTAGAAGGGCTCTTTTGAAAACACCATAGAGGGTAGGATTGATCTCTAACCGGTTCAGGGACCAGCACAGTTTACTGTCCAGGTACACACCTTGGTTTTTATAACTGTGCATCACCTCAATGTCCTTCCCTCAAACTTTGACTGACTGAAGGGTGAGCCTAAGACCTACAAAAGTCAATGACCATCTCCTTGGTCTGGGAGGTATTCAGAGGCAGTTCATGTCGCTCCATTCACTGAAGGCCAACGTCAGATCCCTGTACTCTCCTCCCTGCCCATTCTTGATACATGCCACAATAGCAGTATCATCCGAGTATTTCTGGATGAGGCAAGACTCAGAGTTGTACTTAAAATCTGCCGTATACAGGGTGAACAGGAACGAAGACAGAACAGTCCCCTGTGGAGCCCCAGTGTTGCTGACTTAGGAGGTCACACAACACAAATGGGTTAGGGTTAGTTTCTTGGAAGTGGCCTGCACACAGTGGTGGAAGTTATAAAGCAAGTCCTGCGACATGACAACACCATTCACATTAGGACCAACTGCAGAATGCTGCTTCCTGCTAGTTTGTAAGCATTAGCTAGCATTAGCCCCCAGTGGGCCAGGCACTCAGCCAATGAGCTGGACAGGAGTAAGTTGGGGGAGCTAGTCGCCTCTTGAGGCAGCCAGCTCGATGGCGACTGGCCCACTGGGGTCAAGCTGGCCACCTCGGGAGGCGACTTACTCCCCCATCCTACTACAGGCTCAAATTAGCATCAAAATGATTTTGAGCTTGTAAAGTAATGTTTACAAATAATTCCAAAGTTTGTAGTTGTAAATCAACCTTTGTAATTAAAATCTGCATAAGAAATTCAGTTTCTGCATGGGAAAAAATTTGTGCTTCTGGCAAAGAGATTTGTATTTGCTAAAATAAAAAGATTGAATAAAACCTGAACAAATGATCAGTGGTGAGGTTAAACAAAAACACAGTGAAAGAAAAAAATGCTTTTGTGAATGATTGTGTATTAATTCAGAGCAGAAAACTGTAAAACTCAGCATGCAACATTCCAAGCTGTCTATTTTTAACTTATCTTTGACTCAAGCACAATTTCTTTCACACGCAAAATTTCTCATGCAGATTTATTTCACATGTTTACAAAGGTTGATTTACAACTACAAACATTAGAATTAATTGTGAGCATCAAAATCATTTAGACCCTAATTTGAGCCCGTATAGGTGTGGGGTGTAGTCATGTGCATGACTTATCATTTCGTGTAGCTGTGGGGGGCCATAGGGTGTGGTTCTGGCCTGAGTTGGATTTTGGCATCCCTATGAAAACATATAATGGTAATTGTATTAAATAAAATGATGACTTTCCATTGCAGGGCAAAAAAAGGACATTTTAAGCAGCTCTTCCTTTGACAATCAAATGTGTTTGAAGTATTCTAAGGACTAAACATAAAAGATTTATCAATCATCCATTTAAATCTGAAATAGCATAAACTGCAAGTACAAAAGTATGAAAATTGACAAATATAAATTTATTATAAATTTACTACTTCTAGCACAACCAGCAAAGTTGACAGCTAACACCAGTTATAGTCAGTGTTTTTGTGAACATCTATGTACAGATACAACAGAAAACGGTAAAACTCAGCCTTTAAAAAGTGAGAAAAAACAGTAAAATTCCCCAAAACTACTGTATCTCTGAATTATCCTTTTAACCAAATCACACACATGTTGGATAATTTGTTATCTCCTATATATAATTTATACGATCTCCTATATATTTTTTCCCTTCCATTCACTGAGCCTTCCCAGAAACTGGTGGGAGCCCCTCCGGTGATACCCACCCCCTACTTTGAAAACCTCTGCTATGAGTGCTTCCTATCTTATTCCCAATTCCTTGCTGCAGCAACATTTAAAGGCACACAGTATTGTAGTTTCACCACGGCAGACCCACATATATGTAGAAATAACAGAGCATCTATGTGGTTTGACACAGTTTAACACTTCTGGAAATCCTTGGCTGTGGTCCAAATGTCAAAATGATCTCCTTTTCTGACCACTTTTCCTTGACCTGGATGGAAAACATCATGAGATCAAGGAAAGGCATGAAGGAGAATTCATAAGGACATAAAGACACTGCACTTACACTAGCCTTTTTTTCTTTTAAAATCAACTTTATTTATAACGTTGAAAAAATTGGATGATAAATACTCCTTTCCTAAGCACAAAAACATACAGGACTGAAATCTTGAAATAAGATAAAATAAACACAAGCAGAGAAAGATGAGCCACGGAAATAATAATTGAATAAAAATAAGGAACTTAGCAAGGGATCAGAATAAATGGTATTCAGACATAAATATATGGAGTTTCCTGGCATGAGAGCTTCTGACCTCTTCATACCTAACGGATATGTTCTGTGCGCTTGGCAATTTTTACGTGCGAGACTTAGACTTTAACGTCAACAAACATCAACCGTCATCAAAATGCCACATCGCAACACATTACTTCTCCTGACTGAAAGAGTGAATGTGTATGCTTAAACATGTCTCCATAACTACAGGAAAATGGCAGCAAATATAGATAAAGTGCACTTACAAAACATGCTCTTTTCAGTTTTTATTCCACCTCCATTCTGTAAAGCCCTGTGTGAGCTGAGGTGATGAGAATCCCTACATTATCCCTATATCTTAATTAAATTTTACACAGCCTTACATCCTCTACCCATACTGTCTTTCTCCTCATAGCTGCTGCTCTGATCTTAATACATTGTGGTCTTTCCAGACCTGGAACATGATTCCATTGACAATATGGCTTCTCCCTCTTACAGTGACAATTTTAACTAAAATTGTCTCCACCACACCTACTGTGTCAAGAAACCTGCTCCCCCCGCCACAGTAACATATTACTGCCATCTGTCATTTAAGGAGCAGCAGTGCCCCCTGCTGTTCTGAGAAGAAGCAACACACACACACACACACACACACACACACACACACACACACACACACACACACACACACACACACACACACACACACCCAGCTCCTAAGCATTACGCTGTCTTGTTTTGTTCCAAAGAGACATATAAGAGACATATAAACCCATAAGAGATTGTTTAGTAAAACATTTAAAGGACAAGACAGAAGAAGAGAAGAAGCATGACGAGACAGATAAGAGAGGAGAGGAGGAGGAAAGCAGCGGAGTGGTGAAAATGCAGATATCATAGAAAAGTGAGGGGAGTAGGAGGAACAGGATTGGACAGGACAGGTTGAGGAGAGAAAAAAAGATCAGACAAGAGAAGAAAAGACAGAAATGGCATTCAGGTTTAACCGGATATCATCTAGGGATGAAAATCAATGGGGGTAGAGAGAAGGAGCAAAGGGAGAAGGAGAACAAGACATGATCAGGTGTAACAAGTAGTCATCATACCTCCAGGATTTGATAGTCTTTGTGATGGCTTATTTTTATAACTGGAAGAGAGAAAAAAACAGATAATAGAGGAAGCATGGAAATGATTGAATTTATGACTCATAAAATAATGTTGCAAAAGCTTTTTTTTTTTTTTTTTTTAAACCAATGATGTTGTCCGACCTTTTTTTTTACAGATGTAAGAATGCACTGAAATGCAAAGGAGGATGAGAGTGGAACTCAGATGAGATGAAAGACAAGCACTGAGAGAAAGAAGAGAGGAAGAGCTGAAAAGCTTGCTCCCGTGTATTGTGATAGTGTGGGGCAGAGCAGCTGGTAGACAGCAGATATCAATCTCTCCCACAGAGGGAACACATCATGTTGCACAATTCACCAGGGATCACAACTAACACCACAGACAAGCAGTGCATGCATGTATGAGCATGTATTTTATGATAATTGTGATTTGGGGGAAAATGGGATGTCATTTCAGTTCATGGTTTGGTTAAGATGATAGTGAATATGATAGTCCAGGTAACTGCTACAAAAGTAAATGGCTGCATAATCCAGCTGCAGGCAGATGCATAAAATGGAAGTCAACATGTCACCACCACCAGTGGTGGGAAAAGAATTAAGATCCCTCACTTAAGTCTAAGTACTAATGCAACAATAAAAAAATAAAATCTGCATTACAAGCATCTGTATCAAAGCAGGAGTTTGACATCCTGGGCTTCTAAGCTTTCTTCTTGAGATTTAGATGAGAAGATCAACACCACTCTCACATCTGTACATTCAATTTGAAGCTAAAGCCAGCAGCCAGTTAGCTTAGCTCAGCATAAAGACACGAGGTTTGGTTTAGGCACAAAAACTGCTCTGTCAGGTTTAGGAAAAGATTGTGGTTTGGGTTCAATTAAATACTTCCTGAAGGTAAGAGTCTGTCTGTTGTCTCGGTTACAACAATAAACACGTGGTTACGATTGTAGAATTGTCATGGATTAAAGAAACACTGATTGGTTTGAAACACGAAACAAACACTGGTCTCCTGTGTCATAGTCCTTTGTTTTGTGGACCCATCCATCCACCTCAACCTCCTCAGAACACAGGCTTTGATACATTACATCACCTGATTTCCTCCCTTGCTCCGGTCATAATTACTATGGCAGCTAGATGTCTCCTAGCTGCAAAATGTAATTATGGGTAGTAATAAGCTACTTAAACATAAGACCTATGGGTTTGTTTTGTGAGAGGAGGGCACTTTTTTATATGTAAAATCAAAATCCACAAATTAACAAGTACCTATAGCCGTTAGATAAATATACTGGATTATATTGTCTCTCTGGATTGTGGGGAAGAAGTATTAAGTTGCGGAAAATGAAAATACTTGACTAAATGTTCATAGTTACTTTCCACCACTGGTATAAACACATTCTGAATCACTCTGAGCAAAAAGCTGGGTAGACAGAATCAGTAGATAACCACAGCCATGATAGCACCTAATTAGCTAGACAGTTTCTGATAGTTTGTGAAAATCCATTTACTGCTAATGCCTGAGCTGACTATGCTGAACTTTTGTCACTAACAGCTTTTTTTTTTTTTTTTTCTTTCCCTCTGACTGGGCAGCGTTCAAAAACAAGAGACTTCAGGTCAAGCATAAGCAAGTGGTTCAGCAAAGTGAAGCATACCTGAGTCTCTGGAGAGGAAAAGAAAGGCAGATAAGATTAGTGCATATCAGGATGAAGTCATCACAAGGTCTTGGACTTATTTGTGGCGATGGACATGGTGTGTTCAAGGGTCGTGAAGAGGTCGAGATGTAAAGCACTTCGGAGAATGTTTGTTTCAAAGTCCAGAGAGGAAGAAACTTAATATGTACCTACATGACAAGGTTAGTTTTTTTTTATTTAATCTTTCAACTACTGTACA
Source organism: Trachinotus anak (assembly GCF_046630095.1). Taxonomy (NCBI): domain Eukaryota; kingdom Metazoa; phylum Chordata; class Actinopteri; order Carangiformes; family Carangidae; genus Trachinotus; species Trachinotus anak. The sequence goes on from NW_027273865.1 coordinate 17,004,321, forward strand.
TGCAAACTGGATATCCACACAGTTCATTTAGACATACCAATAAGTAACATGACGGATGCATGAGTGTCCACCTGGTGAAAATATCAAACAGTTGAAAGAAACCTTGGTAGGATACTGACCTGAGAAAAGCCTCCAACATGACAGGTGTGATGAATACTTTTCTCCCAAAATCAGCTTCTTCGTGCATAATTTGCAATTGCAAAACCACTAAAGATTTACAAAGTGGATGCAGCAGTTGGGGCTTGGAGTGTAGTCCTGCTGAGGTTTAACGACTCCTGGAAGAAAAGAAGGGAACTGTCAAAGATGTAAGCAGAACCAAAACTCCCCCAACATCTAATCCAAGATGTTCTATATGACAGGATTTCCAAAAATTGTTGCATCTGTCAAACGTCACTGTCCTGAGTACCAGATGTTTTGTTGAATTTGGAAAAGACAGTAAAATCATACTGATTACTGTACATGTGCAATTAACGTAAGAAAAAATGCATATGAAGTCTTTAAAGTGACAAAGGGGATCACACATCTCGGCCCCTGAGAACATGTGCTGTGACTAAGTCTCAGAAAGTTTTCCATGACTCTCCAGCAGCTGAAACCCATCTGTGCCCTTAGCCCAAGTGCTGCAGCATCTTACTGTTTCGTTAAAACTAAGATCAGTTCCTAGGAGCAAGTTTTTAGCTATATTAATTTAGCTATATCATCCTAACCTAACCAAAACTTGTGTCAACAAATACAACAAAACAACCTCTCCATTTTTGAGCTTGAGCCTCTTTCTGCTCTTGCCATCTGTCAAAATATATATAAAATATTTTCATGGGTTAAATCCTACAAGTTCTCCGACTACAGGATTCAGAGGAGACTCTTTCTGAAAGTCAGCTGAGACGTTCAGCTCTCACGATCGAAGCAGCTTGTCTGGCCTCTTCAAGATGATCACAATGCATAAATCACCATCTATGACAGAGAAGACGTGACAAACTGCATGAAACAAACAATCCACAACCAATAGGTGAAGAGCTTCTGCAGAGGAGAAAAACTCACAAGGCAGAGATCCAAGGCTGGCAGAAGTAGATGCTTTGCTCTCCAGCCAGTCTTCAAGTGGCAGCCAGACAGCTTTCTGATCGAGCTTGAAAACTGATCAAGAGAACATGCAGATCATTCCTTATGAGCTCTTTCTTTTCCCTTCTTCATGACTCATCTAGACATGTGTGTTATTTTAAATGAGATAATACTAGGAATGTGGTATGTCCAAGCTTCTGGGGAAAATAAAAATTGCATTGGGAAACATGATGTTCTGTCTTCTGTGTGTTGCCGTGAGGCAAAAAAATGAAAGATGAATTTTCTGTTACTTTATCACTTTCATTATGAACATCAAGTAGTGAACATTTGATATTAAGACAACGCTGGTAGGCATCCTGCTGAAGTATGATTAAACTCTTGAAATAGAACATGCAGCCATTAGTACCTACATGCTCTGTGTGACACTAAGAATAATAGGACAATATGGTTTCAACACCCCCGTCTTACCCCCCTTATCAGTTAAAATCAACATGCAAATTTAAACGAAGGTTAAATTTAATTCAAAGCTTTAAAGAGCAGCCCCAATCATCTTATTTTGCCAAGATTATCTGTCATGGTGGATTTAGTGCCTGATTTGTCTTGAAGCTAATAAAAAAATAAAGGGAATCAGAATGATGGTTAATTTTAACTCTTGAATGAATTTCAGCCACAGGGATTTCAGTGGTGCAATTGTCACAGTGGCAGGTAAATTCAAAATGATTGCATTCATTTATTTACAGATATGGGGTGCAGGTGAATTACTCCCTCTGTGATACAAATTATAATTACTCATGAAAATTGTAGGTTTAAAAGGAACATGATGACAATTACAGTTTTTTTTTTTTATCAACTGTAAGTAGTTATGGTTGAATCAAACTGTAAATCATTTTTCACAGTCATCTCTCTGGGAGATTTAGCCCCCTTTTAGCACCATGCTAACCACAGCAAGAACTAGAGAAGAAGCCTTGCCAGGGTGAAGGTTACAGCAGAAATACATTTGTGCCATAGTGTTCAAATCCTAAACCTTCATGTATCATTCACACATTATTATCAAAGCAGTCTATACATGATTTTAATTGTCAAATGTTGGGAAGTACAACTAATTTGACAAATTGCCGCACATGATAGCACATCCCTCTAATACATGGCAGTAAAAACAAAGAATAATACATACAGCCAGAGGCATTGTTTTTGGGTTGTCCATCTGTCCGTCTGTCCCATTCTCGTGGACATGACATCTCAGTAACGCCTTGGCACAAACATTGCCTTGGAGTCAAGGATCGACTGATTAGATTTTGGTGGTCAAAGGTCAAGGTCGTGATGACCCCACAAACATTCACTTGGATGAACTGATTAGATTTTAGTGGCCTAAGGTGAAAAGTCAAAATCAGTGTGATTTTGCCATTACTCAAGACTTCACACAGTAATTATGACAAAATTTCACACAAATGAATAATTTTTTTTATATGACTCTGGATAAACAGGGATGTAATCTAAAACTAGTTTGAGTGACAGAGTTAATTTTCTAGTTTTTAATGCAGTGTTTAGTGTGTATATGTGCTGATCTCTGGCGCTGAAACCTTACATATGTATGCATTTGTATAGCATGTCTTGAGTGTCCAAATTTCTTCCTACAGTGCGAGGAAAAAAAGACATAGAAAATCCACTGACCCTGAAGAACCAAATGAAGACCCAAATGATCACCCTCCTCTTGTGGGAACTTTCTTCCGGGGTCTGAGTTGAACCCCGGGCCTGGGGCCTTTCTGTGTGGAGTTTTCATGTTCTTCCCCTGTCCCCCTGTTCCCTCCAGGTACTCCGGCGTCCTCCCACAGTCCAAAGACATGCGCGTTAGGTTGATTGGTGACTCTAAATTCCCGTAGGTGCATGAGTGAGTGTGTGTGTGGTTGTTTGTCTGCCGACCTGTCCAGGGTGTACCCTGCCCTCGCCTGAAGTCAGCTGGGATTGCCCCCCCCCAGCAACCCGATTTCAGATAAGCTTTATAGAAAATGGATGGATGGATGGATATATATATATATATGTGTGTGTGTGTGTGTGTACTTTGTGTACTTGTTTTTATGCACATGTGCATGTCTTTAAAACATGTTTATGTATACATATGTTATATGTGAGTGTGCAAGGGTGCATATGTGTGTGTGTAATGACAGATGGTCCGTTTAATAACCTTGCAAGCATGGTTGCCTGTGGGGCTGGCATGCCCAAGATGTGGGGAGTGACCTTGTTTTTTATGACCATACAGAGAGCAACCTGTTACAACTGGGAATGTGTATTGTGTGTGTGTGTATCACTACTCTCGGATGAGTTACCACTTTCGTTATTTCATGCTGAATGTCCTTGAAACAGCGATTAACATAATTAAAAAGCTTATTAGAAAATGCATGTATTTTGGGAAATATGCCTACTTGCTCACTTGCTGAGTGTTATGTCTGAAGATTGATACCACTGTCCATTCAGGCTACAGCTAGGACTTGGTTAGCTTAGCTTAGCATAAAGACTGGAAAAGTCTTAGCTGGCATTATATTGTATATTTATATTATATTTATATTATATCTAATTTTTTTTATGATACACACACAAAATTTTACGCCTCAGCTTTTGTGTGGATTAAACAAATGAGATACAGCCTAACGTGTTAGTTGGTGAGCTGCAGACACAGCCAGGCTAGCTAGCTAATTTCACCCCCTTCTAGTATTTATCCTAAAAGCTAGTCTCCTGGCTGAGGCTTCATATTTGCTGTACAGACATGAGAGTTGTAGCAATGCCTTAGCAAGAAACCTAATAAGCAAAATTTTCCAAGAAGCTGAACTGTTCCTTCAAGATGTATCATTTGTATTACGACAGATGAAAAACAGGTGTGAAATTCTCTCACTGTGTCTTTAAAATATTATCTAAAAAAAACAAACAAAAATAAAAAAATACAAAAGAATACAAAAAACAAAATGATTAAACTAGAAAGAAAAAATAATAATAATAATAAAACAAATCCACAGAATTGACATGAGGGACCATATTTATAAAATACATATTTGCTGGGATTTAGATTGACACTTGGGAGGACATGTCACACAGAATATGTTCTGTGAGAAGGCCTGTCTGCAACCTGGTATGACGTAGAGTTGAGGGGCAATGGAATCAGTTTCCTGTAATATAGCATGGTGAAGAATGAGCATCAAGATTACAGTGGAAAAGATAAATCATGAGAATATATCACACATTCAGGATAGATAAGCAACCCCTTCTGCTAACGTATGGAAGAAAAAAAATTGAAGTTAATTAAAAATTAAAATTAAAGTTAATTAAAATTAAAATTAAGTTTCATTAAAAGTAAATCCTTTGAGGATTTTCCTCCATCTGTCTGCGTGTTTGCAAATTTGCATTTCTCTGTATTTTGTTTAATGTCCTCTATATTTGTCTGTCCTACCTTAATTGTCTTTTTTTCTGTGTCATATGACTGAGCTGAAAACCTCTATGACAGACCAGAGAGCTACCATGTGTGGGAGTGTTCCTGTGCATGCATGCAGGTGTGGGTGCAAATGACCATGAAGGGGTGTGTGTGTGTGTGTGTGTGGGTGTGTGTATGATCGAGTGTGGATTGCATGCTTGCGTGTTCCCAGAAGAATGTGTGCCAGAGAGTGTATCTGTGTAATTTTTGTGTGGGAAGTGTAGGACTAATCAGAGAATTGAAGATTATATGCAATAGCAGAGCACAGGACGTTAAAGTACAGTAATTACCTTTTTTTTTTTTTTTTTCACGTTAGTCTTCACTTCAATGTGAAATCAACAGGATACAGACATGCATGATTGCTTTTGCTCTCTTTCATCCTGTCTCTCTTGGTGATCCTTTTTGTTCCATTGCTATTTTCCTATCTAATGTACTTTAACTGGTTTTCCTCCCTGCCTCTCTCGGGGTATTCTTGAGTTTTAGTCAGGCTTTGTGCTGATGTTCCTTTCGTGGCATTCAGGAGGAGAACGTGAAAAAAAGGAGATGATGTGGAGAGGAGAGTATGAGACAATGAATCACATGTGGAGGAAGCGAAAACACAAAAGGAGGAAATAAGACAGAAATCAAAGAGGGAGATTAAATTAAAAAAAACAAAACATTGAGAGATGGACTTCTGTCTTTCCAAATTCAACCCATTCTTCCCCACTTTTCAATTAGTTAGACTGTTCTTGATGTAAAGAAAAATAAGTGCACTTTTTCTTCATGCTTCTAGCTCCTGCGATTTAAGAGCCACTTCAGAACCCACTATGTGCGCACCCAATGCCATATTGTTGCACTGCATTTTGCTTAAATTACCATGAATGATACTGGTTCTTCTCTTCTCTTCTCTTCTCTTCTCTTCTCTTCTCTTCTCTTCTCTTCTCTTCTCTTCTCTTCTCTTCTCTTCTCTTCTCTTCTCTTCTCTGGCATAATCACTACCAGTTAAGACTGTGATTACCCCTAAATATTGATGAGTACATTACAGCTGTGTAATTAGTTCACTGGGCTCATCCATTTCCAATGCCAGATCAATCTGCCCTCAAGCTGTTGCATTGACACACAGGCACATGGACACACAGGGAAACACACACTTCATCAGACCGGATTTGTAGGATCTTGAGGAAAATCCACCTCTGGAATTAACAGCAAATGAGCTGAATGGGAGATCTTGTTAATTTAGAACCATGTCAAACATGTTTTCATATATTACTATTTAACTATTGAACAGTGCCCTACACTGTACTTTGTTCTCGCACTAATGTAATTCCACAGCATTCTTCTGTTTTACACAAAATGCACAGACACCTCACATTTCTGGAGGAAAGAAGCCATCATATAGGTGCAATATAATCTGATCAGTAGACCAGAAAATTTTGTCTCCTCTAGACTGCCATACTTTGGGCCAGACATACTGTACATGAATGAAAACACAAGGCAAATTTATGCTGTGTTTCATTTAAGCCGTAACTTTTAGCCTGTTCATCTTTCAATACTTTTTGACTTTTCCAACGATAAGTCAATTTGGTCATATCGAAGATGGAAATCTTCAAAACTGACAAACATGTGTTGGAATAAAAAACAAACAAACAAATAAAAAAAAGCAACAGCTGGGCACTTGTGATAAGCAAACATTAGTCAAACTGGGATAAATTGTGTTTTTTTTTTCTTGAGTACTGTTTTCTGACACAAAACAAATGGTTTTAGTCTTTTCATAAGATTTGTTGTATCACCAGATTTATCTCGCAATCTCAGTATAGACACGACCGTAAATTTTTATTTTTGTGACACATCTCTTGAGACATACACCCAGTTCAATCTGATCTTGATTTATGTGTCATTCTGTCATTAACTTTACTTCTATTATACAAACAGTTAAAAAGTACCTTGAGAATTATATAAAGCGAAGAAAAAAAGACACCATTGTTTTGTTGTGTTGCTGCAGCTTCCGAGGGCATGTATCTCCTGCTAGTTGGTGTTAATCTTGCCTTCATAAAACGTGTTAATCAGGGCTTCGACTGAATGTGTCTGTGTGAACAACAGGCTGCTAAATGTCAACTATTGCCGGATTATCTGCTGCCTGGAACCTCGTGATAATGATAATATGGAGTATGCGTTTCTGTGTGGGTGCTTTTGAAACCACGCATGCGTGTGTGTGATTGCAAGTGTGCATGTGGTGATTAAGACAGGCTATTTCTATTTTCCTGGCTCCCTGAATGATTTCCCTTTGAGTGTAAACCCTTTATTCTGCCGCTTCTATTAAATCAGACGGAGACAGAGAGAAATCACGACAGAGGAAGAAAGAGAGTATGAAAGGAAGAAAGATACCAAGCCAGAGAAAAAGAGACACTGAAAAAGAAGGACAGAAAGCGAGAAGGAGAAAGAGACAGAGAGATGTAAAGGAAGAGAGGGAGAGTTTTAGAGGGGTGTATAATCCCTGTAGTGTTTGTTGTTGTTCCTGTCTGCAGGGTGGTAGAATTTGAACGCTCCATAAAAGCCTGGCTTGGGCTCAGTTATCCCAACTCACACAGCAGTCTTCACCATAAGTGCTTCAGTCATTGTTCCAGCAAACTAGCAACAAAACCAAGAAAAATGCACGAAATGAGAAGCAAAATGATCAAACACAAAAACTGAATAACCATAACAATTATAACTTTTTTCACAACTCTTGCCTGTATCAAAGCTCGTCAAACAATACTTACATAGATACACACCAACATGCATACTAATAATCAATTTGTCTCATTAAGTCAGGTTATTAGACCTCAGAGTTAATTGGGTAATTCTGCTAGATAATAAGGTCACCTTAATTTCCTCTTCCTTCAGCCCTCATTTTTAATCTCCCCTTGATCTTTTTCTTCTTCTTTTCTGAACCTGACTTCTGTTTTTTTTTCCTGTTTTTCCACCTCCTTTTATGATGCTTCTTCACCCCTCACCTCTGGTCCTGTCTTCTTTCTTCCAATCTCATCATCCTCCTCAACCCCACCCTAATCCATCCGCCAGCACAAATTCTTTTTTTTGTCCTCACTCCTTCCTTTTTTGCCCTCTGTCCTTCCTTCCTTCTCTATACTGCATATCAAAATTTCCTCTTCATCACATACCCCAGCTAAGGTTGCAAGAAACCTGGGTTTCATGTTCGATGACCAGCTAACCTTCTCTGACCATGTTGCATCTGTCTTTTTTTTATGATTATTTTGGTGTGATGGTATGGTGCTAGTTGAATAGGAAAAGATAGAAGTGTAACTGTGGTGCAGGTGGGATCTCTGCTGGTTTAAGTGTTTGTATAGCCTTTACTATCATACACAATCAAGTCACTGGCAGTTTCACATAGCACTGTATCATATGCCACCTGTATCACAAACTGGATGAACCATACTGCACAGACAGATGAACAAATCAAGGCCCAGACATTGAGATGTGCCAATCCAGGGAGCAAATGTGACAAAACTGCTGTGTTGGCTCTCATCAGTGCTGGAAAACAGAACAGTGGAATATCCTGACGTGTTGATATGCGTCTGTTATGATTTGGCTGTTTCCATCCCTCCTTCCCTGTGTTTTTTTTTGTCATTTCCCATCCCTTGTGTTGTTTGTTTGTCCTCAGTTGGTCTATTCTCCCTGTCTGTGTGTGTATGTGTGTTTATCCTGCTGGGCCTGACCATCCGGTATCTGCTCCAGCCAATACACCTCAGTCCAGCTCAGTCCTTGCCTGTAATTCCAGGTTGGATCGTCGTTTCCTCCACCATCTGCCTGGCCTGCTCCACCAGTCCAGACACAATCCAGCCTCCGCCACCCCACAAGTCTTCAAGAAAACTGCCTTTAAATGACCAACTGCCTCCTTGTGTGTGTTCTGCATTTTGGCTCCAAAATTGAATAAACACCATCATCTCATAATGATGTGCATCAAGATGCTGGTGTGGGTTACCCGTCAGCTTTAAGGGCACCCCATCTCTGTACATGACCTCTGTGAGAGCATCTGTTGTATTCTTGTGTCCATAAGTTTAGTTATTCAGTGTATTCCTGATAATGCTCCCATGCAGACACTTAAAAAGATGCAGATCAAATTATATATATAAAAAGCGGTCATCCAACATATTCAGAAGACAGTATACATGTGAAAGAAATAAAAAAAAAAACAACTAAACTCCATAAATGATCATTTCACCAGAACACCAACATTAAATAACTTTTTTTTTCAAACAGTAAATGATTGATGTTTATCTTCATTGTGACTGTAGGTCACCAAATATGCTGTGTCCATTTTCCCCCTCAGTGATACTTTGAGGAACTATTTCGGAAACTTAGGAATGTTACTTCCATTTTGACTGGAAGAACCAGGGTCTAAATTTAGCACTTTCCAATGGCCAGGAACAACAAGTTCTCCAAATAAGATGACAAAATAACTTTTTTGTCCATGCCCTCTAGAATGACACATTGAAGTATTTTATGATTTGATGCCCCTAATGGCATCATTTGCCTGTTGATCCCATAACACTCAGATCATGATGTGACAACACAGTGGTCAACACAAAAAGATCTTAATTAGATTGAAGGAAAGATCGTGGTTTAATAAGGATTTGTCAAGGTTAGGTGATCAGATCAGCTGATAGAGACTTGACATCAAGTCTGCTATCTGATGTTCCACCCGAGGGTTTCCTTGTCCTGGAAACATGCAGCACACTGGTGCAGCAAAATATGCGCAGTCACTAGAAAACTGCTTTTACACATATACAGAGCAACCAATGAGTAAACGATGACGCAGGCAAAAAATAATAATTTGATTAAGTTTGTTTAGATGCAGGCACGTTGGTTTTGTCTAATATCTCTGGAGGAAAGCCATACCATTTTAAGACTACATACTGTAGGCATAACATTTTCCCACACCACAGAGACCTTTTACTTGTGCGGAGAGGGTGAGAGGAAAACGAAGAAGTCAAGGTCTGAGTTTCCACAGTGATTTGAAGAAAATGCTAAGGAGCACAGGTGCAGCTACACACACCACACATAATAGCCCCGGAGAAGCAGACTGTAGAGGGGTCTATTGAAACGGGCTGCAGGTACTGTTCTAAGGTTCCCCCTTGGCCACTTCTGAGAAACTGCCCTTTTAGAAACTGCACGGTTTTAGTTATTGATGGCATTAAAACTTTTCCGTCTTTGTATAGTATTATATTGTAGATAGATCTGTGCATAGCAGGAACCAGTACCATGCTTTTTAAATAATATATCCAATTCAAGTCTTGAAAAGATTTGAAAATCTTTCATTTATGATAATATATACATATTTCTTTTCAATATGGAAAATAATCTTTCACATATTTCCCTTTTTTCCCTTCATCGACTGGTGACTTTCTTTTCTATAAATTTCATATTCTCTTGCCATCAAATTTAATATGCAATGTGACCCACGTTCCAGCTATTCCACACCATTAAAGCACAAAGCTTCACATTCACAAATTCCAGGTGCTACCCCTATCTGTCAAATCAGCTTTCTTTTTGTGTTCAAGGAATCAATCGGCTCGTGGATGCTGAACTTTAAATGTCATTGCTGAATCCGACGTTCTGTCTGTCAGGCCGAGGGCTGCACAACCCACCTTGTCCCTGATCACCACCGCGATAAGGTCTTTGTATTATCCCGTGAGAGTCACCCAAGAGATTCCATCACTGTCTGAGCAGTCTCTTCAGCACCACCAAAGTCTCAAGCTTTACGGGGGTGTTCTACTCTTTTCTTTCCACACAATTTGCATCAGCATGGATTTTAGCAAGATGTTTTAAGAGAGTTTAATCGCCATCATAAATTCATTGTAAACATTGTTAGTCTCAAATTTATCTCTGCTATGCGAAATATATCTCTTTCAAATCTAAGATGCAGGATCATGTAGTAAGCCTGTTCAAGTGCCACTAAGTGTACTTTCTCTTGAAGCTCACAGATGATAATAAATTACTCAAAGCTCACAGTTCCACACAATGGCTGCTGGTGTTTCCACCACTGTCTTCCTACAGGAGGTATCAGTTCATAAAAGTTTCAGTTCACAGAATAGGCTTATCTCAACCACTAACTGCACACTTATTGTCAGTTCTGAATACAAACATGTGCTGTATGTAAAGATTTCAGAAAGAAAGCCTGGAAATACTAGAAAAATGGGCGAAGGGTCATGATTTCCTACTGGCACAAAAGGATGTTATGCATTTAAATGAGCCTGGTAATAAAGTAGTAAGATCCCAGTGCAGATACAAACAATGCAGTGGCTGTATGATACTGGTGTTTACTTTGAACAACAATGTTGTTTATCTGATCCATTAAGATGACAAAAAAGAAACTAATGTTGGCACTTTTACATCCCAGGCAGTGTGTGTGTGTGTGTGTGTGTGTGTCTGTGTGTGAGTGAGTGTGTGTGTGTGAATGTGAGTGTGTGTGCATTGTTGTAGTGCTAGACTCATATTTCCTGAGTGTGCTGAGAAAGTAGTCCTCTGGTGCTTTCTAGGCCAAGTAAGTGCAGCCCATTTAGCAGCATATTCTCTCTCTCTCTCTCTCTCTCTCTCACACACACACACACACACACACATATATATACACACACACTTAGATCTGTTATTGACAAGAGCTCCCTGGTGTAATTTACCCCCCAGATCTGTCCAGCATTGCCCAGCTCTCCTCTGGTCTGCCCTCTCCCTTTTATTCTGGTCTGGTGTGGTCTAAAACTAGAATAGTTGTGATAGCCTTCAAGAGTTGTAAAATCCTACCTCTGAGTATTAGGAAGCCACTGTGCAGTCGTTTGGTATCTCATAAGCCTTTAAATGTATTAATCTGTTACTCCAACTTGTTTTAACACCACTACCACGCGCCTTGTAAAACAGAGGAGGTTTTTGATGGGGAATGTGTTCCTGCCCTGACTAGCTATTTCAGCCTAGTTGAACTAGTAGACAACTATAGTATGTTGCTTATATGGACGTTATGGAAAAAGCACTGAGAGTTTAGTTTACTCAGCCTGTAAGAACAGTTGTATGTCATCAAGCTAATGATTTCATCCACATTATGTACACTTGAACTTGAGACATAAAAATTTTAAAATAAAGAGCAGAGCATTTAGGAGGAAGACTAGGGATTAAGATCAGTGTATCCCAGCCTCAGTTGCTTCAGTTTTGACTGTTTGACTGTCTCTTTAATCTGTCTGTACTGAGTCTCCAAACTTTATGGAAGGGCAACAGCTACTAAATTGATTGAGTGCTCCCTTTTCTATAATGTTACAATTGAACAGATGTATACTTTGTTGGTTGTTAAAATGGATCAAACACACCATCCAAACATAATGTCGAGGTTGTTGCGATCACATATCCATAGGGCACATCTTAACACTAACAAAGCTCTACGCAGGGAGAGGCACTTGGATTAATCAATTACTGACATGCATCATTCCGTTCCAGACATTTCGTACCTAAATATACCTCTGTGGATGTCAGTACCGGAGGACCTAAAGTGTTAAACTGAGTGATGTCACAATGAATAGAATAGATGGTGACTCATTTAGAGGAAAGTTTTCTCACTTCTCTCTTCATCTCCTGTCTTTCTTCATGATCCTTGTCCCCTCTCTCTCATTTTGTCTGTGCTTTTCACTTCCTTCTCACTCATCACCTTTCTCTCCACGTCCTCCTTCCTGTCAATGGTGATTTCTCTATCTCCCTCTCTTGTCAATCGCCCTCTTCATTTCTTCCTGTCTTCCACCCTGGCTGTCAGCTGTGTCCTTTCCCCAGAGACACGGTTAGTTTCTAAAGAAACAATTTCAGACAACAAACAATAAAGCCATGAAATCAGAGAGAGAGAGAGGGAGAGGGAGAGAGGGAGAGAGCAAGAAAGAGTGGTCATTCTGGTAGTGGAAAAGAAAAAAAGAAAGAAAGATTTGGATAAAGATCAGCAGAAAGGTAAATGAGGAGAAAGAGGGTGAGAGGGTGGAGGAAAGATGACATAACGAGATAAATGAGGTAAGGAAACACAGCGTCGTGAGGAAATAAACCATGAGGTAAAGCACTGCTTTCAAACTGTGCAGTAACAAACTGCAAAATGATGCCATTTAATCTTCCCATGCATGAAATCAATGTTGAAAGGAATATTTTACATCCCTCTCTGGAACAAAGTGAGGAGATGGCTGCACTGAAATGCCATGGTAGTAACCAGATTCTACAGATTCGATGAATGTCTTCTAGACCCTCTGAGCTGCTCTAATCATATCAGATTTATCTGACAGTTACAACCTAGGATAATGACGGAGTCAGCAGCTTGTGGTTCACAGATTTGGTGGAAGGTGGAAGTATATCATTACAAACATGTGCTATTTGCAGTCTTTCCCAGTGGATATTAATTCATACACAATATATAGAAGTGGGTGATGTTTCAGGAATCAGTGGACAATCTGACAATCTTCACAAAAGTGTGTAGCTTTTTTTTTTTTTTTTAATGATCTTAACAGGCGATTTGGAGCGATTTCTTTCACACTGTAGTTGTAGTAATAGTTCAGCAGACATTTAATTATCATTAATTAATAATTCATAAAATATGTGTTTTTGAATTTAGTGCCTTAGTTATGTAAACTACACTGGCTTAATGGCTTAACTTCAAATGGCTGGCAAGTCAGTATAGTA